>NW_026018814.1:7371938-7453268 GCF_020466585.1 Dendroctonus ponderosae
GGAAATATTTTTTGTGTAAAAACTGCGAATGCGACAAGATTTTACAAAGACCCTAAAAACATCAAAAAATGATTAACGCACCAACCAAAAAAAAATAAGTTATTTTGATTTACCCAATAAAAAGTTCAGGTACTTTTTGTATCAAATCAGACACTCAGATCCCTTTTGATTATGTGCTTACGGACATTCTGTGTATGGCTAATTACAAGCAAACATAGTGGAATGAAGAACCGTAGGCAAGCAACCATATAATGCGCGTTTTAATACTTTCATGAAATAATTTATTTGCGGACCCTTTTACGTAAGGCAAAATAATACGCTCATATTTATGTAGTATGTAAATAGGCGATATTTTTCAAGGAATTTACATGAAGAACCTATGATTAAATAAGTTATGCTGAAAGCTTTCTTGGATCTCGAAATATGGATATATTTTTATTAAGCCAGGCATTTGAATAGGGGAGAAATTGGCTTATTATTCTTCTCCCAAACTGTTCTAAACTTTTGAAAATATCGATGATGTTCATTTTTTATACTGATCAACGCTTACTTTAGGTCCCAATATCGTTTACCTTATGGGTTCACTCACATGAAATATTTGCACAAAATGATAAAGTCGTTGAAATATTGACCGATCACGTTTCTTCTGAAAAGTCATCCCTCCAGGGCAAAAGTTGAAATTTCCTGACAGGCAGGATAATCTCGAACTTCCTGCGGCTTGAAAACGTGCCTTTGTACCGAACTTATTCAGCTTTTAACTTCGGATATATGGATCAGTTCTGATAAAGCCGTGTCGCCCTTTGGGTATTTCGGGGAGTTTGTGCGGTTTATTCCAATTTTTGAACTAATTTTTAAATGGATGGCCGACGTTCCAGATCAAGGGAAATGGGAAAAAAAAACAGCGATAGCAATGAAATGAATCTGGGAAGATGTTTCGGTTGCAACAGTTTGCCAATTGATTTGCGTAAACTGGCAAATATTCTATATATTAAGTTTTTTTAGGAATATATTAGTCTTTGGAAAAATATGTCCCCATACTCTTACAAGCCCCATAAAGCGCAAACTGGAATTAACTTATTCTTCCTGAGCTGTCAGGAAATTCAGTAGCAAAGTCCCAATCCTTTCTTTGCACCTACACTGCAGCCCCGGGGTATTATTTAGGGCCGTTGTAAATTCATTTTAATGTCGCTAAACATACGGGTGCTTTTTCTTATAAATATTTCAAGAACACGTGTCACGTTACATATTAAGGGCCGGTGTAGGAATTAGGGCTCGAATTCGCTTTATATGCCACGCCATGGTAATTTATGGGCTGCTTTAAAGGGTTTTCATTTTGAAACCTGCATTTTTCCAAGCTCGAAATTTCACGTTAACGCTATTTTAATAAAATAATTTGACTGCTAACGTGAAAATATATAATTCAGATTTAGGTAAATGTTTAATAGCAGTGTCCAGAGGGATGCATCCTAGTAAATTATCTCTGGTTTAGGCTTGGAATCATGCCGATACAATGAATATTTATTATTGTTGCTGTTAATTGCGCAAATGGGAATTATTTCTAATATATTGGAGCATTATTTGTGTTGGGTTTGTTTATGGGTTTACTTGGTCGTTGTTTTTACCAATTCAATGCGGTGTGATGTTTATTTTAACTTTAGTTTAATTTTGGTGTGGTGTAAAGTTATCCACAACGCAAACTAAATATTTTTTCGAGCACTAAAATACCCATTTAGGCCCCAGGTACTCAGAAACTCGTTTTATTATGTGCAACTCTCATATGAGGTTTTTGGACCGTGCTAATATTCTATTTAGCTTTGAATTTGTAGCGGGTTTAGAACTCTGTGGAATAGAAGGGCAGTATAGAAGCAAAATTAACTCGGTTTAAAAGCAAAATTTAAAAATGTTAATAAATAAGTCTACATATCATGAACATATCCATGAATTTGCCAAAGTATATGGGCTGTTTCCGACTCACAGTTGGTCCGCACTAACATTTTTGTTTATTTTTATTAATAACCATTTCCGATTTTTCCTTTTGCGGTACGGACAAAAATAAAGCAGCAACACAGTAAATTTTATGTTTTGTCGCATTAGGATATTTTGCTGCTATTTGTTTGTTCCGGAAGCATCGTTTCTTCCGGACCGTAAAAATTGCAGAGAACGCAAAAAATTTATATTTCAGCGGAAGTATAAATGGTGTAGATATTTATAAGTCTATGCTACGAGGGAATGTAGAAAGCTAAGCAAACAGTGTCTAGGATTGTAGTTCAACTTAGGTAAGCAGAGGTGTTTAAAAAACAAAAGCACTCGTAATTTGGAAAATGAATCAAATAAATCCGGCTCTAAGTCAATGCGAATAGTCTTTTAGCATATGCGGCAACCTAAGGGCTGCCCAATGAATTTCCATTAATGGAAGGGAGCACACGTAAAAGAAACAATACAGTTAAGCTTTTCAGCTCTTTGCGATTTATTATGACAGGTTTATTGAGTGAAATGTCCCAATTTACTACGTTGCTACACATTCTTAAAGCCAATTCAAACGGGAATTGCCATTGCAAGTTCGCTTCACCATTAACAAATGTGCTTCTCTGTCAAGCTGCAACTATCCAATGTTCGGTGACATCGTTAAATTAAAATTAATTCAAAACTCTGTCTAATATATTCAAGGTAATGTTCCCCAAACGTTACATTCCGGTAGTGAAACGTATATCTTTAATTATTAAAACTCGAGTAAGAACTTTCGTGCATATTGTACAAAGTAAAACAGCCCTGAAGAAAATACAAGTAATTCCTGGAAAGCTGCCTTAAACAGCAAAGTTTTAATGAGGAACCGTGTTAGTTTAGTTAACTGCAACGTAGCAGGAGACATTTGCGCAAATTAAAATTTGGTTAAATGCTTTCAGTCGACCTAATTGCCTATTATTTTAGGTGCTGGTTTCGGTTTGGTGTGATTAATTAATTGGATTCGAATATTTCATGAAAAAATCAATTGTTCTCAAATTATCTTAGAAACCCTTTGAGCAGATAATCCAAATAATATATTTTTTTATTTCTGGGCTAGTTTCCATTTAATGATGATTTTATGGAAACTAATAAATAATCGGGATGTTTTCATTTGTAAACTATTCCACTAATGGCAATTGGCCGCATAGGCTTTTAGGTCTCCACCTATGCTAAGTTAGCCTTGTTGTGCGATTTTCTTGAGTTATGGCCAATTGTTTTGGGTTTCTTCTTAGGGAGATTTATATATATATATCTCAGCCTTCATTAGCTAAATTGAACCGAATCGTAAATTTTCCAGCTTCCACTTGAAAATAGCTGTGGTCGTGGAATAGCTACTTCTCGAGGCTAAAGCCTTT
Source organism: Dendroctonus ponderosae (assembly GCF_020466585.1). Classification (NCBI taxonomy): domain Eukaryota; kingdom Metazoa; phylum Arthropoda; class Insecta; order Coleoptera; family Curculionidae; genus Dendroctonus; species Dendroctonus ponderosae. The sequence continues at coordinate 7,375,298 of NW_026018814.1, forward strand.
TTATTGCCTTTGCGTCGCTATTGATAGACTCGATTTTTCCGTTAGTGGTGCCAAAGGTGAGTTGTACGATTTGTTTCCAATGTTAAATGATCTTTCGATGGTACTTTAGAATTCACGGTAAATTTAAATTGTTAAACAGTTAAGTGGGTTTTATTCGTAACGAACTGTGTTAATTCTTTTCTGCGTCCACAACCTTAAATACAATGGTATTCAACTAATGTGAGATAATTCACTGACAAATTGTTTTTGCAAAATTATTTCGTTTCAGAAAAATTTGTCTTATTAGAAAGTTATTAGTTCCAGGTACAGGGTGTTTAAGTATAAATATTTTTATTTACTTTTAATAAATGATTTTCTTCGATATTTCTTAACAGAAAATGAGTGCTTGCTCCAAGTCGATATTTCTAACTATTCGAAATTAAATTGAAGGTGGTAGGTGCGGAAGAATGATGAAAACGACACTAGTTAATTATATATATATAAATAATCTTTATTTCCTACAGAAAAAGGTTATCGACCCAATCGATCTTTCTGCCCTTGTGTAGTACATACGTGTCCTAGCCTGGCTTATTCTAAAATTAATTCCTATTCCTAACACTCGTATAAACTAATCAGTGATAAAAAAAATTATTGGCTTACAAAACAAACAGGTCTTAGTTCAGTTGGGTTTGTGCCTTAGCCCAGCTTATTCTAAAATTAATTCATATTCCTAACACTCGTATAAACTAATACTAGTTAATAATTTGCGGTCGTTTCGACCTTTCGTTGGGTCTTCGTCAAGGCTCAAATTATGTGTTAACGTTCTGGGTGAGTAGATTCATTATAGTGAAGAAAACTTTTCTCTTCGCACCTTCTTTTTAGGTGGTGATGTTTTAGAAGGTGAAACGAAAAAAAGTTCCACTATAGAAATACTACTAATTGTGTGCCATTTCCAGTATTAGTCTGGAAAAGGCACACAATTAGTAGTATGGAATGGAATTCTGCACTGCAGACTGAGATTATACATAATAACCTAGACCCCAAGAAAGGTCGAAACGTCTGCAAATAATTAAATAGTGACGTTTTACTATTATTATTTTGTTATAGTTATTTACAAACTATTCGAAATATTTGACATTGAAACCTCTGGTGGGTTTTTGAATTAAGTACCTAACTCAAATTGGAACTCGAACTCGAAGAAACATCCTGCTGAAATTTTTGCTAAAGCAAAATACATACAGTTTTTACTTAGGCACGTTAAGAACTCATTTCAACTACGTTTTAAAGTTAGTAAAGTGTTTGCTTCATCATAATTGTGCAACCTGAATTGCTCTGAAATACATTTTTTAATACCTACTTTTAATACATGAATGTCCTAGTTTTTAAAAAAGATTGTTTCGTTTTTAATTTTAAAAAAATTAACTTAAATAATTTGTTTGAATGTCCTGCCTCGGCCAAATTACAAGCACTTGGTCTCGTTCGCATAGAAATTCGAATGCGGCCTAAAATGTCCATTCGTCTTCACAAGAGTCTTGCAATATCTCCACAAGTAAAAATCAAGCGGATTTAAAGTGTTTTTTTCAAATCATAAACACCTTGCTATAAGGATAGAACTGTTCAATAGAATCATGCTTCTGCAAGTTTCTTGAAATTTTTGCTTTTTATGATGGATGAAGCTGAATTTAGAGAAAAATGAATCTTCATGACCTGATGAAAATCCTCACTTGATTGTTGAAAGGAAATTACAAACAATTTTTCCGTGAGTGAATTTGTGGGCACTATGGCATCATAGGAAATCACTTGGATGGATCTTACTTCAAGCCAACAAGACTCATTTATGAAAGATGAACAGGACGAGCTGAGTTTGTTGAACAAGTTCACCCATTTTAAAGCCAATGGATTTTTCCTTCTGGGGCTTTTCGATGTTACGACTTCAGTAGACCGTACTGCTCTGGATGATGTTGAAAAACTGACCAAAGCCATTATTAGGCAAAAAAGAAAATTTCGCTATATAAATAAAATGTACCTAACTGTTTTATGAACTTCAGACAATAAATCCTTTGAATTTTTGGCTCATTATTTCCACGCACCCTGCGTATACGCAACGTATATATTTTATTAATTGCATTTCCCCAGAAATCCAAATAATTCCATTTATCAGCCACAACTAGTCAAATAAATGCCATTGTAAAATTACATAAACATGCCAATAGTCATGACTTTACATCGAGACATGATTAACGGTAGGAAACCCAATGAAGCTTATTATCGAATAATTTCGAAAATAAATAAAATGTATTTTAAAACTTCTCATTGCGATCTGTGCTGATTCAGCGCAAAACCGACCGATAAAAATCAAACAAATCTATTAAAATACCTACATTGGCTAAAAGTTCGGAGCTTTTCCATGCCAACTGAAACATGAATAAAACAATGTTAAATTTGAATAAAAAACAACTGCAATGAAAACTGGGTGCTCTCGTTGAATTTAATCGCAAAACGCGCTCTGATTGAAATTGATAATCAGCAATTACGCAGTCGCTAATTAGTACCATCCGGTTAATCTGTATCCTTCAAAGGGTTTTACAAACTTAGATAATGAGGCAAACAAAAAGGGGTAAACTAGAAGTAGTGGCTCGGCTTCCAACGGACGAGCTCGGTTTAAAGCTGGATTTTATGCCGTAGAAAATAATTAGCTTTCACGAGACACAAAGTAAATAGAATGTTTGATTAGGTTAATCAAGGGTTGGACTGATATTCTTCAAACAAATTATCGGATATTTCAGCTGCAATGTGACTGGCATCTTTTGTAATTTCAAAGCCTCTGAAGCATTTAAATTACTGAGTTTTCAATTGGAAATTTCAGCAATGAAAGCCATGTACCCAACTGTATAGATATTCGATGTTTTCTCGTGACTTTTTCCAAAGTTCTCTTCAAATTTAATACAATCGAGCAAAGGCAACCCAATGAGAAAAATTGCTAATCGTTGCACTTGAGTCAAAATCATACAGAACCGAGCGAATAGCAGCCATATTTGTTTTTTAATTTAACCAATTAATTTCAATTGTCGAGCGTTGAATGACATCAGCAAAAGCGTTCCCATTCTTTCCAGTAAATTTGACGAAGAAAATATTTGACGATCAATTCTGAGCTGAAAAATCTGCATTTTATGAGAGCACACCGCTAAAGGTAATAAACCATCGAAGCCAAAGATCATTCGAATAAAAATCTGTCCATTGCAAAACTTTTCACAACTATCGGCCGTTATTTTAGCGCTGAGCGCGTAAATCAGACTTCACACGTACGTATTCTATATTATCAGCAAATCTGGAAAAGTCTGGTGGTCACGCTTATTTTTTAGTCTGCGCCTTTTAGCCACCGCAAGAATCGGACATATTTATGGCCTCGAAGTAGGATTTATGCTGTTTTTGTCCCGTTTCGGAACCAACTTCGAAATGTCCAAGAACGTTTTTACTTATTTTTACCATGTAATGAGGACACGTTTCGCTACAGTGATTTACTGGCCAATCGGGGACATAAAACGCCCAGATAAGGGGGGTAGTTTGTACCTGGTACAGATTTCGTATTGAATCTTCAATTATTCAAATCACTGCAACTGACAATGTTGTTAAGTGCACGGAAATAACCATTCGCTTAGTAGCTTGCTGATTTTATCAGCTGGAAATAGTTGGACAATAGTCGAGGACTCACTTTCTTTCTATAGACACTCCAAAACTAACATATTTCATATGTTCGAAAACCATGGGGAAAAACTCAGCTTCTCGAAGAAGTGATTTGCATATAAAGTAAATTCTCTTCAAGTTTCGGACAAGTTTTATCTCAACCCGCGTATTTCATTGACATGCAATATATTGGAACTGTAGAGGAATCTGCAAACAGTTCGAAGGAAGAGAAAAACATTTCGAGAATATTTAAATATATCTATTGACATACGTGCATGAATAACTGTAGATAGTGAGGCGTCGTGGTTGTGAAACATTGCCTTTAAATTCGAAATGTCTTCGGAGGGCATTCGAATGATGCAACTGGAAAGTTGCCTATAAATTTTTCTATCGACTTAATAATCCATTCATGTTCCACCGCTTTGCAGAGTTTTACACATGTATGCTAAGACACAGAAAAAATTAAACAAAACTGGGAAAAATCCAATTATGTAAATTCAACAATCATCAATGATACGGTAGTCCGAACGACTGGCGTTTGTATAACGACTCATTGAGATGCGAGTTATGTCTCCCATTTACATGTCGCTGAAGATGTGCACCAAACTGAACATAATTGACGGCCGTGTCCGCTTCTTAAATCGAATCCTTAACGTGAATGATTTTTCGTCGATAATGCGTCTTTGATTTCCAGTTTCGGCCTGACGTTTTCCGAGATCATCCAGTTGGGAAATGGACAGGAATCGCATCGGACGGCACACTTAAAGTGCACATTAAAAATTCAATAAAAACGTCTCACTGATCAATGAAAATTTCTGCTGAATAGATTAGCCATGGTTTAATAAAAATATTATTACATATTGGATTCATATTTGCTAGAAAACTCTGCAGTCAATCGGGTATTATAAATTTGTCTTAATAAAAACTGCAGCTTCCGAAAATTCAGTTTTCTAATTAGTGGATCTTCATCTTTCAGATCGTTTATTGTTTGTCCTATTTTTTCTATCATGAGTTTGGTTAGATTATCGTGCTTTGCTTAGACTCATTAAATTTTAACTAATCGGGTTATTTTATTTTAGACAATATTCAATTGCCTTTAAAATTGTTTATTTGGCGAATGTTTTCTGTGCGTCGCAGTGCTGTAATTTTCGTCTTCTTTCGGCGTCGTTTTTTATTATCTGTTTAAGTCTTAATGCTTGAGAAGTGTATGATTTCATTTTTTGTTTTAAAACATAGAAACGAACCCAAATAAGTGAGCAAATCTTTAGCTTCGTTGTTGATGGGCGGAATTTTGATATTTCAACGTATTTTTCTCGTCGAACGAAAGATGCATTTTGCAGCAAATTAATATCAGTCGGAGTAGTTTCTGACTTTTCAAAAACTAATAGGCTCTTGAAAAAACTATTTTTTCAAATTTCTAAATATCGCAGAAATCATAGCAATTATGGTGCAAAGTGGCTGCTTCAACTTGCTTGAACACTAAGTAAAAAACAGTTAAATATTGAAAAAGGTTTAAAAATGAAATTATGCGCCATGAACAACGGAAAAATATTCCAGAAACATTGGGTGTATGTAAAGCTTTGTGACTAATGAGACAAATCTATCGCCGTCAATGCCCGCTTAATCAGAATACTATCGAAAAAATTAAAAATATAAAAGAAAATAATGGCTTTCGAACTCATTCCCATTTCTATGTGGAACTCATTAACATTTTCGGTAAGGTGATTAGTACTCGATCTCCCATGGACACAGTTAATTCCTTTAGCGAAAATGTGCATTTTTTGCCGTTTCAATAATTCCCTTGAAACAAAATGGAATATGAATTTTTCAGCAAAAGGTTTGTCGGCTTTCCAATTGCAAAATATGAGAACACTTTTAGAGATAATGGCGAAAAGGGCAAAGAGAAACTTAACAAGGATTGAGCAAATGAAAAATAGAATAGAACAAACAATTTCCGCCAAATTGCAGATTTGAATCATAATTCAGTTCTATCAAGTCCAGTCAATGTACAAATGATTGTTTAATAATTAATTGTTTGATGAATAACCAACATTCTGATAACGTTTGTTTGTCCTAATTCGATATTAATTGAAAACAACACCTGCAAATATTTTCTTGTTCTGTAGTGTCCACTTTAAAGCTCAAAACCCGCTTGAAACCGTCTGATTAAATGAAGCAACTGTTATTTAGCTCTACTAAAGTACAGTAGTAGAGTAATAAAAACTAAAATGATAAAATTTGAAGCACAAACCCTGAAAAATAATAATCAAAAAGAGAACAAACTGGCAAAAGCTTCAAGAAGTCTGAAGTCACACGCGACCAATACGCCCATACCGTAATGTCCAATATTCAGCTTCAATTGAAGAATGAGTTCTTCAATTGAGGATTAAACACAAAAAGTGGAGTCATAATTCATTGTGGAAATCGGACAGTGATGACGACTAGAAGGTACTTGCATGTAAAGCGCTTAAGCTCGATAAAAAACCAAATTTATTGCAGTCTTTTTAAATAGTCTCCAGGTAACATTCGTGTTAAATTGTGGAAATTAGAAGCTAATTTGAGGCAATGACCAATGCGATAACGACACAAATTAAACAAAACCAATTTTACTTTACATCGCAGATAATTTAACGTGTATTTATTTTGCGATCGTACCCATCCGGTTGTCTATACTGTTTGTCGATGGAAGATAAGACCAAAAGCGCCATTCACATCAATCCATCCAAGAGTTGAAATACGTTGCAGGTAACTGGTTGTTGTTTTATGGGAGCTTTTTCAGAAAACTGATTGACAATCCGTAGATAAATGTGCCCAAAGAGTGATGTTCCTTTTCGAGACACGTTTTTAAATGGATACATTTGTAGGTCAATATAGAGCTTTAAATTCGTAGCAGTCAACTTTGCTGTGAGGAAATTACTCCTGTAAGAGCAATATTATTGTTTATTTATTGCATAAATTGCTAGAAAGCTTAAATGAATTGGAACGTAATAAATAATAATGGAATGAACAGAAGCCGAACTAGCAGCAGAAGTTACGTTAAACCTTAAAACAAAGCGAATCGTCTCAAAAGCAGTTTCTGTGATTGTATAAGTCCCCGTAGGCGAAGCGTAAAAGAAAACTAATATCCGACACGAGGCACCGGAAGATTTCTTCAAAAACTTTCGTATATTTGTAGCTTATAAGTGAAGGAATGCCGTATTCCTCGATAATGTTCAATGACGTATCGTTTCAACGTGATGCCATTCCGGAGGAGACAAAGACGAACATGGCCCATATTTTTGGGCATATTCAACAATCTTTCTTTTTATGGAGACGAATCGGAGATGCGCCAGTTCCAATGGAAACTTTCCAGGATTGGAGAAGACGGTGGAATAAATTTGACTTGGCTGGAATTAGTTCGTCGAATGGAAATCGTTCCATGACACATCATCTAAATCGTTCCTTTTGGAAAGATTTATATTTTTTTGTGTGAAAGCTTCGATTTACTTTATTGCATCACTAGAAATTATCATTACTTAATCAATGTTGGTCTTCCAAAGAAACAACGAAAGTTCTGAAAAGAATGCGGAGCATTTTTAAGCTGAAATTTCTTCCTCCAATTGTCACAATGTTTTCAAAATGTGACACAAAGAGCTAAAGTTCACTCAACACCACTGGAAATGAAAGCATGAATGCTTCATTGAACAACAATTGCGTTTTGCAAATGGCACTGACACACGATTTGATGTTTCCCTTATTAATACGAATTTCCCAAACTCGACGACATTTAATTTAAATCGACGAACGGTCGGCAGTTAACATGCAAGACATAAAGCCGGGAAAATAAAATATTTCATATCACGAAATTCACCGAAGGATATTGCGAGCGAATATAGAAAAGAGCAAAAAAGTTGCCACTTCAGAAAATGTAGCAGATGGGTTGACAATGAGTTATTACAAGCCTTTTCATGGAAGTCTCGTGTATGCTTAAAGCTATAATTCATAAGTTCTTACTTGTATTTATAGTGGCTCGGACAGGCCCGCTCTTAACGAGCCTAAGTGCTCTTAATTATTTTTTGAGAGGTTTTTGATTCGCGTTTTTCCAGGATCTTCAAATGAGATATTGCAGCCGAATCTTTATTGAAAACATACATTCAGCACAAACTCTCAACGTGATTAATTGGACTAAAAAGTATTCATCCACGTAGCAGGTACTTGATTTTTGAAAACAACAAGATAAAGGCGCAAGTGTACGGAAATTCCCACTGTGTACAAGTGCACAGATAACTCGCCTTTTTAATTAAATAGTTAAAATAATAAATTAGTTTCAATTCGACAATGGCTCTATCGGCAGGTTTTACGGCTTCTTTGCCCACCAATTACGAGTATTACACTTCTACAGGAATAAACTCGGGACTCAATGCCAACCAGAGCTTTTTCACCCTCAATGATAAGCTGATTAAGATTTACAGTGGTGCAATGCACTACTTTCGAGTACCCCGACCATACTGGAGGGACCGCTTGAGGAAGATTAGGGCTGCCGGTTTGAATACTGTAGAAACGTACGTTCCATGGAACCTGCATGAACCGGAAAATGGTAAGCGGCGTTTGCAGGAATTTCTGAAGAAACCCACTGCATTCTTCTTCCCAGCGACTATATAGCAAGCTGAAGAGTTAATTTTTACTGTTGCAAAGGTAAATTCGATTTCGGCGAAGGAGGCTCGGAGTTTGAAGACTTCCTGCATCTGGAGGAATTTTTGAACGCAGCCAAAGAAGAGGATTTGTTTGTTATATTAAGAACAGGCCCCTATATTTGCTCCGAGTACAACTCGGGAGGATTCCCCAGCTGGCTGTTGCGGGAAAAACCCATGGGATTTCGGACATCAGAGGAAAATTATATGAAGTTTGTCACAAGGTTGGATAACCCTCAAAACTCTGTTTCTCTCATACGATTAACAACTTCTTGCAGATTCTTCAATCTTGTTTTGACTCTTCTAGCAGCCTTTCAGTTTCAACTAGGAGGCCCAGTGATCGCTTTCCAAGTGGAGAATGAATACGGCAATTTGGAAAATGGAGCGGCTTTTCAGCCAGACAAGGTTTACATGGAGGAATTGCGCCAGCTGTTCCTAAAAAATGGCATAGTGGAACTTTTGACTAGTGCGGATAGTCCACTGTGGAAAGGAACTTCGGGTAGGACCAATAATGAAACCAATACTCAAATCGATTTTCAGTTTTTCAACAATCAATCAGGTACATTGCCGGGGGAGCTGTTTCAAACAGCGAATTTCGGAGATAATGCGGTAAATCAGCTGAATAAACTGGAGGAGTTTCAACCAGGCAGGCCGTTAATGGTAATGGAGTATTGGATAGGTTGGTTTGACAATGTGGGGGGCGAGCACTCCGTTAAGTCCGATGAAGACTCCCGAAGGGTTCTGGAGGACATTTTCAGCAAAAATGCCTCCTTCAACGCATACATGTTCCATGGAGGGACGAACTTCTGGTTCAATAATGGAGCAAATCTAGGTAGAATTTTTCTCCTGAGTTCACTGAGCTTTGAGTGGTAATAGTCAAATTCCAGACAATGACTTAATGGATAATTCTGGATACACTGCAATAACAACCAGCTACGACTACGACGCCCCCATTAGCGAAAGCGGAGGATATCGCAACAAATACTTCATAGTCAAGGAGCTGGTGGCCGCAGACAATCCAGTTCAGACTTTCACACCAGAAGCTCCCGAATATATCGAGCCTCTGGCCTACGAAAGCTCGCGAATTGAGCAGTTTCTCCCATTAAGAACTCTGCTGGAAGAAAATTCTCCTATATCCATTCGAAGCGAGCAACTGCTCCCCATGGAGATGCTAGACATCAACGATGGATCAGGGCAGAACAATGGATACATCGTCTACCAGAAGGACAACGTGGATTTGGAGGAAAATTCAGTGTTGACTATTGAAGGTGGGAAGATCTTTGGCTGAATCCAAGAGCCTGTAAATGATTAGTTGGCAGGTAATGTTTGCGACACTGTCCTGGTTCTGGTTGATGGAGATCTAGTGGCGCCGACAAAATTAAGCTCCTTGGCCGATTTGGATGGCTTCGGCTACTGGAGGCTCAAAGACTCTTCAGTGCAAATCAACGAAGAACCGAAATTTCAATCAACAATCACCCTATTGGTGGAGAATATGGGACGAGTGCATGGAGCTGGGATTTATCAATATAATCACACTTTCAAAGGGTTATGGCAAGGTATTTGCTTCTTTTTACCGCTTGCAAGGGCAAGAGTCGCACTTATGGAAAACAATTTAAGGAAACGTAACTATCAATCAAAGAAACATCTACGATTGGGAAGTTGTGCCTCTGGAACTGAAGAAGCAATGGATAAATGAACTGAAAGGATGGTCTGAGTTCAGTACTGAATCTTCAGGTCCAGGAATGTACAAGGCAACTTTGTCAATTCTTGAAGAGCCCAGAGATACTTATATTGATACAAGAGGCTGGGGCAAAGGTTGGAGCAACGCCAAAAAGTAATCGTTTGCCCATGGCTCATTTTGTTTTGTTTCAGGAATGGTATTCGTCAACGGATTTGCTTTGGGCCGATATGCAGCCATCGGGCCACAATTTGCTCTGTATCTTCCAGCACCATTTCTAGTCAACGGCGACAACAGCATAATTTTCTTCGAACATTTCAGTGCGCCAGCTGATGGCCTGATTGCGTATACGGACGAGCAAATTTTCATCAATCCGACTTGAGCACATTTTAATTAATTAACCCTATCATAAAGTGTTTGGTTTGGAGTTTGCTGGTTATTATTTAAGCGATACCCATCAAGATTGCGAAAAAAGCAAACAAATTAGTCGACGCCGTCAACGAAAGTTTGCTCGGAAAATTTTCCTTCCAAGATTCGAAAGGACGGCACTTGTTAAAAAGGACGCTAATTGAATTTAAACTTTAAGAAGTAGCCAACTAAATGAATATAGCCGGAAAGTTTACCTGCTCTCATTAAACTAACCGGGAAAATATTTGGATTGACTACGGAAAAAGACGTGGGATTTAAATAGATTAAGCTTTTTAAAATTCCGCTGGGTTCTCCGAAAATATCTCTTTTATATTAATATTAAATTTTAGCAATCGCATTGGGGCAGGTACATCCATTTCAGATTAGAGATCTGAATCTGAGAACACTGTTGAGGTTTAGAGGCGAAGATTGGTAAGTGTCGAGCTGGCCAAAAAAAATGTTCCGCTAATACCATTGGCTAAGACCAAGTCAAAATACCGACGTCATTTCCTCAAAAGCCCATTAAACATTTACAACACTGTTGCTTTGACGGTGAAAAACAACACCGCGAGACGTAACGCAATAATAATAATTAAAAAAAGCCTCCAAAAGAGACGGAGCAAAAAAATACAATTCTCGCATTTCTATGCAAAATAAAGGACTTTATGGTGCGTTCTATATTATAAAATATGCAAATTGGTTTTTAAGGTAAATATAGCTTGCGAGCAGCTGAATGTTAATCTTCGCAGTTTATTTCACTTCGTTTGGAGCGGTTAATAAATCAGCTGCGCGGCTATTTTGTGCCGTGCTGTTTATATAATAAAACTGTTTTAAGAGAAAATGGAGCAAGAAACCGTCGTGATTGATTAGAGACGATTAATTGATTCATTGTGAATAATATATACAGGGTGAAATTTGAAAAACTGTGTTGCAAGAATAATAACGAAGTATAATTAAAATTTAAACTGAGAAGTTTTCAGGCATACAATTTTGCTTCGAAAAGCTTCGGCAAAAATAAACACCAATTTTAGTTGCTAATAAATTTCTTGTAACTGTCGGGCGGTGAAATTTTACCAAACCAATTTATTTCCCATGGCAAAATCTGATTTTCCATGAAGTCTGTAAATGCATTTAATATTTTTATAATTTTTTTTCTGTGCAAAGTTTTTTGTATCGCGTTTTTATGTGACTCGATACTCGAGTGCCGCATTGAAACAGAATCGTGAAACCAATCGACACCTTGAAAAGAACTGCAAATTTTGTATCTGTCCAAAGAACCATTTTGAAAAAACATTGTTTAAGCTTGATTTTGGTATGAAGCTATTGAAGTTTCAATTTGAACTTTCCCTTCTTTGAGGTACCTGAAATTTCTTTTTGGACAAACTTTTAACTGTTTGGCGTTTCACAGAAATGCCTAACATCTAAAGAAATGGAAGCAAATTTTGCCAGTTTAGACCCTTTTAGATCTCACAAAGGGTTCATAATGTGCAGTCAAGTTAGTCGGTTCGATTTTTTAAAGATAACACCTGAAGATCCTTTAGCGTCCGAAAATATTCAATTAAAGGGATAATTTTTCGTGGCCTAAACGGACCACTAATTTTTTAAATCAGGAAAAATTACCCCTTTAACCTGTTAATCACTATTATTTTGAAATGGCCCCATGTGTGTTTGCAACCTATTTCATTGCATTTCAACCTCACTTTCTGTATAAAACATATTTTAGGTGGCATAATATTGCCAAGTTTTCCAAATAATCCCTGAACTTGAAACCATTTTGAAACATGATTAATGTTGATTTAGAAGTAAAATTATAATTAAAATTTGGCAAGTTCAAAGCCTCAAAACAAATTCATGCTCTCAGCATAGTTAACAGACCTTCAAAACGTGCACGCTGACCTCCGAAAATCTCGCATTTTGAGGACCTTATTTAGGATCATTGAACGCCTGGATCAGATCAGAACACAAGCGATCAAACCAAAAAAAATTCCTGCTGAAACCGATTTTGTTCCGTCCAATAATGAAATTGCAAGTTATGAACAATTCTAGGTAATTTGCGGCAAAATGTAAATATGTTTGCAAAAATTGATGCTTGTTCTACCAGGCAAAAATGTTTTCTGACCCCGACGTGATTTGAACACGCAACCTTCTGATCTGGAGTCAGACGCGCTACCGTTGCGCCACGGAGTCATACTGTGTTTATAATTATACCAGACTTATCAATAATTTTATATTTTATAAAAGTCTGTATAATTACTTTATCAATTTACCGTTATCTTAACTGATAGCCCTCGAGTGATAGTAAACTGCACATTTCATACAAGTTTTCTGCTCATTTGCGACCTTGCAACGGTTTCCTGCATTCACAAAGCAGGTAGGTACTTTTACCTGTACTTAACTGGTTATTACCGCAATAAATATGCAGGTTAGTACGCAAAACTTGCACGCAAAATAAGCACAGTTTCATGGGTAAGTGACGTTTCAAAACATTTATGAAGCTTCCGTAAAACCTGAGCACTTTGTCCACTCGAAATTTCCATGGGCAAAACATCGAAAAGCTTTCCACTCTAAATCGCGAAAATCCATGGTAGTCGATCAATTTTAAAGCGGTTTTTATGGCATGTTTACTGCTGTTTATGTGGAAGTCCGCAGTGCAAAAATTTCAAATATAAATGACCACTTGAAGTTGGCCAACGCTTGAGAGTTTTTAAAATTGATACGATGCATTTATCAATATTTTGTGTTTTTGTCAGGTTCCATTAGTTTGAGAGAGAGTTGCAAATGGGTTCGTTCAAGTCGTCCAGCCGGACCACCAATGTTTGTGCACGAAATCTTATTTATTATACCTTTGCGACCGTTTTTATTCGCAACGTTGATGGGGCAAAATGTAATCGTCAATTTTCCCTCAAACTTTAATTAAACAGTATTAGATTCACTGACATAAAATAGAAAACGTTCCTGTCACCCTCTCTGGTTAATATTAGTTCTCGACAGAAAACAGATTACTAATTATGGTAATCCAGCGGGGGGTTTGTGTTTCCATTTACGCGACATAAGAGCACTTGTAATTGGAAACTTGGGGATGGTTTGAAGAATAAACGGAGGATAATAGATTACAGTTTCAATACTCGTATATTATTGACGTCTTGTCTTTGCTTCCGACTTTCTATCAAACATTTGCAAAAGCTGACACAAAATCGACTCTTTTCAGTGTGGAATGCAAACAACAATTTATGGTGCAGATGGATAAGCTTTGATAGAAAAAATCATAGAAAACGAATATAGTAACGGTTCATTGATAGTTTCTACCTCACGTCCTTTTAAAAAAAATGTTGAAGTTCAGGAGAAAAAATCCAAAACCAATTTTTGGCAAAGTATTAACATAACAGAAATTAAGTAAAAATTGTGCTGTTGAAGATGCGTTTGAAATTTGAAAATTTACCTTCTTCCAGGTTACTCAGATTGAAAATCTGCTAAAAAATGTTGAGCTAAAGAGTGTTGGACGTTCGACGAGAATATAAAAACAATTCTGGAAAATCATTGTGTAGCTGTAAAATTTCACTAGATATGGAAAGTTTTCAGGCAACAGCCAAAACAACCTTTTATCCCTAAGTACTAGATTTTTTTCTATTGGGTTTCTTTGTCAAAGTATCCCAAAATTATTTGCTAAACATAATTTCAGGTAGGAGGAGCATTGTAAGAATACAAAAAATCCCATTGGCCAGCAGGTAGTCCCGATTTATTTCACATTGACAATTCGGACCGCGTTTAAAAATCCTGAAAATTCGCAGTTTACCTAGTTATGTAACTGTATCAAAGGCGTTTTAAATTTAATTATGCTAAACATTGTCATTGGCTGTAAATTAATGCAAGAATCCAGTTAATATTTTTAATAAATTCTTCTGGAAAATGTTTACATAGCCATAAAATACGTAAAACAACAATACAAGTTCCTCAAATATACTTTAACGCTTTGAAAATATAATTTTAAATTCTGTTAACATTTGACAGCAAATAAACTGCTAAGACGCATTTATCAAACCGAAACAAAAAACCCTCGCATATCCGAATAAAAACCGGCAACTGTTTTTCTGTCCATTTATGATGTCTCTAAACTATATTTCTCTTTACAAATTTAGTCGACATATAAATTATTGCCTGTCATGAAAAGAAATAAATTATTTCGTGTCCGAGGGAGCATTTCGTGAAAAGCCAGTGAAAGCTAGACGAAAGCGAACTTGTCTGCACTTAATTTGTATTGCAAACGTCCTGGATAATTGATGCCACATTTTATACATTGTTTGATTGTTAATTAATGACACATTCTTTCCTTCGTTTAAATTCAGCTGTGAAAAAAGCCCATTTGCGATGGTCGGCGTATTAAAATTGGGGTGCAAAGTGTCAAGCGGTCCCTTTTCTCAGTTAATTATGTGAAAGTAATTTAAGCTTCTTATTTTCCACCTGACAGAAAAGTCTCTGGAAAAGGGGTGTTTCGAGCTTTATCCAGGTTTTATATTTGGTGCGTGAGGTGTAATTCGGAAAATGTTGACAAAACAAAGCGGCGGCCCTTTTGTTGGAATGTTTACTTAATTAAGCAACACGGTGGCTGGCTATATTTCTTCAACCCCTAGGGGATTATTAATAAAGAAAATCGACTTACCATGTTCAGTTAATCTGTTTTCATGCCTCTATTGTTCCGACCATGATAAACACATTGGCTGAAAGAAAAAAGTCGAATTAATTTGCATAAAATGAAAAGTGACACAGGACGACAAATGGAACAAATTATTGAACCAGACATGCAGAAAAAGGTCCATAAATACACATAAAGTGGAACTATGAAATTCAAAGTTTTTTTTAATCAACTATCTGTATTCTATGTTCTGTAACTTAAGACTGAGGAGCTGATTCAAAAGAAATCTGAAAGCATTTAAAATGCAGATTGGGTCAGAACTTAATAACTTAATTAATTAAATAAACAAACTAACTTTAGCTATTTGAAAAAAGGTTGTATTAACATAATTCACCAGTCCGAAACAATTATAACGATATTTATGTCAGGCGCAACTAAATAAGGACAAACCGAAACGTTTAATTAATAGATACTGATTTACACACGCGGCTCATGTTAAATTCAGTGTTTACAAAATTCAATATTAAGACACTTATTTTCAACAAACTATTGAACCTTTAGTGCGTCGGCTGATGCATTTATATAGTGGGATTATTCAAATTTGATGATATTTTTAGACGATGCATCCGATGAAAGTGGAATTAAGGAAGATTGAATTCAATTTTGTTCTATTTTCCCCACTTGCAGAGTGGATAACAATTACAATAGTTTGCAGTAGATGGGGATTTATCGGGGAAAAGGCTTGTTAATTGCTGTTGGTTAGAATGGAAGGCTAAACGATTTTGTTTGTTGGGGGAATATGGTTTTCACAAACCAGTTCGTCGAAGAAACGAAAAATTTAACAGAAAGTTTATGCTGTTTACGAAACCGCCCTTGTCTGTGCGTTTGTATTGATTTCAACTATTTAGTCGCTTTTTGTTCATGAATTGTGTAAAATTCAATAAATCGCAGCTATTCTGCCGCGTCGATTTTGTCCCTTTAAATTGATGTCTTTGAAGTCCTTGCCCCTATTGGCTACTTCTAGCTGTGGCATACATTCAAGTTATTGCCAGTTTACACTTTTGAGTTTTCTAATATTCCATTGCCATAAAATAAATAAAAAGCGCGTTTTCTTTTTAAATCGGAACAATCGAAATCCTTTGATATACGATAACAGAATCGGAGTTGGTTGCTGCATATTTATTTACATGAATTCAGTCGAAGCTTCGGGTGATTCGCTTCAGCAACAAGGTATTACTCAAACTGATTAATGGCTTCGGATCCATTGACAAATGTAGGTGTACAGCGCCAATTCGCTTTGGGTTATCTACTAAATGAATTAGGCATTTGGAAGCGATTTTATTGACAAGGGCGTACTGCCATTTATCAACATTTAGATTCATAAAACATTTTATTTTCCATCGAATAATCAGGCTGGTTCGCATAATAATTCGCAGTCTGGACTTAACATTAATGGTCTCGTGGATATTAATCGATGCGAAATAATGGAACTTAGCTGAACTGAAAGTTGCATAAAAAGCACTTTCGATCGAACTGGAAACGCGAAATATCTTCGATGCTTTACGTCTTTCCTATTGGCATCAATCTTAACGTTGAAGTTGTAAAATTCCGAGCAACATTTTTAATGCTTCCGCAAGTATCAGAAGTTTCAGGAACGTACTTCATAAATCTCGCGCCGACATATCGTTCGAGGTTTATGCATGACAACTTTTAGATTTTTCCACTTTATAGGTCTACATAGTAAATCTACATGTTAAATCAGTGGGAAAATTTAGGTTTGTATTTTTCTGCACACAAATGGAAACAAACTGTAACTGGCTAGTATTGATGTTCTCCATGAGGCCCCTTCAATTATTACGTAACCATATTATTACACACTATTACAAGTCAATTAACTATGGAGTTTAGACCCTCCTTAACATTGCCATTATCGCCATCCTCAATTACCATTTCGGGCCACTCCCCATGTAAAGATCTGGCTCAATTTTGGATCGACAATCAAGCTCACTCCTTTGGAGCCTTCTAATTAGATACTATTCAATAGAATCGACTGCTCATTCTTCGCTGTAAATAGCAATCATCGTTCTTGTTTGCGGACAAGTATCTTAACGTTTATTTTGACTCGTAATTAGATGCTCAAAATTAGTGATTAAAATAGCTTTTGTAGGACAAACGTGTTGAAGTCTGTTTAATTTCAAGATTGCCGATTCGAGCACGACACTGGCTTCGACGCGAAAAATAGTCTAAATTTTACGCCTTTGGTAACTTTTGCCATTCAGTCAGTGTCGTGAACGAACGCTTCGGCACAACAAACGCCCTTTTCTTTCGCAAAAAAGTTGTGCTGAAACCTTGGGGTAGGTCATACTTTGTCGTGTAAAAAATCTGCATTTTTCAAACTAAAGCGAATAGCAAATTGAATTTTGTCTGCATTTTGTGAGTGTAGCAAACATCGCTCTCAAAATAGCCATTTTATCTAACTGCGCTCTTTCATTTAAACATTACCATCTTCTGAAGCAAAGAAAGTAAGAATTTGAAACTCTTATCATCTTTAGAAGATACTTCACTCTAAAAACCCAGCAAGTTATCATCCAGCTTTTTGTCAGTGTAGCAAACATCGCTCTGAAAATCGATGTTTCTATCTAACTGCGCTCTTTCGTTTAAACATTCGGATCTTCTGAACGAAATTAAGTAGGCACTTGAAACTTTTACCATCCTTAGAAAACGGGTCAGTCTAAAAACACTACAAGTTTTTTAAAAATCGCGCCATTCTGTCTTTTCCCAGTGGAACAAACGTCGCTCTCAAAATGGATGTTCGTATCTAACTCCGCCCTCTCTTAAACATTCGCATAGTTAAAGCAAAGTAAGTAGTAACTTGCAATCTTCACCATCATTAGCCGATGACCGACGCGGAAGATACTGAAAGTCTAACGAAAATCAACTAAAATGCTTAGTTTTGCTAGCTTAGTAAATACCGCTGTCCTATTGGACGCGTATCCAACTTGTATCCAACTGTCTTTGTATCCAACTGTGCGTTTTCCTTTTTGATATTCTAAACTAAGGCAACTGGGTGTGAAATGTTCAGTATCCTTAGAGGATCTAAATCTCTCTAAAGACGCCGCAAGTTTCTTTAAAACCACTTTGAAATTTGCTTTTTGCCACCTTGTTAAAACAGGGCCTCAAAATGGAAGTGTGTACTCAACTGCGCTTCCTCATTTAAAAATGGATAACTTGCAAACTAAAGCAGGCAAAAACTTGACGTTTTCACCATCTTTAGATTCTAAAAATGACAAAAAAAGTTTCATAACAATTCTAATAAAAATTGCAAAAAATTATGGCAACTCCGCTTTCTAATTTCCATTACATGAAGAAATTTTAGGTTGCTTCCATGAAAAACAACAGGATTTAATCCAAAAGGTAATAGAAACTAAACTGGCAACAAATTATTTAATTATAGAACTAAGTTGTGGACTAATTGACTAAGTTTCTTTATTACAG
Source organism: Dendroctonus ponderosae (assembly GCF_020466585.1). Classification (NCBI taxonomy): domain Eukaryota; kingdom Metazoa; phylum Arthropoda; class Insecta; order Coleoptera; family Curculionidae; genus Dendroctonus; species Dendroctonus ponderosae. The sequence continues at coordinate 7,393,842 of NW_026018814.1, forward strand.
CGAAACGCTGGCTTTCGATTTAGGTTGTGCACTATCCGAGAGCTCAGATCCCAACAGTGCGATTCATATGCGGTTAATTATTCAAGATGTGATTTTGATAGAGCGAAAGTAATTTTTTCCATAAGCGATGCCCAAAAAACATGATCCAAAAGCGAAAAGCAATAGAATTAACCCCCATAGTGTCATAGTCTTGATCCGAAACAAATTAGATCGGATCGGATACGTAGCAGAAGCGGCTCCCTCATTACTATTTTAAGAAACCGTGTCTTGTATTACCGAATTCTGGCATCAAGTAATACGATTCTGAACTACTAATCTTGCAAGATATGCCGGCACGACATGAAAACGCTATCTACTTATTTTGTTCGGTTTTGAACGAGACACGGCAGATGGGGAGTTTATTTATGACATTGTGGTGTTTGCAGTTCTAAGCAGCACTGATCTGGGCACTTTAAGATTGGTGGGAAAAAGTGCATAAATCTTGGAAAGTACAATGGAGCAGGACATCCCGATAAAGTTGTTATGGGGAAGGAGCGCTTACGCTGCTAACAAAATAACGTCGAATTAGGGAGGAACGATAAAACTTTGTTGGCCACGAATGGCTATCTTCTGATAAACGTTCAACATCTCAAAATTTAATTTGAAAGTAAGTCCACCTTGAACATACAAAATGTTATGCCTGCCTTGGTCAGAAATAGAAGCAAAAATCTTCTTTTTTTCGGACAAAATTGGTTGTCAAAATCTTATTGTTGAGTGTTTTTCCTAAATCATAAAGACACAGCAAATGTCACATTAAAAACGAATTTTTAATCAAAAGGTAATAACGAAATATCATCTAGAGGGAATTCTTTGACACTTATGTATACTCAAGCTGATATGCTTTGCTTGTATGCTCAAGCAAAATTTAAATTTGTATAGAAATTAAAAACGAACATTCTAATAAATTGATAAACAGGGCTCAATTAATACAAATCTGTTAAAATTTCTTTTAACTTTTCGTTTTATTTCAAATTGTCAATTTTTCGCCCCCACTTAAATCACATTATTTAAAATACAAAGATTAAAAAGTAACTTTTGTATGTCAGTTAATCAAATTACATTAAATTCAAATGTATGTTTCTTTGATCTAATTCAAATTTTAGCATAAGAAACCATGTAGCGCTGAAATTAAATGAACATCAAGAGAAGAACACAATTCTCTTGCTCTATAAATGAATGCATCTTCCTTAACTTTACATGGTTTTGTTAATAGTTTCTTGCCGAAATTTGTTGAAGCACCTTTTTTTTTGTCGAATTTTGTGGCAATTATCAAATGCAAGTTGAGAATTATATGATCTATAAAATTATTTGTTTTTCTTTATGAGTGGTGGATATTTAATTGTCTTGTTTTCCCTATACAAATTTTATATTTTTATAAAGGGAGTATTTTGAATTTTTAATTTTGTCATAATTTTTTACTTTTGAAATTTTGCTTATAATTGTATTTGTAGTTTTGGAGATGACGTTTCAATGTTGAATTTATGTTAAAGTCCCGGAATAAATGAAATCAAACAGTTTGTCATTGAGTTATTTTCATTTGGTTTTAATTATAGATTTTCAATTTCAGTCAAACATTTGTCAATTAAGGAAATTTAAACATTCTTTGACAAAATGTTTTCTTTGGAAAAATTTGATCGTTGGCTAGTAATGTTTGGTCCATGTACAAAGTTGGTTTTATTTACTGATTTTCCTTGTCGGTAAACAATGCAGACGCCACTCTTAGAGGATTTAATTGGCAATTTCAGGATTTACTAACATTTATCGACACCAATAGGATTTTTAATCATTCGCTTAACTTTCAAGCTTCAACAATTTTGCGAACCTCAGTAGAGTCTTAAAAACAAATTAAACATAGACGACTAATATAAATATTTGTACATAATTGCGATCTGATATTTTATATAGACTCTTTGTTCAGTGATGTAAATAGTTCCATTTAATCTGCCCGTAACTGAGCAGAAATAATTCTATTTAAAACCGAGCTTTATTAAAATAAATAAAAGCTCATGGAGGTTTAACAGAGCATTAGAATAATAGAGAAATGAAGATTAAGTATATAAAAAAACTTAAAACCGTGCGTAAACAAGAAGGTGCATCATGCTGCTGCTGATTTCGAGGCTTTTTTGATAATGGAGACAAAATTTTCTTGGCCGTTTTACTTTTACAATCAAAACAACAGGAACTCGTTTGTATTGTCTGAAAATTACAGAACAATTTTGAACTCCAGCTTATGCTTACTGAAGTGATTAATTATTTTCACAAGAAAAAAACGATAATATCTCTCAACTCTCTCAAACGACTTTTCACTTAAAGGGTTTGGAGAAGAAATCATCCGAACATAATACCATTTGTCTACGGCCAGCCACTAACTCAGCCACTCAAACGGTTATCTTCGCTTCTGCATCACTGAGTTGTTATATTTTCGCTATTCTTATAAGAACAGTTATCTGCTGAGCGCTTATGTGTCCATCATATTATTGGCTAGTATTGAAACTTTCAGATTAAGCTGCTTGGGAGTTTTCATCGAAGAAGACTTTTTCAGAAACAACTGCGCTTGTTAATCTAGCTGGCAATTAATAATTAGAACACCTACGGTGAAGACGTTTCTGACACTCTTGGGCTTTAATATTAGCGGCGGGAAGAGAATAGATTGCTAATTATGGTAAATAGGAGCGCTCTATGTGTTTTCCATTTATGTTGCACACAAATGTGCCTAGTTTGTTCCCCATCGTAGATATTTAACTAAGTGTTGTGATTATGTACGTGAGAGTTCAGCGTGATGTTAGTTTACTTTAATATGGTAATTATTATGTTGGTATAATGTGAGTAATGAGGGTATTTGAGTGCTAATGTGAATCGGTAGCAATGTTTGTTCACTTACCCCGCCTTTTAGGAATCCTCCTGCCAGCTGAGACGCTTGCAATTTTCTTGGCCTGGGGATGCAAAATTTAGCATTATCTATAGCTATAACTATTGAAATACCGTAAGGACCAATTATTTCAACCGATGGTCAATTTCCGGCTGGTAAAACAATCTCAATAAAACTTATATGTGAGCACTAAAGCGCGCGGCAGTAAAATAAAAATTAAGTTATTAAAGCAAGCGCCTGTTAATTCTAATTTGAAAACCGCTCTTAAAACTAGCGTAAATCCCGCAGAGATAATAATATACTCACTTTATCACCGGCTTAAGAACAAGATGTGAATACAAAACCTATTGGGGAGTTATTGTTATGAGATTTTTATACAAAATACGCGGCTTTCCCATGTGAATAGCTATTATATGGAGAATTGAGACGGTCCTCAGGTGTTTCACCCATCTTTTGTTATCGACGGTAAATAAACTGCTACGATCACCAGTGATAAATTGCCACCTTCGAAAGGTCAGAAGTGTTCTAGGGCTTTATTAATGTGTAGTTTGACGATAAGGGCTTGGAGACGCTTAAGAAGGGCTGCTCTGACCTTTGAACGGATTTAATTGAACCGGGGAATGGTTGTAAAGACAAATTCGCTGACAAACTCTGATTGAGGGCGTTCACCGTTCTAGTGGGGGTTGCAATCAACTATCCAGAGAAAAAATTGCAATTTGCGAAGAACCTTGCAGATCTATATAAAATGTAATAACAGCAACCAGCAGCCAAATAACAGTGATTCCATATTCAGATTCCTACTAAAGTTGAGAATATATATATAATAATATCTTGGAATAAAATACTTCTTTCCAAGCCATAGAAGTAATATCTTATAGGGAAGCACGGCAAACTCTAAAATTCTATTCTCGTAGCAGTGTAATATAAACTTTTTGCGAATATTACACTTTAACTTACGATAACTGTGTTAGAATTCTACTGCGTCTGAATTGTAAATTACGCCAGTCAAATATTTCTTTATAACAATGAGGAAACTTTATTGCTCGCAATATATATTAGGGCTGGATTTCTTGCGAATATTTGCCGTTAAATTGGCTTAGCTTATGGATTTTTTCCTGTGGAAACGAACAAGTGATCGAGCAGGAGTTATCATTTGCTTTGTCCATAATGAGAAGATAGAGATTTAGTACGATTGAAAACTGCAGAATTTTGCAGAAAAGCTCATTTTTATTCAACATTTTGATTAGGCAAAAGATTTACAGTCGCACTTAATTTTGCAAATGTGGCTAGTCAAATAAAATTAGCGTTTGAAAAATTAATAGTTAATTAGTTTGATGAAGATGGTTTGAATAGCCAAAGGAACTGGACAAATTAAATTAAAGGACATATTCCTGTTTAGTGCTGGCAATTAAATACGACAAACAAACCCATTCAATCTAAACGCATCTCATATTTCTATTAATCGGTAAACGATTCATCATCATAATTAACATGCTCTAATTGTTTATTGGAAAATCACAATTTCGTGTCGTGATAAGTTCCAATTATTTGCTCAAACTGAAACACATTGATCTATAATAGGATCGCAATGAAATCAAGTGATTTATACCGAAGGCGAAAACACACTTAACTTATATTGATAATAAAAATGTTTTTGTCGCTCCTTGTGAGCGATGCAATTTAATCAAGAACCTTATCAGGGCAAGTACTACTCAGAAACCTCATTATATTGAACGAAAAATAGCAACATTAACTTGAAAAAAAATGCTTTAATCAAACATAATTTTATGTGATTTATGGCCAATTCTAAGAAAATTCCCAGACCGTGCAACATTAAACCTACCCTTTGGGCCCTGGCTAGGCCATGAAATTTATCATCCTTGTTAAGGTAACCGATTAAAAATTCAAATTAAAAACATTTAGTGGGGCCACTTTAAAATGAGTCCCGCTGTGGGCCCTTCATAAACGATTCCGGCTTGGACACCGCATAGAAGCAAAGTTAAGCGATAAATCAATCGCTGGCAGGTGAGGAAGTTTGATTCTTTTAGCTTCAGCTTTGCGGCTTTTACAGACTTTCAATTCATTTGATTGTTCCCTTTGATCAAACCTGATATTGTTCAGTTTAATGAAACCTCTTTATTTATGTGTATTTTCAATTAAATTTTAATCTATTATATCTGTAGTTCTCCACCTGGAAGCTATTAGGAAACATGAAAAGATCCGCTACTGAAAGCCACTAGAATATTTCGTCGTTTTGCGTCGCTTTTCAGCTAAAGATCGGTGTCACCAAACCTCACCTACATATAAATCAAGCACGACGAAGCAGTTTAGTCCCTTCGAAGCGTCTGGATAGCCACTAACGCCCTTCATCCACAGATATAATTTATGAACGGGCTTGGTGGTTCAAACAATAATTGAAGTGGTCCGAGGGGTAATGAACTCCGTCTTCTAAGTGGTCGCATTTTTCATTCTCCAAGTACGTGTCTGGGACATTTATTTCAATAACATCTAGACTTTGTCTGTGTGTGTTGAACGTTTGCTTTAGTCGGGTTTAGGTACGATGTTTATGGAATGGATGTTTTTTTATTAGAAGTTGGGAATTTAAGTAAAACTATTAGCTGCAAATGAGGCCCCGTTTCCCATCTAATAGATTTTCTTCAAAACACCTAAAAATTCAGCCAACAGTGGCATTAATCAAGCGAGTTTGGATGAGATTTCGATAATAATAAGCTGAATCCCTTAGCGTTCTTGTGAAGTTGCTGCTGTCGAAGTCGACATGAACCAGCCCAAACTTTGCCCTATGAACGTTCCAAATTCAAATGTGCACAAAACATTGGTTGAAAATCCTACTTATAGTAGCTGTTCCATTCGAACGAATCCAGCAAACTCCAGTAAGTGTAGCCTACAACATTAACCCCATCTGCACACATGGAAAGTCGCACCTGCTCCAAAGAGTCCTGCAACGAACATTCTTCAATCTTCCTTCTGAAACAATAGCACTAAATACAGCACCTGGATAAACTGGATCCGATCCCAATCGGTCAAATTTCCATCACTAGAATATCCATTTTCCGTAATAAAAATCTCTGGGTCGCCATAAGTGTCCTTAATATGCTTCAGCACGCTTCTCAATGCTGGTGCATGCAGCTTAAAAGCATATCATGTACTTTCCAAGCTTTTCTTCCAAGCGTAAAAAAATGCTCACCACAAATCCGATATTACTCTGCGGTAGGTCGATATTTTCCATACGGGTTACTTGTCGATCATTCTCCCAAGATAGTTCATTGGTGTACGGGGCAGGAGTGACATGATTAACGGAATAATGATTCAGAAAAAACAGGTCGAATGTGCCCTTTAAAATGCGACGTTCCAAGCAGGAGAACTTCGGTAATCTCGAGCTTGAGAAATTTTGAGCTGCGCTTTTATTAGCTAAAAGGTTCTTGAGGTCTTGGGGGTAATCGCCGTATACAATGGGATTAGCTAACCAGCCTAACTAAAGAAAAATAGCTGATTTTGCAAAAGGGATCCAGGTGAAATATATTCTCGAATGTAGTATAGAAAATTCGGGCGTTTTCCAACAAGTTTCCAGCAAAATAGGTGGTAATTCTAATCACCAGCGATGATAGATAACAATGTTTGTTTAATTAGAAGATTACCCATTATTTCAACTAAAATGTTCTGAATTTGATGTAATGTTCAATTTGAAAATTTTGATTGGTGATAGAATGAATGGCCAGTCAATTTTGCCGCAACTTACATCGAATAAATTCGCTCTTTCGGCAGCCTCATCATCCTCCGTAGAATTGGAGTATGGCACATTTTCGTCCAAATTTAGCACAATCCCTATCTTTCCTAAAAGCTTTTTCAAAAAGCCACTCAACACATTGTATATATATTTACCATTTTGCATTTTCTGGTATTTACTTTCATACAGTCGGTAAGTTTTGGCATGAGCCAGTAGCACGTGATGACCACAAAGATATTCGTAGATTCCCAGTGGAAGTTCAGTGAAAAAATATTCTGTTATTGTATTGGGAACATCCTGGCAAAACGTTCTCGGTTCATTAATTGTAGCCCAAAGTTTCACCTTGAGAGGGAAATCACAAAACGTTCAGAATCAAGAGGGATCAATACTATTCAAGACAACTAATATACCCTGTCTCCAAACAATTCGAAAGCCAAATCAGCAAAATCGACAAAGTAGTCCACTATTTTGGGATTAGCCCACTCTCCAACATAACTGAATGTGTAGGGCGTGTCCCAGTGAAAAATTGTCACCAAGGGCTCAATTCCGGCTTCCAATAGGGCATTGATGAGATTATTGTAATATTCCACTCCGGCCTCATTGACTTCATATCGAAATCCTAAAAACTTTGGTGTTATTCAGCCTGGAAACATTTCCTAGTCAGCCACAACCCTTGGGCAATATTCTGGTCCAAGACAAAGAAAACCTGTAATAGTCCACTCCAATATCCTTTAACGCATTCACATCATCCAGATATTTATGATAGGAATTGCTGGCGTTGTTTCCATTTGCCTTTAGGTAAATGTTGGCAAACCAGTCCCACCAATTACGCCCTTTTCCATCATCCAAGTAACCACCTTCCACCTGGTAAGCAGAGGATGCGGTGGCAAATTTAAAATCTGCAGGAAACGATGTAAGAGAACATGTGGAGGAATTTTCGGCTTCTGAATGTCTGAAAGATAAACTCTGACTAAACCTTGAATGGCCAACAAAACTGCACAATTTATTTGGATGTATGTTTGTCTTACCGTATTTCGAAAATTAGTAGCAATACAACGAAAATTTTCACCATGGCTAGCAAGCATTCACTAAGCTCATTGTTGTTTAATAAATGAGACAGAAATGCAATGATCTAACAATGAGATTTTTTTATTAGCAGAATATCGTAAAATGTGATTTAGAAGGATTACGTTTATTAAATGAAAACATAATCATAAAGATCTGCGATTTAAACAAATTTCAGCGGCCTATACGCGTGACTAAGCAAAATACGTTTTGTTCTATAAATGTCCCATTCAAAATCGGCCATCGGTTTGAAGGCTAAAGTACAATAGTATAAAAATTAACTGTCAGTACCGCCAGCATACTCTTTTAAGCGCAAAAAGCCGCAAAAATGTACGGAACTAAATGCGATTTACCACCCTCAGTTACTAAATTCCAGCAGATCAACTAAACGACCCAATCCCATAGAATAGATGTGCATTTCCCTTGGGGCGGGTTTCGAAATACAGCCTGGCACAAATATATTTATATTTTTTGCCGAGTGAATTTTTATGCGTCTTATACACCAACAAATTCTTATTTATCCCCACATTTGAACCTTTTCCGAAACTGCCGGATATCTTTTTAATTTGTTTGGGGTGTTATATATGGCGAAGCGAGGGCTCTGCGTTACTTCGCCTTCGTCTGATTTATAGGCGACCATCTAAGGATTGACCCGAAGCCTTTCATGAAATTTGCTTTCCTTTGTAGGCTTACTTTGGAAAGTTATGTTTTATTTTATTGACCAGACTGAAAGCCCGGCTTATTTCGCCCAAACGAGTTTACGCTTCCTTCTAGAACAAACGCACTCTGCCAGTCTGGAGAAGAAATTTGCTAATCCCAGTAGTACAGTTGGGCTCATAAAAAACATGGATGGTGCCCAGTCAATGCAATGAAACTAACAAAGCCAGAAAGTCTGCTAAGATTTTTAAATTTTGCTTTGAATATCAGACAATGCGTATTTTTATTGGGATGCTTACACCCACCAATTTATCTAAAAAATAAAATTTAAAACTTAAATTGGTTCTTTCCATAAAAGCATCAGTTAATGCATGCTACTTATCTTTATGTCTTTTTATAGTACGCTAGTGGTAATATCGGTAATATAAATTTCGATCATTTAGTATATAAACACAATTAGAAATAGGTAGTAGAAAATGATAACAGTTTTTCTACATACCGGGGAGTCAAAACGGTCATAGGAAAGAAAAGCCAAGCAGTAAGTGAATAGTAAGTAAAATGAAATCTGATTGTAGGCGATTTTTTTAATGTTTTGGATAAAAGCCTTTCAATCGCGTTCTTTTAGCGATGAGTGTGAATCAGGTCGTACCCACTTAGATGGATTGTAACTAGATGGGGTAAATTGTAACACCCAATATGAGCATAATTTCACTATTAAAGGATTCATTATTATAATCACATTTTATATTGTCTTATAGTTGTTTTCAATAAGAGTCTTAAAGTGTGAAATAAATATTTACTTTGAAGTACAATACGTAAGAGAGCATAAGCGCATTTTATACAACTCACTATCGCATATATTTAGTACGTTAACTAACCCATTTGTTCATATAAACATTAATTTTAATCCCCTCAATCCAACTATTTTACGCAACGACAATCAAAACGGCATTCTTATCAATTAACAAACTCTTTAAATATAGTAAATATTATAAAATGCGCATTGTTCGCACAAATGCACCGATAAAAAGGTTATAAAATGGGAGCATGCGAATATGCGTTTCGCACGGACGAATTGTCTTCAAGCAAAGAGTGGAGGCGCTGGGTGACTTTATATCACCACTTTCTGCTATTATAAACCGAAACTGCTTACAGAATTTCTCTGTTGCTTTCCTTTTAAGAAAAATACTTTACATTACTAGTGCTACAATGAGCGGCTTACAACTACTGTAAAAAGTTATTGTCGTGTAAGTCTAGATAAAAGATTTTAGAAAAAAATAATTGACACAGTTTTAGTGGTGTAGTAGAAGCTACCATTCTTCATCAATGGCTTCAATGGCTTCAAGGGCCAATTTATGACTTATTTTTTTTTAAATAAGCACATAAAATAAATAGAAATGAGCCGCAAAATATCGAATTTTGGCTTGATCGGATCAACTGCAGATCATCCAACATTTGTTTCAATAGCATTTACCACGATTGGGCACCTCACAACTTAATTTTCAACCAAACATTTATTATTAGTTCAAAGCAGTTTTGGTCTTCGATATTCTCATATCTATACCTAATGATAACAACGAAATCGTACCATAATAACGGATTTCACTTCATGCGTTTCTACCAGTTCTGTTCCAAACAGTTCCGTTTTCCTATTTTCTCTCTCTAAAAGAACTCTCGTATCTTTCAGCCTGTGTCATTTTCGTAAGTATTTATCGGTGTATCCGATTTTAGATAAACATTTGATTCTTCAAAACTGATCATTCCAAAATAGCTTCATTTGGTATTAATATACTAGATACTCCAGTAAGGGGAAAGCACTTCTTATAGTCAAAATATTTTCAACAGCAATACATATAGTTTGGTGCTGTAGATTTTGATAAATGCTCACCATGGACACGTTGGAATCTATTGAGTAAATGTGTTCAGTTCAAGTTCAAATCAGTTCAAACGCACTTTCCACCGATAAATATTTTGATATTGAGGACCATTTTCCAGAAAGAGATCTGGGCAAATAAGATTTCTTTGCATAAGCTTGCCATAGTAACAGCGTGTTATTTGATTGATAAAAAGTCTTATCCAAACACGCGACAGTCTTTCCAACCACGTATCATGAACAAAGCATTATTTTTCTACATTATGAGTAGATTAATTAATTAAACATCCAGATTTTCAAGTTTATATATTATGCAGCTAAAAAATGTTCTCAGCGTAGTACTGGAAAAAGCACGATTCACTGCGCACGATAGGAAACATGTTGCTGACCTTCTTAATTCTTACTGCTGGTATTGGGTAAGATTTTGAACACTCTTAGCAAATTGCTCGATCAGCGCCTACTCACTAGCCAAGTTTGTTATTCATCACTATTTTACTTTTTAGAGTAATTCCTATTTTCTAGTTCCCTCAGTTTTTGAGCAAAAGCTGCTAAAATTGATCAACAGTGCACGTTAATAAATATAGTATTTGTCTTCTAGTTGTAAATGAACTGATTCTTCCAGAAAGAGGACACGCGAATTAAGAATTGGAACTAAAGACAGGTTTGCTGTAACATGGTTAATAAATATTTGCGAATTCGATAAATAATTATTTAATTTTCACGTTTCACGTTATATATATGACGAATTAATTTTTATCAAATAGCTTCAATTCTGCATTTTCACCTAACACCCACTTGAATGAATCCATCTTTCAATCAAACAGTATACAAACTTCCAATCAAACAAACTTTCAGTATTTTGCGTTTCAGGCTCGGTTCGTCATCTGAAAACTCGACAGCAGCTTGCAACCTCACCACATTTCCAGATGATTTCAAATTTGGAGCCGGTTCTTCGGCTTACCAGGTGGAAGGCGGCTATTTAGATGATGGAAAAGGCCGAAGCTGGTGGGATTGGTTTGCCAACACTTACCTATCGGAAAATGGAAATGTTGCATGCGATTCCTATCACAAGTATCAGGAAGATGTGGATGCTTTAGCGGAAATTGGAGTTACACATTATAGATTTTCGATTTCGTGGACCAGGATACTGCCAAAAGGTTCTAGATACTGAGGCGACGAAGGTTGTAAGATGAACAATACTTACTACTTTGCAGGATTCACAAATGATATCAATCAAGCTGGAGTGGACTACTACAATAATCTAATCGACGCCCTAGTGGAAGTTGGAATCGAGCCCTTGGTGACTCTTTTCCACTGGGATACACCATACGTTTTCAGTTATCTTGGCGACTGGACGAATCCAAAAATAGTAGAGTACTTTGTCAACTACGCAGATTTGGCTTTTGAACTGTTTGGCGACCGGGTAATATTTTCTCTAAGAAATAAATCCGTGAATTTTTCCCAATTCGGAACTTTTCTGGGTACAGGTGAAGCTTTGGGGCACAATCAATGAACCTTTATCAATTTGCCAGGAAATTCCCGAACTGATTAGAGATGCGCTTTTTCCAGAACTACCTAGCGGTGTGTTTGAGTACCTTTGTGGCCATCATGTGCTACTCGCTCACGCTAAAACGTATCGATTGTACCAACGCAAGTATAAGAAAACCCAGCAAGGTAGGAACACTTAAAAGTTTGGACGCATTTTAAGATTTATTTTTCTTAAAGGCAAAATGGGAATGGTGATAAGTGCCTCTCCAAAGCTACCTGCCTCCAATTCCAGTGAGGATGCTGAGGCAGTTGAGAGAGCATATTTATTCGATGTGAGTATAATCGACAATCATTTTGTGCGCTGATGAAACTAAATCGTTCCTTCAGCTGGGCTGGTTTGCGAACCCCATAGTATTTGGCGACTATCCTGAGGAAATGAAGCAAATTGTTGCTAACAGAAGCAAAGCGCAAAACTTTTCCTCGTCCAGGTTGCCGAGCTTTTCTTTTCATGAACGCACTCTATTACGGGGATCTTTTGACTTGTTTTATCTCAACAATTACAGCTTTGATAACGTAACACTGGCAGAGCCCAGTGATGAATTAACATGGGAGAATGATAGGCAGGTCACATATGTCGAAAACACCGTTCTTCCTGTGACTAATGTTGGTTTTGTGGTGAGAAATTGAATAAATTGGTTATTTTCTTTAGTAGCATTTGAGGATGTTTTAGATATATCCACCAGCTAGCAGAGGAAGATTCTAAAACACATCAAGGATAATTACAACGATCCGGAAATTATCATAACGGAAAACGGATATTCCAACAAAGGCAATTTGACCGATCAAGACAGAATTCGTTTCATACAGGTTCAGCATTTAATTATACTAATAAATTGCAAACTGTGAAATATTTGAAATTTAGGGACAACTGCAGCAGGTGCGCGTTTCTATGTGCCTGGATGATGTCAACGTTTCTGGATACATGTACTGGAGTTTACTGGACTCATTCGAGTGGAACAGTTACTACACGTAAGAAAATTCGAGATTTACTGTACATTTTTTTTCCAAATTTTTCCTTTAAAGGTCCAAGTTTGGATTGGTCGAGGTGGACTTTGACAGCACAAACTTGACCAGGACTCTAAAGGATTCAGCATATTATTACAAGAATCTTATTGAAACAAGATCAATCCATTAAGAAGGCATATTAGAGCAATCGAAGTTTTGATCTGAATTTTTGTTTTTGCAGTCCTTTTTAACAGATTCCTTCAATTTACCAGTGTAATAAAAGTGTTTGACCTAAAGTTTTGAAGGAAAAAACTCCCGAGTCATAAATGATGATGCTTTAGCAAAGTTTCTTTGAGTGTTCAGATGGAGTGTGAGTTTCAATGGCTCGCTTTCCACTTCATGCTGCTTGAACTGCACGTTTCTTCAAGCATCTTCATTTAACGTCCAGTTCAAAAATGATGGTTTTAGTGTACAAACTGTTGATTGCTGGTGCTGGTTAAAACACTGTAACATTGAATATTTTCGATGAAGGACGACTAAACTAAATTAAAAACGGGTTATTAAAAGACAACAGACCGAGAAAAAACCGCCACTAATTTACATAGAACTAAAACGGCATAATCGAACCCCCTTAACACTGTGCAGCGATCAAAGACACCATTAATTCCAGCTTAAATAAACTCTAACGAATGGCAGGTCGATTCTTCGGGCACGAAACGGTCCCTTTGAAAAGCAGTCGAAATGAAAAAACATCATCACTACAGGTCGGTTTCTTTTGTGGCCCTCAGTGTTGCTAATTCGCCTAATCGGTCCGCTTAATTTCTTCTATTCGATCAATTCTACGTTTTAACTCAGGTTTCTAATCTTTCCAAGTCATCTCAGGTCCAAACTCGAAATTAAAGCATGATCGATCGATCATAAATGGATGGGAATGAAGCAAACGTTTAAGCATTATGATTGTTTATGTATGATTTCAACTAAAGAGTTAAAAGTATCGTCAATTTAAAATTCCTATATTTTTCTAATAAAGCCCGGTGTGATTTTCAAATAATGCTGCCGTTAAATCCTCAAATGGATCTAGATTATGTAGTCGTCCCCCAAGTATTAATTGTATGTTGTATGTGTAAATCTACTCTTTTCGGTGGTTAAAAATAAAACCCCATTAAATGATAATCCTCGAGGGTAGAATTAAAAAATAAATGCAGACAAGCGATTATAAGCAATTTGCGCTTATATAAATTAATCCAGTCTATCCCATTTTATGGCACTGTGCTTTGCCTAATTTAAAAGATCAGAACTCAGACAGAAAAAACAATATCTCCTAGTAAAGTTTAGCGCGATCGCTAAGCCCTGTTTATCATGGAGCGACACTTTTTTATTATTTACGACGAAGTTAGCCGGAACAAACAGCCCAATAAAATCGAGTTTCAATTTCATTTTTCCGGGCCAAAAAAGGAATAAAAAACTTATCACTTATCTCTCAGTTTAATCTGGGACGAGATATAAATCAAATACATTAAGGAATTTTATGGGCGTTTTAATGTTGTGACTTTTGCGACTTGTTTTCGACGATTCAGTTGTAAGAACTTGGCAAAATAGTGCTTTATGAGCCATAATATACATAACAAGCTTTACCTATATGTATATGTATTTTTTTCCATACATTCAACTACCTTCATTGAAAAAGCATTGAAATTCAACAATATAACAACCCACGCAAAATTTCCTAAAAAAATTGTGCTCTCTTATATTCCACTAATTGATTAGAAACAACCAATGGTTTAAATTTAGATAAACTTTTAAATAATCAATACACTCTTTTGCGGTTGGCTTCGTTCAATTGCGTGCTTTTTGCCTTATGCGGACCCGTCAATGATTTTAATTTCAGTGCCCAGAAAGGGGGAAAGCGATAAACCAGCGACAACTTGTTTGCTCTCTAGCCCGCGAGGATAATTAAAAACCTAAAATCTCCACGACGCTCTGAATAGGAATCTTTTCACGGATCTTTTATTACGATATCGGTTTGCACTTTTATGCCGCGTTTTATCGAACGAAGTTGTTTGTGGATTTTAGATTTAGACATCAGAAAAACCCCAAACGCATAATTTGTGATAAGAAAGTTTAACAGTTTAAAATTAATATTTCATAACCATCTGGAAGAAGTTAGCGAACAATATTGCATTTTATTTTAAACTTTTTGCTAGTAATAAGAGCTCTTGCTGAGGCAAAAGCGGGGATTTGAACAGGCCATTTAGCTGGTACTGTGAACGGTTTAAATTCATTCAAATTTCGACCCCCAGGAATAACCATTCAAGCAAGCCTCCATGACCCCAATAAAACCGTTTGTTTAAGATACTTTATTCCCATTGTGTCTTTCTGCGGTGCAGAAAACGAATAAACGTTTTAACTTGAGCACCATTGAATTCTTTTTATGAAGCCATCGAGGTTGCGCTGGCTGAAGTGCAAAGAGGATAAAATCCAGCTGATTCCTGATACCATTTTAGCTGGATATAAAACTTATTTGACTAGTTTTATATCTCCCTAGTGAATATCACTGAGAAGCGGATCTCAAACAGTGATGGCTCGAACTGCTGTGTGTACTAAAAGTCGGGTAAAAAGTCCGAAATTCGCTTCGGATAGGGAAATTTTTACAAAGCTGAAAGTTAGTGCTGAATCTTGGGGGCAGTTTTTCAATTTTTCTTAATCCAGTAAAACGGTCAAAAATCAGCCATGAAAACGTGTAATAGAAGTATTTCACTAGTAGTAGAGAATACGAATAAAATTTTCGAAATACATCGACCCCATTGATGAAGCCATCGGTCAGTGTCAGCTGCTTAGGCAACAGCTCACTTTATCGTTTAGCAATCATGATGGATATATTCTTGAAAAGTAAACTTTGATGTTTTCCCAATGAGGTGGAGAGCATTGAGGCTTCAAGAACAATATTAACCAATCTAAAAATGTATGAACAGAGGACATACAATGAAAATGTTACAAGATGCCCATTTATCATCGGTTCCAAAGCAGGAATTATTACCCGTGTAAGTGCCAGTTCCATAAAGAGCCAAGTATTTTGACAAGAATTACACCCATAAGCCGATTATAGGTCCCTGAACAAAATTTCGATTCTTTTCAGCTATTTCAAACAGTTATACGTCGTTGCCTCCAAAATATCTTAATAAAGGAAATTTAAGTAGGTTTTGTTTCCTTCACTGAAAGTGGCATTTTGTAGCTCATGAAAATTGAGTTAAGGGGATTATCAAATGTTATTTTAGACGATGAATTATCATCAGTCCAATAGGTATATAACTTGGTAGATGCGTTAGCTTTAAAACCTAAGGCGCAGAGTGCAGGAAAAACCTAAAGCACCAATGTACTTTTATAAAGTGTTCTACAATAAGAATAAATATTCGCAGTTAAGAATCGTAACTGCCCACAAAAAGGGTGAAAATGCGCCAAAAATGATTTCCTTTCTTAAAAAGCATTTAGCGTGCACATTCCTCACCTGCGTGAAGTGAAAATAATTTATGTGGATTGTTTCCGATATTAGAAGCGCACCAATATGCAGACATGAAATTCTTGGGTTTATAGCAAGGAAAGTAACCTCAGTTAATGCTCCCAAATGCTCAAAAATCGTTAAAATGTGCCAAAAATGTCGATTATTTTAGATCTGATGATTTTAGGGGGTATTTCAAAGAGCTAGTTACATTCGTCGATTACGTGAGATGTAAATGACGTAAGATATACGGCCTTTTAAGAGCCTTGATATTTTTTCAAGAAATCCACCTCCAGCACATATTTTTCGGTCAAAAATTTAAATTTTACAGATGTAATCTRTAAGTTTAACGCATTTTTTCCGATATKCCAAGCTTTCCAATATGCAAAGATAAAGTGTTTAGTCCATAATAAGAAAATAAGTTCARTTTCTTGACCGATATCGAATAATTGCAAGATGRTTAATTTTCTTGCGAATTCGGTTTGGGCAGTGGYGATTTTTKCAATTTTCAATTTTCRAKRAAATTTTTCAGCTACGAAGCKTTCGGCAATTTATTGTCTCCTTCCTCAGGGTGTTATTTGTTTGACCATAAGAAGGCAAGGAACCTTCCAGAATATGTTATCATTTTTTGTACAGTTTGATGAAATATTTAATCTTTTAGTTACATTGTTTGGTCACAATTTATTTGCCTTGAATCACACACAACATTTATTCACGATTAACATGTTTTTTTCTGCAGAAATAACGAGAGCAGACTACCTTCTATCATTTTTTGCACAGTTTGATGAAATATTTAATCTTTTAGTTACAATGTTTGATCATAATTTATTTGTCCTGGATTACACACAACATTTATTCACGATTAACATGTTTTTCTGCAGAAGTAACGAGAACAGACCACASTAGTACTAGTGGTACTAGTAGCCTSTTCTCGTTATTTCTGCSGAACAAAAGGTTAATTGTGAATAAATATGGTTTGTAATYCAAWTATAACAGACAAAGKATATGATAAACTRAAAAYAGAAAAGATGAAAAATGCATAACAAGAAAAGAAAGACACAACGCTAGAATCTGTACAATGAAGCATGAGTGCAGRAAGAATTTATMTACAAATGAAAAATGACACTGATAGTGCCACTTAAGAAACATTAAAAAGACTGCCCTAACYRTAATAGGAGATATTGATAAGTAAAGCTAGCAAAATTTMTGTGTCAAATAGTTGCAGAAACTTGGGRCAGACACTGAAACCTAGAACAATCACAGAGCGGATTTAGRCTTRGAACTAGGGTACAAGAGCCCATAATGTTGATACAAAAAAATGATAATCAGTGAAAAAGKGAGAACTATTTGACGAGSAAAATTAAACAATGAATAATCTTGAAATTATGAAGTTTCAATTAAGCAATAGCGTGGAAAGAGGGAAAGGTTCGAGAAGTAACGAAGAAGAAGAGAAGAGACGACATTAAATTTTCTTTAAATTCACCCAGTCAAATCAGTTCAATCACCACAAATTTCCAAATTATTTAAATACATATGGAACATTTAAAAATCAATATATATCTAATTAATATCTAAACGATTTTTCTATTGGATTTCATTACACATATATTATTCATTAGTTATTTCACAGTGCTCGAATCGTATTTTAATAAAGTGGTTAATAATTTCGGAAACCTTCCAAAGCCAAATTAATGCCAATTAAATTAATTAGGTTCGGCACTTTTAGACGTTTATGATTATAAACTGGGAATTTATAGGCGGCAAAGGTGGCTAATAAAATTTTTATATTCAGTTTTACGGCTAATTTATTTTTGGAAATCGACTTCTAAATAAGCAAAGTTTAAAATATCCTGCAGTTTTTCACCAAAATGGCTTCAGAAACGGTATCTAGTTTTGGCTGAAAACTGAAAAATTGTTGACTTTAATCGAAATAGATCGGGCTTGAATAGCAGGTTCGAGCTAAAGGAAACAAATTATTGCCTCGATTGCATTGGAAGGAAGTCCCTAGCTATGTGGACGCTGTTGCAAACAACCTGATTAGATCAGATTGATGTCAAGTATGGAAGATGTGGCTTGATTTAATCATGATAATGGGGTCCAAGCCCCAGAAATTCAAAGGGCACTTTGTTCTCGTCCTCGGTAATTTTGTAAAGAGCACTAGTTTAAATCTGTCCTGGCTGTTACCGTTTAAAGTTCCGAACAAGGATGGGACAGTGATGTAAAATAGGTCCACGACTTCTGAATATTAAATATACTGCTAAATAAGCCAGAGTAATAGGATTCCTGGTGCTGTTAATCCCTTGTTCAGTTGCTAAAGTACTTGTAATGACTATGGGGCATTGTCGCAACTCACTAACGTCTGTTTGTTAGCTGCCGGAAAATTACTTTGGCCCACATTTTCTTCATGTTACCTGGACAGCACTGGTATATTTGCTTAAATTATTTACCTTTAAGATCTTGAATGCAACAGTTGTGGCGGCTGCTTGAACAAATAACAAATACTTCCGAAACAAGGGGCGGCAATTCCACATTCCGGTGATAATAGTTTCTTATGGGTTTGCTAATGATTTTGCGCAACCGCGCATACAAAGAGCGCTTATCAGCATATTAAAAAACACTTTAAAGGCATAGATGACGAGAAAAAAACCGTCGAGTAATCCAACACCACTAATAAAATGCACAAAAGTATGTGGGCGCTCTTAAGCTGGTTCTTTAGATTTTTCGAATAGATGACTGAACCGTTCCATTATTATTTTGTAAGCGAATAGGCAGCCTCATTGTTTAACATTCTAAAGAGATGGCGATAAATCAGTACGCAGCTCCATGTGTGTAAATTACCAGCGCGGCAGGGTTTCGAATAAAATCACCTTCAGATTATGTTGCATGATTTAGGGGAAAATAAAAGTGGGTTATTTCTTCACCTATAAGACGGCAGCTCAGTTAAAGCCCTAATAATATATGGAAAAATTTTCGGAATAATGCTTCTAGAGGACAACGATGAGAGCTCAAAAGAAAACTTACTGGACACAAATAGCTGTTTCAATAGAGTGAATTTTAGAAAGGATAATCAATAGCATTTTGAACTTTGCAATGAATGACAAATATAATGAGTTTATTGTCCCACTTTTACCCAACAACAATTAAATGGGCAATAAAATGAAACTTTTTATTTAAAAATGAAAAGCGCCGCCTGACGCTAGTTTACACAGCCATTATAATATCATCACGACCCTCATTTAATGAAAAGCATTACATCAGTTGTATGAAATGATTCAGCAGCAAATTTCAGTCGTTTTTTTTACGTGAGTTAATAGTATTATAAAGCCATTAAGCCGAAGGACGACAGCTCAACAAACTCTTCATTGTGAGCTAAAGTTTGGGCACATCCAAAGCGTTGTAATATCACCACTTTCTTATTAATTGATTAGCTGAAGCAAGTTTGACCAGTGTGCGTAACAACAGGACTCGCCCAGAGATAGTTAAACTATGTACAACTAGCCAGTTTACGGTAGAATGGCCAAGGCCCTTGAAAATAGGGTTACAATGTTCCTGTTGGGTTTCACACTCAAACCCCCGTTTTGACCATGTAATTCGATTTTATTTTCAAAGTGATTACTAAATGATTTTACTGTAAAGTTGCTTGTTTGATGCTTGTATATAGCGAGCATAATTCGTCTTTTACAAAGTACCTTTTTTCAAAGGGGTACCAGATAAAGTAATCGTTTCAAACAGAATTTTTTTGGTTTTTACCAGTTTTAAACAGTTTTTACTTACAGCTCAAGGAAAATTAGCGCTAGAGCGATCGCTGTTACAAAAACCTCTTTAGCAAGTGATTGGCAAACAGTTTTCGTACAATAAAAGACATTTGAACCGTATACATTTAGGTACGAGATAACTGCATCACTTTAAACATGGCATCACGTTTTTGCTCATATCGCAGAAGCATATTGAGATGGCACCCAGATTTAAACACTACTGGATAGAGCATTAAATAACGGATTTTCGAAAGTAAAGTTATTTAAAAAATATCTGCAGTTTTCACAAAAAAATTACATTATTTTCAGTTATACGCGGTATTTGCAAAATTTATCCATTGCTCATTTATATCTCATATCTGAGAAACCATTTGAGGTGCAGTTTTCGTTTTCTTAGCACTGAATAACGAATTTCAAAGGTCATTCACGAAGTGAAACCACCATATTACACTTTGTCTCAGGAATTTTTACAAAATCGCAAAATATCTAGTTCCTCAAAAGTTTTACTGCTTTAAAACTTTTTTTCCGTACATCGATTGAAAGTCAATAAATTCAGCCATTGAAAAGTTTCCAAATGGAACTGAGTTGATTTTTTTTCCAAAAAGACAAAATTTAACCATCGGTGTGAACATGGTCACTTTTTTATTACATTTCAAGAACATTTGAGAAAAAAAAGAGAAAAAGCAATCTTTTTAACACTGTCTTCATCTTTTGTATCATTTTATCAGAGCAAAATGAGCTAGCGCGCTCGGTTATACACCACTGGATAGAGAATGAAACTATTTTTGAAATGGAACATCGTTTGAAAAATATTGGCAGTTTGCACAGGCAAAACAAAATTTTAAAATAGTTAGTTAGACACTAAGGTGTCCGGCGTTTTTAGATAAATTGTGATCCTTTTTGAACATATGTGAAGAACCATTTGAGCCACATTATCGTTTATCCTGCCAATCAATAGAGTATTGAAGAACCCACTAGCCAAGTGAAGGATTAGTTAGGAAATATTAGCAGTTTTCACAAAGAAAGCGGAATATCAAGGCCCTCGTTTTAAACATGACTCCACCTTTTTGCTCATATCTTAGCAACAAATTGAGCATACGCTCTCATTTTTACACCATGCTAAATAGAGATTAAAAAAGCAGATTTGTAAAAGTAAACATCACTTGAAAAGTATTGGTAATGTTCACATAACATCCGCATTTCCACATTTTGTTTTACGCGATATGCTTAATTTTGCAGAACGGAAAAGTCGCCTTTTTGGCTAGACTTATCCTTAGACCCACTGGCGTTCTTTTTTTGTCACTGGATACAGAGATAAAAACTCATTTGGCAAATGCAACTAAAGTTCAGATATATTGACGGTTCTGCCAGAAGGAATGGCTCATTTTGCTACAAGATAATGTCATCGTTTCAAATATGACTCTACCTCTTTCCTCACAACTGAGGCAAAATTTGTACTAAGACGCTCATTTCTTTCATCATCTAGAATCACAATAGAACATCAGTAGGAATTTTTTTCTTTTTGAGCCTTATCAACTGTTAAGAGGAAAATAATCAACATAAAAATTACTGCTCCTGGATCAGCAGCATTGATCTATTTTTCAAAAAACTTGAAAATTGAGGTAAGCAACTGAACATAAGAAACCGAAAATTTCCGATACCGCATGAAAAAAACATCTTGTAGCTTGATGATGAAGCCTTTTCCAAATACTTTTCTTTTGCCGTACATTTCTTTTGCCAAAATCCTATTAATTTTCACTTATTCTCTAATCCAGTTCATCTTTACGTAATTCTACTGCCCCTCATAGTCCTTACATGATTTACAGATAAAATGTGAAATTTTGGTGTTGACTTCGAATGAACTTTATATCTGATACTTTTGATCTGTACCATACGAATCAAAAAATTAATACCAACTTTGATTGTCATTTTCCTGCTGAAAAGTTTGCAATATCCCTACCGAGAAAACTTCATTTCTCCATACAGTTATCAATCAAACTTCATTCACTTATTAAACACACCTGAGTGGAAATATTGGTCAATAAATCCAAATTGAGCCCAATTTGCATGGGCTTAATTGAGTGATTATTAGTCCGGTCTCACTGAACATAACAAATCAAAATTTTACCAAATGCAGTAAATACGTAAATCAAACGTTATTCCAAACCATCCTTCAAATGAGGGTCAATTTATTGCAGTCGTTACGTAGTCGATCTGCCGTTGACATGGATGGACAATTTGTGCACAGTGACAACATCGTCTGCATTATTAGATGTCCTTTCAATCAACTGGACCGAAAGCGTAACTTTCTGGAAAGCTTCTGGTCATTTATATGTTGAAATCAGTGATAGACCGGGAGCTTAAATAAGCTCCATTTGTTGAGAAATTATATACAAAAAAACGCCTGTCTATTCAATTTTATTTGCTTATTAATTTTGAAAAAGCTTACTCAATGCCTTCATATTACGGTGAAATCTAAAGCAATAAAATCTAATGACGACATCCTACTTCTGTAGCCAATAGAAGGTAGGGTTTAATGAGAAAAATAATTAAATTCCCAAATTTTCTAATCGATTTATCAGAGAACGAAAATATCCAAACAGTTACATCAATTGGACTAAATCAAATTAATGTTCTTGGCTATCATTTACGATATGAATCATTAAGTTGACGTTGTTCATATAATGGATGATTTACTCAGGTAGCCACTGCTATTCCAATCCGGCGCTTTTAATTAATTAGTTTTATTTTGAAATGGCCCAAATCCACTTAGCTTTGCGATGCAGCTATCAAATTTTGATAGTTTTTATCTGACTATGTAAATTTTGTCGCTAGAGCACGTCGGATTTAATTTAATAGCCAATATAACAAAGAAGGCATTTTTCAGAAAGTCTTCATTTACTGACGGTAGTGGACTTTTTATTGGCTGTTAATGCATTTAAATTGCGCCTTAGTTACGAAAGGAAACAGAATTCGAACTATTTTAAACTCACTAGTCGCCTGCAAGTAAAAAGTATTAAAAATTCACTATCGTACTAGAGTTAAGTAACTTGCTTTCCAAAATTGTTGACGGTGCACAATACGAGAAGGACAATAATAATATGTCTACAGGAATGATTCAAGGAAACCATCTAGTTTATATAACAAAGTAAACGTTTAAATAAACTCAAAATTATACCATCAGTTTATACAACTACAGCTTTTCGTACTTGGTTTAATTAAATGACTCCTTATGAGTGACCCCAGAACTCCTTAATCTTCATTCATATCGAAGAAATCTCGACTAAAACACACAAACTCCCGGCACATTAACAAAAATCCTCCTGCTGGTCGCAATTAAGGAACCATAACATTAGGTTAATAAATCTCGTCCAATTCACAATAAAAGAACATTCCAACAGCACCATCGGATAATCAAAATTAAGCCACTCGACGGCAACCTTAGACACCAATAAATTCTCGGTGTTTTTTTATTTTTAGTTCCGTACAACTTGATTGCTTCTGAAACGGGCCGGAGAATGCGTTTTGGTATGCAAGAGCAGGTGCACGGCCAAAGAGGAAAAAATGCGTGCAATCAATGCCTAATCAATACAAACTGGTTAATATTCAGCTCTACCTGAATAGGGGGTGGATTAATCGGGTGTTCAACTTTTGCCATCCACAACCCATGAGGCAGATGGAATCTGTAACTTATGGAAACGCGGTTAAAAAAAAGTTTCAACATATTCACTTGACTTCTCAAACGATCCATATAATCCACGGCGGAAGTTGTCCGGTTCGACCGCAACAAAACTCACTGAACCGGACGCAAACTCATCTTTTATTATAATACTTTTCATTCCAGAACATTGAACGATTTCGAGCACCGTCGAACACACTATTATGATCCATAAATAAGATTTTTGCGCCGACTTTCGCAAAAATTATCCAGTTTTAAGCATCAAAACGTTTGAGAATAATTGAATTGATCTCGAAACTTCAGATTTCAACAACGCGAAATATCAGGTTTTAAGTTTATTCAGCCCGACTTCAAAATTGAGCAATTGGGTTTAACTAATTAGTTAATGCGAGATGGTTTTCTTAGTGACAATTTTCAGCAAATTGAGTTGAAGTAAAAAAATTTTTACTATAACCATATAAAATTTTATCTAAACTGATTACTTTTTAGGACCTTTGGATGGTTGCATCATCAGGGATTTCCCACGAAAGCCTACAATATTCAAATTTCTACTCAACATCCGATTCAATTGCGTTGTTCGTACGTTTCGATTCTCACGATCATCAATTTATTATTTTTTTTGCAATAAAACTTATTCAAGATTTTACATGCAAGTTGTTTGAAATCATTGGATTGTTTCCGACCTAAAGAAACTGCCGARTATTTTAGTTTCGTTGTCCAATAAAGAAGATATTTTCGGATTTAGAAAACGGTTTCAGAAAAMCACGATTATTTCGGATCTAACAGTTCTAGCGTATATTTCAATAATCTCATTGTGTTCCTCGCTAACGTGAGATGAATATGATGTAAAAGTTGAGACATCTTGAGAGATYGACTTTTAATTTAAAAATCGACGTATCAGTCAGAAATCTAAATTTTACAAGTGTGTTTTTTAGCTCAGCGGGTTAGTTCCGATCTAAGAAGACCCAATATGAACATAATGTGAATGCTCAAAACCTGCTTCAAATGGGCCAAAAATGTCCATTATTCCAAATTTCTAGCTTTTAACGTCAGATTAAAGTAAGATAAAAATTTGAGGCACTTTGAGACAAATGAATCTTTATGAAAAAATACACCTCTACCCTTTATGAAATTTTTGGTAAGAACTCAAAATTCAACAAGCATGTTTCTTCTGATCTCCGTGGATTGTTTGGCTCCCAAAAAGTTTCCCAATGTTCATATATGAAGTATTTGGGAGAAAGTGGTACCTACGCTAAATCATAAAAAAATATTCTCGAAAATTGTTTAAAATTGTTAGCAAAAAGAAATTATATTCCACGTTGACGCAAAAGTCCCAAAAATTCATCTGTTTCAAGCAAAGGTCGCGAAAATCAACTCTTTTGATAATTTTTCTAAAGTTTCACAAGTTGAAACTTTGATTTAATGAACCAACACGCTCTGTATTCAGTCAAGGTAAATGGTTTTCATTCCGAATGAAACCACACCACTTAAAAATATATGAATCCACGTAAAGCCTAAATCATATAAAACCATCCAATATAGAAAATATCGAAATAAAAGATCCAATTAAATATCTCGATGTTTCTTGTACTCACGTGGGAGTGCTATCTGACATCGAATGGCACGTCGATAACCAACTTTTCCGAAGTAATTAAACTTTCCGCCGGAAATGATACTTCGCAGTTAAAAAAATATAGAAAATTAAGCTCGCTTCGTTGCAAAAAAACCGAATTAGTGCAATTGAACTTGTACTATGTAAACGTAGAAGTTCACAAAACTTCTGCACTTTGATTTGAATCAGAAACGAAATCTTAATGAGAACTGAGACTTTTTAAACTTGCTTGTCTAATGAGTTTGTGAACTTTCAACGACTCGATATTGAATAATAACAGTGGAAGTTGTCTAGTTAATTTAATTAAGTTAATGCTCAAACCTTGGAGTCACTGGAATTTGATATTTGAAATAGTTTGAAAAACAACACAATTATAAAAATCTTCGATGGATTTTACGTGCAAGTTTTTCCGATGGGCCTCAACAAACCAAACAAAGGCCATTACCCATTCAGGTGATTAATAACTCTTAAACATGTTTAAAAGTAGCCATCAATTATTTTTATGGCCCAGGTTTACAGGAGCTTCAGCTACAACCGGGACTAAATCTGATATAGAATCATTAATCCTCGTAGAATCATTATATTTGGTTTGTTCAGACCTCTGGGATAGTTGCCACCCATTCTGCCCTGATAATTATCCTAGTTAGAAATCTATTCGACATGATGGAATCAATTTAAACTTTGTTTCTCTCTTTACATGATTCTCCTTACTTTGCACAGTTAATCAGCTATCTTAAAGCCGGCCAAATTTTTAAAGTTGAACATTCGGTGATTTTTGCTCAATTCGGGACATAATTTTCGGCTATTTCGTCTCTGAAAAGTTTCAAGCGTTTTTCGTTGGGCTTGTTGTATTCATCACTTTAGGTCATAAAAATTGTGTATTTGAGGCATTCTGAGCTGGAAAAACTAATCGAAAAATAATTTAGCCCCTTCAAAAAATAACTTTCCATATGTGCTCCAAACCGCGCAAATGTGTCCAGACACAAAATTGAAGCGAGAATGGCAACAATTTGCAGGACTTTAAGGCACATTGAGTAAAATCATCAGAAGAATATAAATAGATAA
The DNA here is from genome assembly GCF_020466585.1 of Dendroctonus ponderosae. NCBI lineage: Eukaryota > Metazoa > Arthropoda > Insecta > Coleoptera > Curculionidae > Dendroctonus > Dendroctonus ponderosae. The sequence goes on from NW_026018814.1 coordinate 7,420,190, forward strand.
AACATATAATGGTTGAAAAGCTATGACTAATGAGTAAAAAAACAAATGCCCTGAAATCGATCAGCCATTACCAAAAGTGCAATATTTCGTCTTAAATTTCATGACCGAGCGGAAAAAGGTAATTCATAACGGTTCATCGGTCGGAACAAGGAAAAACGTGAGCTGAAACTAAAAAAGCTCTTTTAATAACTATCAGCATCTAGAGGAGCCTCGAGCTGCAGAAAAAGATTTAGAGACGGATTGGGAATCCGCTGTTTACTTCGCGCGGAGGATAACGTTGTGAGCAAAATGAATTTGTCCGAAACCGTTAAAAATGAATGATGAATGATTCGGGCCGCTGGATTTATCGAATAGATGACTAAGGAAATGTTGTTTTTTCCCCCAATGGCAATCACCCATCAATTGATCAGAAGAAAAGACCATTTATTAGAAACAATTAATTCGCTTTGCCTTCTTCTTTCCAAATTTCTCCATGTTTACGTTGCCGGTAATTCAATATGGGTCTTGTTTGACAAGCTAAAAAGGGCAATTTGGGCCATGTGATACGTCTAAGACCAAAACGTATTTTTGACAACTGAAAGTATATCATGGCTCCGAGGTGAAACCCGATTATAGAATGGCTGGGGAATAAACGCCCTCCTGCTTGCGGGAAAATATGGAAGAGCGGCATTAATTTGCCTTAATGAAGGGCCTGTTTTTCTGGGCATCAAAGTCTGACTTATAAATCTGGAATTTTGCCGACGTTGTAATGGAAATCGCGAATTGGTTGTTTCGGTTGCAACAAACAAAGCTACTAGTGAGCTGCTGCATCCGTTTCAGATGAAATATATATATATTTTTAATTCCAATGAAAATCAAACAAATACTGCAAATATTCAGCTCCCAAACAAACTGGAATTAAATATATTTATATATTTTCCACCAGAATATTTTCGGAGCATTTCGGAGATGATATTATTTATTAATATGACATAGAAGCAAAACGTGCACGAAAGAGGGACGTCGTACGTGCCGACGTTGTATAGATCAAAGCGCAAGTGGCAATTTCTTTCCTTCATAATTCATGAAATGGAGACCTTTTCATAAAGTACAGGCATGCTGCTGTGGAAAAGCACATCTTTACAGCAAAGTTAAAATTTTTATTCAAATTCAACTAGCTATTAAGCAATTTGCATTGAATAAGCTCCTTTTGAACTGGCAATTTAGCAAAATTGTGTGTAGAATTCAGCTAAAAGTTAATCATTTTCCGAACGGTTCAAGGTGTGTTGGACTGTGTGCAAACCAGCATGAGAACATCTCCGCTCTATTTGCAGGGTGTTCAATACGATGCAATGAGACATGACAAGTTAGCGGTTGTTTAAGAGCCGGGGTCAATCTTGTCCTTTTGCTACATGCCCCTACTCGACCTGGCTCTAATTAATTTATTAGCTGAAGTGCGAAACAAGGGAATTTGAACAGATCAGTCCAGCTCTACTAAACAGCTAGAGACATCAAAGGGCGATTAGAACCCAAATCGGACTTGTGATTTTCATATTCGACTTCCGGATTCCTGATAATAATCACTGGTCACTTTTGGTTAACTTATTAGTTCAGTTATTAATGAGGATCAAAAAATTCAAAGGAATTAAACTTTATTCATTTATTTATAGGAGATTTTGGACTGGCAAATTTAAAATATTTGAATCTTTTGAAGCTATTTTTGAACTGGTGAAAGAAATTATTTTTTAGGAATAACTTTCTTTCCATCGGAAGAAATTGATTTTATAACGGCCTAAATACCCGAACAATTACCAATTTCAAACAATCGCCGCTAAAATCCAACTTTCCTGCTACTCTTGCCACATAAAATGAACGCAATTTGCGTAACAAACTATCAGCCAGGAAATGCTCCAAATTATTGTCGGTGAGAAGTTTCCAACCAATGCACACTTCGGTAGGCAATAATTTTGTGTCTAATATAAATCACCGTGGTTATTTTCTTCATCTGTTTTTATCCTTTGCTCGGATTTATCCTCAGTTCTAATATTTAGATTGTATCATATTTGTCTATTGCACGAGTAAAGAAACACAAACCAACAACTCTAAACGTTGAAAGGCAACAACCATCAAAATGAAGTTTAATTTTAAAAACACAAAATTCCCACACCACTTGCAAGAAAAATCACTGCGTGAAAACTAAAACAGCGTCAACATTGAATTTTAGAGCACTGAATGAGCAAAGAAAATGCTTTATTTATGGTGTAAATTAACCTGCAGACTATCAGGCTATTGGGCAGAAACGTTCGAATTTTGTCTAATTTTGCGTATCTTATTGCTTCTTATTGCTTATAACGAGCCCGATATCATCAGGGTAAGAGAACCAAATGAAAATATTTTTGTTGATGAGAAAACCGGGAGAGTATATTTTTTATCGAATTTAAACTAATATTGTTTATCAAAATTAACTTTCTGTCTCAAAAACCGCAAACAAGAAAGGCAACAAATGTTCTAAAAATTCAAATGCAAGTTTCATTATAATTAATAAGTTTTCCAGTACATTTATAAGTTTAAAAATAATAAAACTAAAATTGCAAGAAAATTAGAACATTATGTGCTCAAATCAAAATATCTAATTATTTTTTCTGGTTATTATTGCAATAACTTGCCTTTAATTGACTGATGCTTTAATGCTGTTTTCTCCCGTATACATTGTTATCAATTTGTCTGAATCCTGGAACCTTAATTGACAAATACATAGATATAAATAAATTAAATGTTCAAAATTAATGACAATTACAGATTTAACATAAATATAATTTAATTAAATTAAATTAGAAAAAGTGAATAGAAGACACAAATAATAACCCAGGACGTGTTTTCTCCAAAACTGCAAACATGAAAGTCACGAAATATCGAGGAAATGTAATATGAGAGTGTGTTATAACAGACATATTGCGTACGAAATTCAATTAATAACGTTTAATTGAAAATATCCTGCGGGTTTTTGATGTTAAGACACTCTAAATACATGGTCAAGGAAACCTTAAGACCGCTGTTTTCAACACCATGCTCGCACTATATAATTAATTCGGCAAGCCATGGCATAATTATGAATTAATAAAATATGTATGAGAAAATAAGAGTTCATACTGGCGGCAATATTATGGCATATTTTCTGCTTGATACGAGAATAATTAATCAGCATGGCAGGCTATATAGGGAAGGCGAAGCCAAAGGAATGATTACCTTAATTAGGCACTCATGGCAAACTAAATGCCTTATCATCAATGAATGTTTTGAATCAAAAAGATTAATAATTCTGCCGTTTGCTTAAATCGTCACATGCTAGCCAAAGCAACAACGCTGTTCTGAAACAATAATATCGAGAAAGACCGAAACGAATCGTTTAGCCCCATATTTAATTAGGTTTCTCATTACCTTTAAGGCCGGAGACAATCTACTCTTTGTGAACGACAAATATTCATTAAGTTTGTTTTATAGAATTACGCTTTAATGCCGAACTAAAGGGAAAACAATATGAGGGGCGACATGCGTTGAGAAAATTGTTTTAATTAAATTCTGTCTTCTACAACAAATGGAACGGGCTTCTTACCTTGACAGATAAATTTGTTGCCTGTTGCATGAATTAGGGATATAAATCATTAACACGCTCCGATATTCGCCGTGTGGAAGATATCAACACATGCATTCTATGTGATTGTTTGAGGCAACAAACATATCAACGAGACTTTAAAAAATTGAATGTTTTAAATCCAAATGTACCTTTATGTTCTGTGCTTAATTTAGTATTTTTTCTCACGTTATAAAGGCAATAACAATGTACTATTCTTAAGCGACTAGGTTGTAAAACGTAACTTATCTTCCTGTTATTCTAAGTCTTCATAATACAGTCAGAAAACCGAAAATATTCGCTTTCATATTAGCCAAATAACTTACCATGGACATTGCTAGTCTCATAACAATATTCCGAATATTATTATTCGTCGTGCATATTTGACGGAAAGATCCCTGCTTCCTCCGAAGTTTATTTTCTTATCTGCGAGAGGAAGTTCGGTTCCTACGACTGTTCTGCGTTTCTGACAATCTAATTCAACTTAGAAAACTTTCAAACATTCCAGTTATTTACAACTGTACCGCAATTTTATCTCTTAGGGAAATTTTTCTTGTTTGGAATAACAAATACTCAAATGCAAGATTTAATGGAACTTTTGATTGTGAAGTATACATGTCTGTTTGGATCTAGTCATATCAAAGTGGGTTATTCAAACGAAAATAAAGCGTTACTGAAAAAAGCAAAAATTTCAAAACGCTACTCAAATATAATGGAAATATTGGTGTTAATTCACGGAGGTTCTGTACTTTCCGTTGTTTTCCTTGTAATATGGTCCACATATGGCTGGTGGTCGGCTGTGAAAAAGGAACTTTCTAATGGTTTACATTTAGTCGAAACATCTCGTTAGGGCCTAGGTGCTAAACCACTCACAGTTCAGAAGATGACAGAGGACCGACCTAGAATGAAGAGCCCTATTGTTCCCCAACACTTTATTTTAAATACCCGATTGCAACATCTGTGATTAAGCAGGTTTGGCTTTAAGCGCAACTGGGCCAAGAAAAATGTTGTTTCAGTAAATACGTGTGAGAAGTGCTTATGAAAATCTTAGTGACAAGGATGGTGAAGCTGTGAAACTCTTGAGAATTGAAGTGGATCAGGAGATTTGTGTGCGGGAACCTGCAACTTTAATGATCGGCTTAAGTTTGTTTTAGTTGCCAAAATATTATCAAGTATTAATTTTCATAAAATCTTACTACATCAAATCGCTTCAAAACTAAGCCGTCGATCTAACTAAGTGTAATGATTCGCTCTCGTCTTATGCGGCATTTAATCTTTAGTGTCTATTAAAACTAATGTTATTGTCAAAGTTGAGCGTTCAAAATCTCAACTTCAACAAGAGATCACTAGATGAGGAGAATTTATTTAAAAACTATTATTTTCCCTACTTAACACTAATGGTTATTCCGAGGGCGAATAGCAGAACGTCTGCTACATGCAGTGATTGCATAATCGGCCAATTTTGATCTAAAATCATCAAGACACTCTGAATTGATCACGTTCAAGACACTATAAAAAAATTCCGTTTTCAAACTCTAGAACCCATTCATGTTGATTGCAGGTCTTCGAAAGGTGTATTTAGTAGCCGACAAGGTTTCGTGTGCACTACATGGTGTTATTAAAGTTCAATTTAAGCACATCATCCCGAAATTATCTCCATAAAGGTGCCTATGTAAATGTTTGAAGAGAAAAAAGTGCCTGCAGGCTTCCAGATTAAAACTGGGATATGTTTGAGGGATAAATTACCATCATCTGGTGTATCACGAACCAAAAAAGATGTTGATTAATATTGACTTTTTTCAGTTTCCTATAATTGTTTTTTATCAGCTGCTGACCGCTGAATGAACGAAAAACAGTCCAGTCCGATGAGATGAATAAAAGCAATAATTATTTGAAAACAAAGCAATGCGTAAATTTTAACCTTTAATAAAATCTACCGTGTAAATGAATCCACTTGAATGGCTTTTCGAAGGAAAATACATGTGAAATTTCAGAAGGGTTTGTAATTCCCTAACCGAAATAAGGTCGTTATGTAGATACGAAACAAATGTACTTGTTGTGATTGATGTTTGTTTAGGTTTCCGTTTCGACTTTCGTGTGCAAAAACAATACAGTTTTTACGTGAATATCTTCATTACCATGTTTGGTTCACCGTGGGCCCTTTTCGGTTCGTATTTATTACGTCAAAGGAGCAGTTTTATAAACATGAGCAAACAAATAAGCACTCATCAAATAAAAACTGAAAAACTCAAACAAAGAAATGTGTAAGAAATTAATAATTAAGATAATTTAAATAATAATTTAATCGCTTTCCAAAGATTATTGGGCAAGTTCATATTTTTTCTTGCTAAAATGTCTCATTTGTGCAACCTTCCCAACATTTCACCTTCTTGTTGATGTTCCTGCAGATGCCGTTGAGCTCACTGAACACCATTGACAAAATAAAAATCCATAAGTATGTCACTCATTTTCCAATAAACTGAACGTTAATTCCAAGCGTGTCGTCCTTTGGCGATAAAAATAATTTATTGAATGTTGTTGGCTGCCATTGATTCTATTTTTACACGCATTCTTACACAACTTTCTTTCTTAATTGAATTAGCTGGCGCTTACTGGCTGCACTTGCTACCGTTAACGCACCGGCATTTATCGTATGTTGGACTTTTACATACACACCTTTAAATATACAATAGCTAACATTCTTATGAGTATTTTTTAACCATTGAATGAGCCCGACCGATTGGCCATTATGTACAACACCATATACTTATCTACGAAGAAAATAAATTGCTTTTAAATGTTTATTTCCGCAATTTACTTCTGCGATTTCTACCCTTTTGTGTCCGAATATCCCTGTTGGTCTCCGAATGTTTATCTACCTACCTATTCAGAATCTTGCAAACGTTGGACCTTTTCCTAATGTGTTCTATAATCCTTCAAGTATTTGAACCTATTTTTGGGCCTTCAGTGGTTAAAGTGATCACTGTGGTATTCTTAGTAGGGTTTACAAACTTCTCGATTCTAGTCCAAAAATTCCATTTGTTTTAATCCCTTCCATGTGCCTTGCCTTGGTCTTTGTGCAATAATAACTTTAAATTCTCTCATTCTTTGTATTCCCAGAGCAATTCCAAATAGATTCGGCGATAAACTTCCTTGAAAGCTGACGAGCTTTTGCGCTAGAAACAGAGTAACTGATTCGTGTTGTTGCGAATAAAAAAAATCAACTGAAACACTATCCAGAAGTTTAGAAAATTACAAATTCCCGGTCCGGAATTAAGTTCGTTCGAGCACATATATGCGAGCGAGCTTTAAATAACAAAACAAAATAATTAAACGGAAAACATATTAGTCCCTAGCTAGTTCATTGTATATATAACATAAAAACATGTTCCTGCTTTGCTTTGTGAATCGTGAAATGACAAGCTGGAGTTATCGAGGATAAAGTTTCGTTGAATGTGATTTTCCTACTAGGAAAACATAACTGGCTTAGAAGCTTTTCATCTTGGTGACAAGTTATTAAGGAACTTAAAAAGTGACAATTTGTATGTTTTGTGACTTGCGTGTATGTCGCATTATTTAAATTATTACACTTTGAAATAATGCCGTGATAAGAATGTCGATTTCTCGTGGTAAATTTGTACTTTGACCTGTGTATCCCTTGCTCACGTGATTTTCACGTTAAGCGTTCGAAGTTTCGATAGCAAGATGATATTAACCTTCCGGTCTTTTAGACCCCCGAACATCCATACGAATATTACCAGGTTTCACATTTATATTTTGTTTTTCTAAATGTGTATATTACCATTTTCCAACAGACGAATTAGTGTCACAGTGAGCATTTTTTAACGGTAGCGTGAAAAATTTGCTTTCTTTTTACCTAAAAATTCATATTCAATGTCTTTTTCCAAGTGTCTCCAACACCCAGAGAAGAAAAAATATTTGGGATTTGTGTCCACTTTCGCACATAAGTGAGGACATTCCTATGCGATGTTTGTCTAGTGCCAAAAAGGCATACTGATGGAAATGAACWGAAAAACTGMATTTCCAGAAATTGGAGAAAACATAACGATTGGCAAAAKTSAAACTTCTTGATACCGCGCGAGCAACGGCTGTTTAAAAAAACAAAACCTYACAAAACTGGAAACAAATTAGTAACTTTATGAATTATTGCCTGTAAAACTTSAATTTCAAAAAGCTCTTCTTAGTTACATTAATCATCKATAAGTAATGAACAATTAACAACAACAAACAGAAACAGAACAAAATAATAGTAAAAAAATATAGTAAAAAAATATAAATAAAGAAAAAAAACAGAACTAAATAATAGTCACCAATTTRCTGCAATCAAAAMACATACCACATAAAATTRTTGKGTTTTTTRATTGCRTTTTTCTGAAAAAATCACAGTCYGCTGCTAGCAAACATCMAAAMYGARATAAATYTTATCTTCCACTTTCGCTTATTCAAAAGCCTCCGTTTTCTCAAAAAAACTCCTATCATTAAGTTTCACAACGSCATCWCCGGAATTCAGAAGACAGATCTGAAGTCGGCTCCTTTTGCCTTATTGCTTGTTTGTATTCAAAAAAACTCTTCCATGTTTCGCGCCTTAATTAAATAAGCTCAGGCAATGATAAATTATTGATGATCAAGTCGGGATTAAGTTATGAGTGTAAAAAATCGGCTTTCTATGGACAGGTCAATTTCAGTGGCTCCAAATCGGGATCTCTAGCTGCCGCCAATTAAAAGCTGTTTTTTAGTCGCGCTAACAAGCAATCAACAAGCTCTTTTAATAAAATCATATTTATCGATGAGGACGTCGGCAAGGCGAAAAGCTTCCGAACCACGAGAGCCGGAGCTCTTCTTCGGTCTCCGGCTTCTTTACCGACAACTTCATTTTAAGCGAGCCAAATTAACCAACCAGACCGCAGGCTCTTTACCAACGTGCCATCTTCAAGAAGTGGCCAAGATGTACCATCAGCCACCACCGAAGGAATCGTAGGCGTTCGGTACGCATCGGGCCGCCAGCTATTGGTCCAGAAGCGCCAGCTCTTCTCCCGTTTAGCGCCATGCCTGGCAGTGGCAATTCGTACGCTGTCTTCGTCACGTTGGAGGGAACTTATCGGTCCGTCAAGTTCGAATTTACGCGCGTACTTCGAGCCAACTCAGTTCGGTTTTCCCCGACAGCTTCAGCGCTGATTTCAGCTTCTAGCTTAGCTGCGAAGCTGACGTGATAGTTCTAATTAAATTGCTGATCAGGATATACCGGAAATGCTCTATTGACATTCTCCGAAGGAATTGAAGCAGTCATTTGCATGTTGTGCGTGACCGGGAAATTGGTCTTTGCTCTTCCTCGATCAGCGTGCAAAACTGTGCCAGTTAATAGTGAGTGAATGACTTAATTTTCCAACAGTTTGCAGCTGTGACTAAATTCCTACGGTGAAACAATGGCAAAGGTGGTGATAGTGTCTGCGGAACTGGTTACAATTCTGTTGATCAGTGTTGGCTGTCTAGTGCTTGGAGCGAAAATTTCTGAAGAACCCGGTACGACTACATTTTCAGCTACAGCTTCTATTCATTTTCTAATTATTATTTATAGGCCTTTGGAGTTGCGGGTGCAACTGCAGCTGGTCGCATATTGCATTCATGTTTACGCATTTAACACAACTTTAAATCATTAAAACAGTGTTTGCGATGTCGCAAAGGAAGCATTTAATAAAAAATGCGTGTTGGTACAGGTTGTTTGGTACAAAATTGCGTTCTCCCGTATTTTAAAAGCTGCGGTCCAGACAAATGGAGGGCAAAAATTTCGCTGGTCAAGCAGTTTAGACGCTAAAAAAAACTTGAAGCTAATTTTGCAAATTTAACAAAAAATGGAAATTTTGCGAAAAGTTTGAAAAGCTTGGGGAATATTTTCTTTTTGGATATTCGAATTACCCACTGAGATGCTGATGGCTTTAGCTTGTAAACGGCTTCTGCGATTTCATTAGATTTTAGTTTGGAGGATAAAAGTTTTGTCAGGGCAGGKACAGATWGGAGCATCAGGTTTTTAATAAAATTGTRAAACGCCACAATTTACACGAWCAACTAATGACTCCAATAYCCTTTTTTAATGTCTATTMATTTAAGAGGTCATGAAACGTTTRCCATTTTAATTTTGTTCAACAATTTAATKGAAATTGTTGYTTGTGGTGTTCAAAAWTTYTYGTTTTTCCAARTTTCTGAATTTTTATTCAGGAAACTGTTCGAAAATTTTGGTTCTGMAAATGCATCTTCCCAATGTGRTTTTCCGACAACCTTAAAAATAATTCCGGTWGGMMACTTAAGTGRTAAAAAAATTGCCGGATCRCTTCKGAGATGAAATTATATAYATTAATGKATKTWTATATTARTAACAACTAGATAGTTTACTAACATGGACTTTAWTATCAAATTGATCTGTTTTTTTTTTTAAATTCTAACCATCAATAGACATCAATTTTAACTGGAAACGTGGTTTCTATTAATATATTGCCAAAAAAATACAATTTCAATCTAATGTTTTTCTAGTGCCTGTTTTACACTACCAACTTTTCCCTAATCTATTGACCAGTGAAGTGTGCCAATCAATCAGCTTCTTGGCCGTCCTCGACTTTAAACTTGGATATTTTTCTGACAATAAATTAGTGCAATTTCAGTAAAACGAACATAAATTTCAATACTTTCGTTCTGTCGTTTTATCTTGTCATCTAAYAATTTKTAGATAATAGCAYGCGAGCCAAATTATTTCCCTCCGCCTCTAACAAACCGACTAATTYTCTTTATTAATGTGCTAAACTTATTGCAKACAACACAGATTTTCAACATTTTAAACACAATAAAAAAARWACGCTTTACGTTGAGACACAATAAATCGGTAATTTCTACCAGTATAARAAATGGCGCGTAKTCAGAATKATTTATATACAAAAATTCTTCGAAAATTTCGGAATTCCTTTTCAACAATCTATTAGTTGTGTTGTAGAACGAATTTTTAATATGTAGTTCTTGAAACGCCCCAACAATGGGCTTTTGTCTTCAAATCATACAAAATGCAATGAACGTGTTATGCCCACCTATGAGATTTTCCATTTCCATTGAGACTTCTACTTTAATATAGTTTTGAACAATGTTCTCTTTGTGCCATGTCGGATACCGGAAAGTTTCCTGGTTATGATATACCTGCTGTTATGCTTATATGCTTCTTAACATTTTTATTGACTGGTTTTCAGTCTCTCGAGTTTCAAAACTCGGCTAACGACTAATTTAGAATCTATTTCATTTTCTCGAACATTGTGTAAGATTAACGGTTGTATAAACAACATTGTTAATTGCAACAAAAATACTTTTTTCCATCTCTAACAATGGACCTAACACCCAACAACGCCAATTTTTCAGTTTTGCATAATTGAAATTTAATATAAACTCTGGTAAAAGCCCGAATAAACAAATGACCCATTAATGAATTAAACGGGCATTAAAAATGTATAATTTATACTGGTAATTAATCAATAAATGCGAATTTCGATGTTTGCCATTTATCCATATATAAATTTCATGAAATGTAATATTCAATTTTGTGCTACGCTTTTGATTTATGCGAACAGGCTTGAAGTGCGAGTTAGTGGGTACTTGATTAATTATGGATCTTATTGTTCGAAATCTTATTACAGCCTATTTGATTTAAATTGTGTTACTTTACACGCTTTTAGACTTGTATTTTTTCAGTTTCTATTAAAAACAGTTTTGTTCGCCTCCATGTTTGATTAGAAAATCTCTTTGTTGCCAAAAATATTGCTGATTTATAGTCATTGCGCTTAGTAATTGAAACCCGTTTAATGTAGCTAGTGAATTATTTCCCATATAAATGGAGCCAATATTAGTATCTATTTGCACAAACGAAAATTAATTCGGAAATAAAATAGCAAATATGGTATTAATCTGGGATTAATGCATCAAAAGAGTATTTAAAACGTATAATTTATATGTATGTATAATTAGGAGATAATGTAAAAGCCAATTTTAATATTTGCGCTCATCAGCCATTTCCGTTTATATCAAATAACATTAATAGTTGTAGATTTGCAATTGGCAATATTGTTTTCACAAGCCTAAAAGGAAATTATGATATTGATATTTGCTCTACACCACCAAATTCAGTTTAAAAAGCGGTGCTGATATTCAAAATTGAACGAAAATGCCCCATTTTATCTGACAACACTTCTGATAAATTGATTATACGACCAATTAATTCCGTTGCATTTTTCACACCATCGGTGCACAGTGCACGCATATCTTATCTCGTATAAGATATCTTGACAGCGCATATCTTTAATGCAGTAGAAGAGAAATAAATGATAACAAGTATATCATTACCGTTTAACCGCAAGTCAGGCGCGTTTTAAGGAGTTGGGACAGCTTGAATAACGACTGTAATTATAGTCGGATTTCAATATTCTAGTAAGAACAAAATTGATTTATTATACAAATTGGCTCTAATTTGGTAAAACCGTTCATACCGAGTGGCTAAAGTAAGATAAGCAAGATCAAGTGAAAGAAAGTAGCAATTTCGAGCAGTGAATTTCCACTGTTACAAAGAGAGATATTCCACAGTCCACCTGCATGAAATCCAAGAATGTCTTAATGTTATCCAGTTGAGCACTAAAAAACCATTCCAAGGCAAGTTGTAGCGTAAAAGCTGCCACATTAAAACAAAGTTAATGCCCCCTTTTCGATTCAGGGTCCCATGAAATTGGAATTAAGAACATGTTTAACGAGAGAGTGTACTTTTAATTGGTGATACCCTTATTTCCCGGTAATAGATGTCTATTGACTCGATACTTTCGTTTCGAGATAACAGATGTTTACTGGCCCGGCTAGTTTAGAGAAGCACATCAAACAGAAGTTGATTGACTTGAAAATGTAAAGGTTTGTTGAAGGGTAAAATATTCGAAGGCCGCAGCAGTGTTCACCTACTACCAGCAAGTTCTAAAGATGAATTTTAAAAGCGACAATGTAAGTTCCTAGACGCCATTTATTCTCACTAAACTACCGTCTTATGTATTTATATAGCGACGCCCTAGGGAGCACTATTAACTCTTGTACCTTCTCGAAGAATAGATGTACTATCGTAGTTTATTCGCATTGGAGCACTTTAGGAGGCGCCAAGATTTTAACCCGAAAGCCGAAACGCATCTATAAATCGAACTCTAAATAATACTCTTAGTGGATAATGGTGAGCTTTGAGACTAGTCAAAAACCCGGTGGCCGAGCTACATTGTGCTTAAAGGAGATAATAACAGGTAGTATAAAAGATGGAAAAAATCTATTTGTTGGTGCAGCTTTCCCGATGTTTTTGGCCGCAATTGCTGAATTCTTTAACTTGCTCGTTTCTTTCACCGCGCAACGTGGCAGTGCCAAGTAAGAAAAACTTTTATTTTTCAAGCAAAAAAGCATTTTTTTTGGTAGAAAAATGAGAACATAGGTAAAAAACCTCAACGTTTTATTTCGAATCATTTCTTTCTGGATATGCGGTTTCTGGGTGAATATTTACATTCCATGTCCATGTCCACCTTTTGCACAAGCATACATTGTATGCAAATGAAGCATAAATCCATGTCAATTATCGAATAAAATCAACATTAATGTGCAAAATGAGCCATTTAAATCTCAAGTAGAGTCCACTCATTTGATGCCAATGTTACACTAATTTCAATTAAGAAACGGATTTTGGCCTTTATTTGCCATATATTTCTCCGCGTGTCTGTTTTCTTTATAGAATATTCCTGGAAACGCAGACGACAGCAGCATTAAAATATTAGTGCTTCCAGAGTAAAAAAGCACGTAAAAGGGTATGGAGAAGGTACATAAAATGTTCTCAAGGTGTTTTTCGTCTTAAAACGACATTAAATATTAAGGCTTCCAACGAGCTCGATTTGAGTGAAAAAAAATATTTTTTTAACTTGCTGATTGTTTTGCTAATTATTCAGTTGGCCCTATTCGGAATATGAAAGTCTCCGATCAACAGGTGGAATTTCTAGAGCAAGAATCCTTCCCGGACGATTTTATTAGCGTCCTCAACATGCCAGATTGATTAAACGTAAGCAACTAAAACCATTAAGCAGACTACCTGCTTTAAGAGGCTCCCGGTCTAATTAGATATTTATTACGGGAACTCTCCAACTCCCCTCTCGCTTTCCAGGGTTATTTAATTATTTATAATTGATATTCAATAAACTTTTTTGGGCAGGGTGGGGTATATTTTTCAATTCACCCATGGGATATTGGAACGTGTTGAATTTTTTATTGAGTGATGAGAAAGTGACTGACTGAGTCGTATGAATTACAGGCAATGAAGCTCGCATTAGACTAAAAACAAGTAATTTTTATTTCTCAGAGTGGAGTAGCATATAAACCACAAATACCTTTTTTCCATGGGAAGCCCCAAAAGATTTAATTTGACCAATCCCAGAGCCCTTAAGGCTGGCGGCTAATTAATTTATTGCTCAAGTTGAGAGACGCTTGTCGATTTCACTCTAATGCCCCTTATTCCAAGTATTTATTACTTATTTTGTAACCCAAAACTTTCCCAGAGATTATCACCAATTAGGCCGGGATTGATGGAATTATGCATTGGGCAGGTTTCAATAGAATTTAATTTTAAAAGGAAGTACTAATTTTCGAATTTTTTTCCCGTAAAACTCCAAAACTAATTGGATGTTTTAATTGCGAGAGTTAATTAACGTTTAAAGTCTACCGAAATTAATCAACGCACAATCATGTAGGTTTGTCGGAGTTTTTAATTAAACTCCTAACTATTGAAATTGCAAAAACCTTTAGGCGCAATTTTATGTTGATGTGCATTGCTAAAAAAGTTCATTTTAAATTATAAATACTTAAAGGGTAGTAAAGGGTTAATTGATCAATTAGTGGCAGTTTTCCTGCGAATTTTCAACGCAAAATAATATTTAAAAGTTAAAATTGTTATCGAACTATTCCCAAAACACATGTCACCATTCCCGAAACGCATGTCAAATTACATAATCCGGCCGGCATTGTTTAACAGTCCCGGGTTTACGGACATTAATGTTTTTAAAATATCGCCACCAACATTTATATTTAGATGGGGAAATAGTTGTTTTAATGCCACAGTAGTTTCAGTTAAGTTGAATTATGTTTCGGGTACATTTGTGGAGTGATCTCATTTTATCACCCCTTTGCTGATCTACATTGTTAAATACCTGTACTGACCACGAAACGGGTTTAATTGTTTAGTGTTTCGGGTTTTGCCACTGTAATTCAATGCGGTAATAATGGATATTTGTAAACAACGATACTAAATGCTCAAAATGACCTGAACTACCAGCATGTTAATCCTGAGCATAAAATGTCAAACAATTCAGCTTTGAAATATTTATTGCACATTTTGTAGTGTTTATTGGCATTTTTGCAGTCCACATTTAAACACTCTTGTTGTTGCAATAATATACAAAAATTACAATAAAAACGCAAATTGAACTGGATAAATAAATGGGTAAAAACTCACCAGCTTTCCACCCCAAGATACTGATGTAAATTCTGAAACAAAAAATATCAAGTGTTAGCAAATAAGATTCTTCTAGGACGCATGAGGTGGGCTTGCACAATGAACGAGCAGATTCATTCCTTAACTCCAAAATTACGGACTTATGATTACTAATTCACAGGCACTTAAATAATTTAATATAATGTGTGCGTGCGAATAATATAAACGTCTTATTATAAAGGAGTGAACGGTGTTGAAGGAAAAAAAACGCTAATCAGTTTACGTAATTAAAAACCAGATTAAAAATATAAGTTATCCGGAGACATGAGAACTCGACAGATAAAAGTAACCAACGATATTTAATCTGGCCTTTCAGTCAAGTGGCCACCTTGGGCAAACGTGCAGGTTTCCATTCATTAATGAAAAACTGGTTCGTATAAAAGGAAATTAATCTGGTTTGAGACATTCTAGCTGTTCAATTGTTCTAGTATTGTTCACATACATTTTTGCATGGTTTGCTGCTTGCAAGCCACAAGCCAAAATGGCAAAGATTACTCACCGCAAAAAACAGCAGGGCTTTGAAAACAGTTAAAGCACCAAAGAATCCAATTTATTCCGAACTCGGTCTATCTTCCATAAATTTCCCTCGTACAATGACAGTGAACAAAATACCATTTTATCGGGATATTTTTGCATTCAATAGGTGTCAGAGAAAAAACGCTGAATTTCCCTACAATATTAAATTAAAATTTTACATGCGGGCAGCGGCAATGCGTTTCTGGGAATCTTGATCAAAAGGAACGTCGATTGTATGGCGTCTTCACTGTTTTTCCATCTGGCAAAGCCAAAGCAAGGAAAAGGAAATATGCGTCTGCTCGGAATCTGGATAAATTAGGATGACAAACAGTGTGCAATAATATACGAAAATGGGCTGAAATATTGATCAGATTATTTGTCCAATGATCCATTGTTTTATGTTGTTTTAATGTTTAAATCAGTTTCATTCCATCTAGCTATTTTTAGGGAACGCGAACCTCGAATATTGTATTTATTTCGACCTGTTCTTGTTCAACTGATAAAACCCCAAGAAAATTAAACCGGGTTATTTTCGCAATGTTCCTGCTCACAATGTAAGTGTCGGAATCATCCAATAACCAACATATCGTGGATCGTAAAACATTTTATATATCTGCTAATCGACTAAAATAAAAATTGATTTTCCTGCTGGCCCGTATAAGTTTTACGAGTGTCGCAAAATTTCTCTGCTTTGCAATTTCCCAGTTTTACGTTCGGTGAATGTTGATGTTTTGTTTTTCGTTGGATAAATTCTTGATGTCAACGACAAATTATCGGTTTTTTTAAATAAATAACAACATATTTTGTTTAAGACAGTGTTGTATAGTTTTAAACGCTTGCGCTCGGGAAATTGTGGATAATTGAGGAGCTGATTGATTGAAATTGCAGCTACAGTAAATCGTTAGCAAAAAGCCATGAAAGATAAGCTCAAATTTTAATTAGGCACAATCTGCCTTACACACCTTCCAAGTTACGTTGAAATTTTCCATCGGCGCGTATTAAAGAACAATTTTAAAGGACCTGCAATGGAAATTCTAATGGTGATTGAGCTGAGAAACTTAACAGCTTCAAAATTTCAATACATGAACTTGTAACTTTCAGGTTCCACCTAAGTAAGGATCTGAGCTCATTTCGTTGTAGCGCAAGCCTTAACCATGAAGAACCACTTTGTTCATATTTTTATAAACGTTGAAAAACATTTCAAAAATTAAAAATATCAAGATCCCTTTTAGCGCGTCCCGTTTGAACTCTGCTCCGTTTTTGAGGGTTTTTCCGCGTCCCTGCGATAAGAAAATGTTGAATTATATAGTAGATTAAGATTAATCCACAGATTTATGATTGCGTTCATTATTTATTAAAAGATCCGCATTAATTTTATCACCCTCTTTGTGCTGCGACTGGCAGGCTCGTCTCCCGTTTATGACGTGTCTTATTTCGAGGTTTTTGAAACGTGTTTTTCACCATTCAAGCCAAAGAGACAAAACAATTGAGCTCTAAGTATATGGAAATTAGTATTATACGCATTGCAGTTAAAAATGTGATATAAATTGCCATGGACAGTAATCGCAGATCAGCACGGTCATAATTCTATGCAATTTGAAATGCAGCATCTCGATCATTGCAGGTTCGTATTTCCTCCTGATACGATCGCCACTCAACGCATCGCACAAGAACAAGTTTCATAATTTTCCGTGCTACTCCTGTATAATCAGACAATCATTTATCATATGATTTTCGGAAAAAGGGCACTTAGGTAATGATTCACTGGTCGACCAAAATGATTAATTGAAACTTTAACGGGCCCTAGATATATATGGAATGCGTAATCGATTCGAGGTTTGGAAGAAAAACGCAGATTTTCGAGGGGGTGTGAAATTCAATTACTTGCGTGATATTTCGTTAAATATATTTACGACTTGATCCTAAACATTTGCATTTACTATTTGCAAGACATTCCTTCTACCACATGTTTTACGTAAAAACTCCATTTATAATAGATTAAATTTTTTGATGAAATACGGCGTTATTTTGTGTGTGAATGTTTGTAATTTCTTAAAAATGTTCTTATTTTCCCAGCAAAAGGTCCGATGTCTGAAAGTACAAGTTCATTCTAAAGAGCTCACTGTTCTCCATTCAAAGCTTTAACAAATTAACTATTTTATTAAAAAACTTTAGTGCGCTCCTTAGAACTAGACGGCCAGAGACTTATATCTTCCATTAAGTACTCATGTAGAAACAGATATTTTGATTACGTCCTGGACACGTCAAAATTCATATTATGAGTGAAAAAAACTTGGCGCTATAACGTGAGTAGCAAAGAGATATATTTTTCTTTAGAGAAGACATTAAATCGAAACTTTAAGGATATTAAGAGTCCAGGATATTGAACTTTTGATTGATGTACTTTTTAACATTATAAGGAACACGTGAAAAATTGAGATTTTCTAAAAAAGTCCGAAGTTTTTCACCAATGATTCAAATAATCATAAAATAATAATCAAAGTTTCCTTATATATAAATGAATCTTCTCAAATGCAGATTTTTCGGAAGTAAACATCAGTTTAATAAATCTATCTTGGAATCCATTTAAGAGGACCTTCACAGAACTGAGCACACAAGGCCGCAATTGTTGAGAAATCGATGTAAATTCCCTGATAACAATAAAAGAAACTGTGGCTTCGAATGCAAAGAATCTAAAAGTATGTCGCACGTCAACGATTGGCGCCAGCAGCTTGAGATATTACAAAAAAACAAACGTTCTGAAAGCAGAAAAGACGCATAATATCTATGGGTAATGCATTATTAATTAATTCTTGGTGCAATTATTAGCGATTTCCCTCCTAACTTAATAAATGTATTCAACACAAGAAAAACCGTGCAAAATATCATTGAATAAAGAATTATATTGTCTACGCTACGATTCCTGAAAATACAGGTATCTGATACAATTCTTAGGCTAGAAGAGACCGTAGTTTTCACGGCATTTAAAACCTTTCCGGGTTGTATGGGCTTGAGTGGTTTACAAGACCGCCACCTGGCATCATTGTCTTATATAGCAGAAAAGCATTTAGCCGTAGTTTAACTGATAACCGGAAGGTGAAAGTCATTTAAACCTTTTAGAATGACCACTCGCCTTTTGGTTAGTGCACAATAAAATCTACAAGCATTTTAGATTTAAACAAAATTGCCATTGGCTCAGTGCTTCTCAAATGAGGCAAATATTGAAAAATACAATTCCCACTCTTCTTTGGTCTTGGGGCAGTACAATGACTTGAGCAAATCATAAAGAGTCCCGACTGTTGCCCATAATCCATTGTCCCCCCTGATGTTTTTTTCGTTCGGTCATACATCTAAATATTCATGGTAGTTCGTACTCTCGTAATCTGTTTCCGTGACTTGGCGGATTGAAAAACAAAAACCTCTTTTTATTATTCGGATGCTCGGAAAGGAATGAAAAGGCCCTTTCAACACCTTTTCCTGTTGTAACGGTCGGGATTATGACATTGGCGTACTTTAAGCATTTCATTAACAGTAAATCAAGGACAGCTTTTCATTTAGATGTTCTTAATGCGTGTGAGTATTATCATATTAGGGTTTTCGAGTACATCTTTTAATAATAGATGTTTTAGCTCAAATTGTTCCAGAAATAGTTCAGGAATGTTCGAAAAAAGTAGCAATTTTAGTTGTAAGCTGTTGGTTTACGCACTTAAACCAGCTTCAATTTACGGTGCTGAAATCCAAGCATTTTGTTACCTTTGGGCAATCAATTTATATTAAAAGGGGTAAAGAAAGATGATGGATGGTGCACAAAAGATGTAAAATGTTGCTTAACAGCGTTAGCTTATTGATTAAAGCTTTTCTGGGCCTGAACAAAAGCACAAAATCCGGGTGCAAACACTAAGGCATTTTTCTTTTGTCGTTGAATCATGACGATTATTTATCGACTATAGAAATGAAGACAAGAAGGTTGCGCTTTAACATTTCGGCCAAATATCCACTTTTCACATATGAGTTTTTTAGCTTAATCCATGATTTTTCACTTAAGAAACATCTGAATTTGATTGTATAGGGTGTTTAGTTTAGAAAATGAGGGGCATTGACGGTTTCAAATAAAACAGGTGACAATAGTGAATAATTTTGAGTTATTTTCCATCAGAAGGACCTGGGGTCTCTAATTTTCAGGTGGTAGAAATCCTCGCTTCTTTATGATCAAACTGGTATGGACGTTGATGTGTTTCAAACGGTTTGCAAATTTTGCAACAGAAATCAAAAGCAGGTATCTTCGGATTTTGCACCCAAAAATCTAATTTTCAGGTGCGTTTTTTCACCTCCTAGAGTGCTAACGTTAACAAGAAAAATATTGTCAGTCGCACAAAACGCTTCTACAATCCTTCTATTTTTAACAGAGAACAGAGAGATAAAAGACTTGAACCTAAACTAAGGTATCGGCTCATGTTACACCACTGAACGTTTAAAAATCCCCTGATTGTTTTAGCTTTGACATACTCCATAGCGAAGCCTTTAAAATCGAATAGGGAACTATTTGTTCGTGATTACCACTTAAAAAGAGAGAATGTACAGACCAAACAATTAATTGAGACGCTTAGTAAAAGACGTTTTTCTATTACAAGCAACATGCATTTAATTGATTGAGATTGGGAAGCCAACCATGAGAAATAATGATATATTGGAAAGTGCAGGTAATACTGACAGAATCTGTATACAAACGTTCCAAATGCGTATTTAATGGAACGACATATCATCAATCACGTAAAAATCCAAATCCATATCATACCTAGATCGATTTCATTCTATTCTATTATTCCTAGATGAAACGATCCTGATCTAGTTTTTGGCCGTCGACGAATGACTTATTTACGAGTGTTTGATTTATTGTCTGCAAGCCAAAGAAAATCTAATTAGCGGAAAACTGATCGAGTGCTGAAATGGAGATTTTTTCAGTTGATAAAGGGATGCTATTGACTTTTCCTTGTTGCCTGACCGAATTGATGAATCTGTTTTTACCTGCGGATTAATTAGTTGCCAGTCGATCAGACATGGGATGGGGCAAGATGCGGAAAAAGTTGATTTTTTTGCGCGAAAAGTTCTAGTAAAAATACACTCGCTGACTTCATTTCTTCAACATGTTACTGATGAATTCAGGTCGATACATTCCAGTTAAGAGGAAAATTAACGGCGACCTATAAATGGGGCAGGCACCGCTGAATTTCCAAAAGCCGGTAACCAGATAAACCTCAAAGGGCGCACAATGCCCTTTCAGAACCGATTTAATCCCTTACTGGCAAAACCATTGCATCGACACCATACCTTTTGTTTCTTCGGTAATTAAATGAGCCGTTATGCAGTGGCGGCCCTAATGTAAAATTGCACAGTTTTTTGACCATAATCCACAAAAAATTTGGACCTAATACCTTTTTGTTGTATGAAAAACGACATTTTAACCAGTTTATTTTTTTTGTTGTAAGAAAATTTGAATGCACATAGGCGGTTAATTTCATGGGAGTTTAAAGCGGGTAAAGGACACACCTAAAAAGTGTTTAAAGTATCAGAGGGCCCGAAGAACTTAATGTTAATAACACAAATACTTGCTTTTAATCATCTCATATCTTGCTTGACGGGAAAAACAGTGAAACAAGGCTTTTGCGCAAGTAGACAAAAGAAAACGGTCTAGACAAACAATTTCTCAAACTCCGAAGAGTAAAATACCTTAGTAAAAGACCAACCGCATTAAGCTTGATAATAAATAAGGCGCTTTTAAGATGAAACAAAGTTAGGGACTTAATGTACAAAAAGGAGAGTTGGAACACTAAAATTCGAAGACGGATTTTATGGCAAACAGGAACCTTAATTAAGTTACCGCGAGCTAAACTGCTTAGAGAAGGTCAGGACAGTGTTTTGTATTGTAATTTTATCTAACCGCCAAATAGATTTAGCCTGCAAAGTTTTGGAGCTTTGATAATCGAAATTGACGTTATGGTTTTATTAAATTGCGGTCCGGAAATTTGGGGGGCAAAGCAATAGAAAAACCAGCAAACAAATGGATCGAAGCATTGCAGACCGAACTTCCGCAAGTTGCACGTGTTCGTGCCAGCATTTTCAAATATTATCTCAATCGCAACCGGGCTGATTTATTTCAACTTGCACAAACTTACCCCCAAAACTGCCCGCACAATTACCATCGGTAAGAGAATGATATAATGTTTTCTCTAACTCCGGAATTATCCCTAACGTTTGTCATTTTACTGCAGTCAAAATAACGGATGTTCGGGTCAATGAGGTCAGAAACTTCGAATTTGAAAGCTCGCGCAAGATATTGTTGCGGTTTTAGGGATTTTAGCCCAATTTAAAAGATTAAATTACCCTGTTTTTGAATGCATAATTTCAAGCGCAATAGATTTATAGTCTTTAAAGCATTAGCATCAATTTGATCTAAATGCTGCTCCAGTGCAATATGGGTCGCTAACTAAATACAAACTGTTTGCTTAATAATATACACTTTACCAACGCAAATATTTAATTTGTTTAACATTTAGTGCACGTATTATTTTACTATTACCGGGCTGTTTACCGTTTATTGTTCCCGTTTATATTCGCTTGAGTTCATAGGTTGGAACTTCAGAAATAAATCAGTTTCGCTCACTTTTTTTAAATCCTTGAATTATATTGTGTTCCATTACAGCGTTTATCATATTGTCTTGCTGTTTTTTTTTAGCTTTCGTTACATCCTATTGTGCTCCTTTTATTTATCTACAACCTTTAGAAATCAAATCAAATCGTTCATGAAAGGGCGAGCTTTAACGTAAACATCGGGATTACAGAACCATATTTTGAAGTATAAGAAGAATAATGCAAAGAAAGATGGTGAGAAGGATAATAAATAAGCTGTTGCACACCTAGATAAATGAGGACAATGTAAATAACGTATAATAGAATGGAATGGAGACAATCGGAGCAACACAAAAAATGAATGAAAACCAATCTTTTGCGCTAACGACAAATACTTTGATACGCAAAGATTGATACTATGTTGCAAATGATACAATATGCAAAAATAATTTAAAATATTGCAGAATTTCCTCGGATATGTTCAGTCATAGTCCGACGTTTATTTTTATAATTTTCTGGTCTGGATATTACGTGAAATTTACCTTTTCCAAGTGGGTGAAAAGTTTTAACGATTTGTTCATTTCGAATTCCCGTTCCTCGCTTTCGCAATGCTGCAATATTTATTTATCGCTCAATAAATTCCGAATCCAAATACCTGTTTTGCAGCTTGCTCATTAACCCTTGACTAATATTCCATTAGGTGAAAACAGTGAATATAACAATTACATCTGGAAGCCCAAAACTTGATTATGTGAAACTTACATGTACACAATTTCCTTAATACATAGATAATTCTTCTTTCCATGCGAATTAAAAACCGATTAACATGCAAGCTTTGTCAACAGATCGAAGTGCTGATCAAGAAACAGGAAAACGCATCGAACAGTCTGACCAAGAGAACAAAATCGTTTTAATCTATAACCAGAAATTAAGTGAATATGGGAAGTGCGAGATATTATCGAATAAAATCCTTGCAGCCCTTCGGTCATAAAAATTGTCGTCATTCAATTAAACAATCGGGAATCAATTGTTCCCGGCTGGAAATCTGCAGTTTTTGTCCCGTTGTCCAGTATATTTTCGATGTGACCAAATCTCGTTCTGTCAATGGGCGGAAAAATTTATAAGAACGGCTTTGAACGGATCGAGAGCCATAAAAAAACGAACAGACAGGTTTAATCCGGCGAAAACATTACGATATCCCATGCGGGAGAAACAATTGGCCGGAAACCCAACAAAAGGGTTTAGTGTTAGCTGGCCGCAAATAACGGACGACGGAAAATGAGTTTAAAGTGTGTATTTAAAGGATCGCTTTGGCTTTTCCATAAGGCAATGTTCGTTAACCATAAGGGAGCATCGACATATGCCACTGTTGAATGGAATTTGAAATGTGAAATAGTTCCGAACTATTCTCTTTACCCTCGGCTTTACCTGATGTTTCATGAACAATGACCAAGAAAAAATATACTTAAAATGCAGCAAATGTATGTCAATGCATAAATCTTATTACATGCAAACACAGCAGATTTAGACAAAGCCTGAAATTTCCAAAAATGAAAATGATAAATACAGTAGAATATTTTTCGACTTGTCTTGATATTGAAGGTCCTTTAGATAATCTAATCTAAAGCAAACTCCAAGTGCCAACACACTGGAATTGCAGTTGAAAAACATCCGGAATAAATTTATTGGGGATCTTCGATGTGGAGCTCAAACATCTTTGGCCGTTTAATGTAATCCAAATATCGGTTTGTTGACATAAACTTACATAGATCAGGCTGGTTGAATGGTTTATCGAATCGTTCGGCCACAGTTTAAATATGAAATTTCATGATTGTTTTGATGGATGATCGATCAGCATGTGGACAAGTGAGCGGCAGTTCTGTTTCGACATGGTGGCTAAATCAGGGGGCTGCCGTGATTTGAGATTAGTGTGCACACTTTAAAAGATACATATCGAATGAGTGGTGAAGAGGAAAGTGGAATGATCAACCGAGGAACGTGGAATATCAGAGTAACTCTAACTCAACGCATCGACACATTAATCCGTTTTAGTTTCGTTTGAAAATGTCGAGAGCGTATAATGCATTCTGTTTTAACGAAAATAAAATCCGGTCCATCAAGCTGGATGCGAAAAAGGTGTGGCTTATATAAATAGGGCTTTACAAACGCTTAAAAGCTGAAACCCAGCAAAATCGGCCCATTGTTGCTGGCTAGAACATGCTCAGTTTATTGAATAAAAATTAACTAAATACCCCAGTGTTATTGGAAAACTATACGAGTTATATGGAGAATATAATAATAGTTTTGTAACTTTTATTTTATTTGTCAATTGTTTCTTTTTACAACACAGTTTTTTGATTTATGGAAAATTAAAAAAAAATGATTCAATATACATTCAATTTCCAACCGTGTGCGATACTCATAGTTGCATTGCATTTTTGGAACAGATGGAGATCCGTTAAAGATACTAAAAATACTATCATTTGCAAGGCTTATTTTGAAATCTAATTTCTCAGAAACAGAAATATGTAGAAACTTGCGTTTCCTCCGGCTTTTTGTAAATTAAACGGGCTTGACTTTGACCAGGTGGTTTTCTCAGGCTTTGGGACCCTGAAATGGTCTGGTTTAAAGTTTTTTTTGTCAGCCGCTCAGTAGTAGTTTCAACAAAACATGAATATTGCAAATTTTTACTTATTAGACGCCGTTTATATGAAATGAAAAGTTGTAAATTTAAAATGTAATATTATTTTATTTTGAATCGAAAATGACCATTCGAATGGAAATCTGATGGGTAATTTTTTACTAACACTTTTTTATTTCTTTTCCTGATTTTTCAAAATATTAGGTTTACTAAACCTGTGCAAACGTGCAATCCATAATAACGCATTTTTAATTTCAACGCCTTCAATTATACTAGCAAAAATCTCATTTGCAAGGTTTATTTTGAAAATTAATTTCTCAGAAACGGTGATAAATAGATCTGAGATTTCTCGTCTTTCTGTAACTGTTATTTCCGATCTTCTCCGGCTTTGGGAGAATCAAATGGACTTTTTTGTGGTTTAAAGTTTTATTAGCGCTACAAGAATATTTTCAAAAAAAACACGAAAATTTTTTTTGTTTTAGTTTTTGTTCGTTGTTTTTATTGTATGTAGACAATGTATTTCGACAAGTGCAAATTAGGTGAAATACATGGATTTTCGTAACAGATTTTTTTTTAATTGTAATCCCGAAAATGCCCTTTGCAAGAGATATTTTGAAAATAAATTTCTCACAAATGGTGACATGTAGACAATTGCTATTTTTTCGGCTTTTAGAGAACGCATTGGACTTGTTTTGTGTCTGGTTCAAATTTTTATTAGAGCCTCAGGAATATTGTTTACGAAATATCAAAAGTGAAAAATTTTACTAATGAAACCTTCTGCATATTTCGAATGGGAAGTTGTACATTTAATTTGTCTTTAGTGTGAACCCTAAAGTGATTATTTGAATGAATAAAACAAACAAACTGAACATTCCATGTTATTAATTTGGGACTAAATCTGCTATATGAAGTATCGAACGTTAATGGAGAACATTGAAAAAATAGTTAAAGTTCAAAAAACCGATTGTATTTTTTAACTAACACATTATTAACTTTTTTGTTTGTTCAGAAAGATTCATTATGCAGTATATTTGGCAACAGTGTGATGATACTCATACTTATGCATTTTAGGGACAGACGGAGGGTTTTTCCCATAAATATAACTTGCAAGGGTTATTTTGAAAATTTATTTCCCATTCACGGTGACATGCAGACACTTGCGGTTTTCCGGCTTTGGGAGAATCACATGGACTTATATTTATCTGGCTTCAAGTTTTATTAGCACCTCAGCAATATTTTCTACGAAATATTAAAATGTAAATTTTGATAAATCTTCTATCTATATGAAGTGGAAAGTTGGAAATTTGATAACGTTTTAACTTTGAGGTGACTCTGAAAATGATAATTGGAATTGATAAAATAAACATCGAAATTATTTCGAATTTTCTATTTAGTACGAAAATTGCAAAAAATGCACAATTTTATCAATATGTCCGATGCTAGGTTCCAAATGTACTGCAATATAAAATATTATATATAAAAGAACGCAAACGTCGGCTGAAAATGCAACGAAAGTGAGCAAAACAGTATTCTGAAGGTTCTGAAGATGTAGTTAGACGTAGTAGTTTTAATATCGGAATATTTTCCTCATGTGTTTCAAGCGCAGTTTCTACTTCCTATAAAGTCAAATCACAATAAATGCACTGTGGAGGTTTTTCTTATTAGCAACAAATGCGCTTGAGTGTTCCTCTGTTAGAGTACAAAAATTGGATTTCATAACTTCCCTAATTTATTTAGGACACGAAGGAAACCTTGCGCAAACTATAAATTCCAACTTACGTTGCGGTTGCTGTTACATTACATTAATCCATACATTGAACTTTATTGTTGCTATTTAGATGGAAAATAAGAAAAACTGCATGCGAGAGAGCATACATTTCTGGAAAGTTGCTTTCACATTTTTTAACTTTGTTTTATTGATGTCTAGGACAATTAAATCGTTTCAAGTGAACAAAAACTTAGAAACAAGCTACCTGGAAAGCCCCAAAAGAAACCCTCGGATGGGTCATCTAATTAAGCATTTTGGACATCGCACATCCATCTGCTGGCTAATCAGGTCTGGTTGCATGTATATCAGGACGTATTTGCATAGACGACAACAAGATAAGCCCCTGCCCGGATTGACATAGGCCCTTTTCAAAGCAGCTTAATACGGAGTGTGT
The DNA here is from genome assembly GCF_020466585.1 of Dendroctonus ponderosae. Classification (NCBI taxonomy): domain Eukaryota; kingdom Metazoa; phylum Arthropoda; class Insecta; order Coleoptera; family Curculionidae; genus Dendroctonus; species Dendroctonus ponderosae. The sequence goes on from NW_026018814.1 coordinate 7,447,345, forward strand.
CAACACATCGGGTTTGCTTTAGATAAATTAAATATAATCTGGTTAGAGGTATAGAGAAATAATTGAGTAAGGCCAGAGAGAATAGAGGTAAATATATGCTGGAGCCACTCGATCTGAATCGGATAATTGATATTTGTCGAGGGCCCACCAACTAGTCGGATGATGCAGTGCGGAATCCCCAGTGGTCAGTCGAAGTGCATAATTGGCAGGCTGTGGAAAAGCCAACGGATTTGAAGAGTTTCCTGAGCAATTGTTGAAGAAATTGATTATTCAATTAAACAACAAGCCTTTTAGCTTTGCACCACAGAGAAGCGACAATCGGCGCCCACTTTATTAGACCATCTTTCAGACTCAATTTCATTCATTATTCTGGCTGAACTGACAGTCATCGAACTCTGCAGGAAATCGAGCAGGTGCAGCTTTTAATTGAAGCTACAACTAGAGTACTTCGATACCGATTTACTTCCGAATTCTGAATCATTGTAACTAACCTCATTATTATTTACGCTTATCGAGTTTGTAAATTCGCCTCACTTTCAACTTGCCATGTTCTGATTCTTCTCAGATCTATAAACACAAAACAGACCGCCTTTTGACCTTAACACAACTGCTAAACAACTGTCGAGTCTGAACATCTCGCTCTCGATAATTCTGCCAAGTATTCAAATCAATTGCGAACTAAAACATTTGCTGACTAATTGCCTAGTTTAACCGTGTCAGTTTTCAGCACTTTGCCAGTTTTGCAACTGTATTGATCTAGTTGGGAATGCATTTATTCTCCTAGGTGTAATAGTAGTAGTTCCTCGATGATTTCAATTATTTGTCTTAATTGGTCGAATTTTAGTCGATCTGTTTGAAAATTAGAGCCTCATCACCAACTCATCAGCGATAATTAACTATGTCAGCTTCAAATCGAACAGATATTAGACCAGCAGATAAGTTAAATACGGGAAACAATTGGCGAAATATGGTTTGGACGAACGGATGTACGGGAAATTAGCAAGTTGATTTTTTTCAATTTAATCGAATTATTTATTCCATTAAAACGTCCACGGCAAATCAATTTTATTTATCTATTTATTTATTTTATGCAGGCTGCAATGATATATTGAATATTTTCCAATTTTATTAATCAGGCCAGCCAATGACTTGTTATTTATTTGTACTGCCGATGCGGCATTTTCAGACAATTATTTATCGAAAAATGAACATACCAGCATGGAAATATGGGAGCTATTTACAGATTTAGTGTTCGCACTTATATCAATGGAAATAGACGATCGAAATTCTAAATGGAAATTACGAATTTGTCCAATTAATCATTCTGGATGAACGATTGGTGTGATTTTGTAGTTTTTTTTTAACAATGTAAATTTAGTTGTGAACTTTCATTTGTTGAATTTCCGAGTGTTTTTATTTAACTTACACATAAGGATGTTTGGGCTGTTTTCCCGAAATGTGGATTGTGAACGAACAGACGGTTTTAAATATTCACAATTTTGCAAATTAATCTGGGGTTTCATTGAACAGTTGATTTTAATTAAAAACTTGACTCACCGTTGATATGTATTGCATTTTAAGGCATTTGAAAGCAGTTTATTCAGACAATTTTTTAGACGGCGTTAAAAGAAATTCATGCAATGGAGATTAAATTCTAATTAAAATTGCTTGAAATTTGAAATCTACATTCTTTTCTCTTTTCCAGGTAAGTTGCTTTGAAGACAGTCAAGAGAATATTCTCTCTTTCATCCATATAATGAGTGCCATTTTTGAAAGAAAAGTAAGTAGGTATCAAGTTCAAATTTTTATCCGCTTAATGTTGTTTTGGTTGTTAACTTTGTTAGCAACATAACACTGTGCGGTTTAGTTCTTTCATATTTACATCTTTGTCTCTTAATTATATATATTCAATTGTTATTAGGTTAAACTGTAATGTTTCAATATATTTTGATAAAAGCTTATTTTTTCGTTTGATTTCAAGTATTTTCAGTTGTTTTTCTAAACGAAGACAATTCAAATTTTAAAAACGGACACACTACACTATAACGTCTGAGTTTTCTTTTGATCTGGTTACTTAATGTGTATAAATCGCAGTATGGCGTATAAACAGCAACAATAAACTGCTCAACAAAATTAACGTTACACATATAAATTTGTCCAAGCTTTGGAACTGGATAAATTCCGACTACTTCAAGCGATTTGGTTTCTGTTTGAAGTATTATTTAGCAACATTTATTGTCTGTTAGCGAAAGTTTTTATTAAAATTAAGCATTGCAGATAAATTATCTACAGGGTGGCAAATAAGAAAATGCAGAATTTTCGAAAGTTTGTCCTGCTCCTTGTTGGACAAAAAAGGTTTTTAGGATCCCCACGCCAAAAGTGCAAAGATAAACCAAATAGCTCGCAGCGTTTTTTCAATTTATAGGTCATCTATTCTATTTACACAGAGTGGTCTCAATAAATTAAATTTTCGATATACAGAGTTACATGAAAAATTACTCAAGTCAGAATTGCCTCTAAAATATGTGATCCAAGCATATGAGCTTCAAGTAAAGTCAAGTTTACTTTCGTAACTTAACAATATTTCGTTATTTCATCCAACTCGGTGAACTCGGTATAATTTTTTAGCTTCCACATGAACCCTAGATTTTGATAGTGGGTTCAAGAGAAAAAAAAGTGGATCACTGAAAGACTAAAATATTAATTTGTTTGAGACCACTCTGTAAATAAACGAGATCAGCGAATAATTCAAAATTTGTGTCAAGATATGAGGTGTATCTTAATACATGTGGTGTCGAAGTGGAAAAAACGTTTTTTGATCCTGCTGACAACACGTGGAACTTTCACCAATTTCCGATTGTTTCATTTGCAACCCTATAGAAAATTTATTGGGAGCACTAATTTTTTTTCAAAAACACGGGCTAACCGAGAAAGAATTGCATTAAATAAGGCTTCAAACAGAAATAAAATCTCTCAAAGCATTCGCAATTTATCAACAAACTTGGTCGAAATTTGTCGAAAAAAAGGGTAACGTTGATTTTGTGGAAATTCCGTTTGATTGATATAGGCATTGATTTTTTTGGCCTTTTTTTCTTATCTCGAAAATCATTGGTAAAATTACATGTTTAGTTTTCTGGGAAAACGTTGTGTACGATTTTGAAAATCGCCTTGACCAGAGCTTAGTAATTTGAGTAATACATGTTTATGGAAAAATAGTTTTGGATTCTCTGTTTTAAAACAGCAATTAAAATTTAAAATTCGAAGTAAAACTCGAAAATATCGAAATGGAGAAAAATGCTTGTTGAAGCTGGAAGAGAAACTCGTTACGAAAATGTTTTGAAGTAAGCATAAAACCCAGCAAATATTTAAAGAAACGTAGCAAGAGCTGTAATATTGCAAAGTTACGCTATGTGACCCGAAACGCAAACTTGAACCATTACAAGTCACATTTTTTATACAGGATTTAAAATTTACAAAAATCCCCTAAAACCCGGGAAAACAATAGCCATTGAGAGTCAACCATGTCGTCGATGTTTTTGCATCGATAAATCTGAATAGATCGGGCCCCTGTTGCTTGTTTTCCCCCCGAAAATCGCAATAAGAACTAATGACGCCCTGTCATCGCCCCATTTTAATACCCATTTTTCTCTGGGGACCCGCCGGGGGACCGGTTCATTCTTTGCTTATCCTCCACCATCAATCACAGGGATTTCGGATAATCTTCATGGGAACACTGGCAATTACACTAACAATTTTTTGGCTCATACAAAATGCCTTAGCGATTAACACCGATGTAATTTGTATAACCCCGTTCTTAACGCGGCAGCGAGGAAAAAGCTTTCAGCTACAAAATTTAAAGCAAATGTCCGTGTTTTTTTTAATCAGCCTGGCTACGATGGTCGCTTTAATTATCTTTTAGGTGGAGATGATTTAGATGGAGATCAATTTGGTGATGATACATTCCTAGTAGATATAATGTATATTAGGAGTGATTGGAGTGCTAGCGGCTGTAAACGCTGGCAACAGGCTTAAGAAATTTACCTTTCCGTTTGTCTGACAACTGAATAAATCCCGTTCGTCCTAAAATTCAAATTTTAACAATACCAGGACCGTCGTGATCGCACACCGGGATGTTCGCTAAGTCAGTTGCTTTGCATCGTTATTAACCACCAGAGAGATTTACGTGTCCTGACATTTCCCCTTTTCTGTCGATTGTTCTCCCACTGTTTCTCCCGTGCTTTGACTCTGGGGAAGAATTTACTGTTATTCACACTTGAGTACTAAATAAGTGTCTCGTTATTTCTCGGACAGGATATGGTGAGTGAAAAAATCAGTTCTCCTCAATCAATTCCTAATCTCATAACAACGGGCTGAAAATACAGAGGCAGATCCGAAATGATTAAGCGTAAAGAAGACCATTCGGGGTCGGGCAAATCTCCCCGGTGGTTAATAACAATGCAAATAAGCCGACTTAAACAATATCCCCTGGGATAAAGGCGGAATTTGTGTTGTCCCGGATGTCTCCGGACGTAGCTGGCTGAGGCTTCTGTTACGCAACTTTACTATAGCGACTTTAAAGCGAAATTTTCTACTTCCTGAATGATGTCGCCAGACATCCGAGAACTAACCCAAATTGAGGAACACGATAAAATGCTAAACTCCGTATCAGGAAGCTGAGCAACGCATGATTTTATCCACATGTTCTGAATTATGCTTATTTTGCCTTCAACATTTAATACTTGTTTATACAATTATTGAGCTAGCAAAGAGAAACTTTTGGAGAAACTACTTGCAAAACAAAGCCTTCAAGTCAACATACATATTGGGTAATACATCAGTGTTTACCATGAACCAAAAGCTTTGTGCCAATTTAGACGAAAGTTTGTTTCCAGAGTTTCACACTAACCGGCAAAAACTTTAGCAGCTTGGAAGCATGCAATACGTCGAAACGAGTGGAAGTTTCTAGTGACGCGACCAAAGCCCAATTTCCTTTCGGTTAGCAGAAGTAATTTTTCGCTTGCCAAAACCCGATGATTTAACACCTAAGACAAAACCGAAACGGTATATTATTGTCGCAATAAATACGTCTTCATAAACCACCAGAGTGGCATAATAAAATACGGAAAATTCATGACTGGAGATGATAAGGAGCGAATGGGGGATTCAGAAGACCCAAACATTTTACATATTTTACACGTGCGTTTGCGGTGGTGAAAAACTGGCATTTTCTTATGTAACGTTTCACGTCGTGCGGTCTCTGGAGTCGGGGTGCGTCGCCAGAAAATTTGCCTTGACAAATTTATTTCCTTCTGCTTAAGGCGTATTATGTCTTTTTTATATTCCGGAACGGCTCCATCTAAAGTGGGTTTCAGCAAAATAACCTGAATCAAGAAAAAAACTGCAGACGTGTAGGAAATACCCAATCTAGCAAGACGCTTTTAAGCTACGAATGTGACTTTCCAGAAAATCGTATGGTTTCATATTAATTCCGCAAAACATTTCAAGCTTAAGCGTATCCACATTTTAACATCAAGAGTTTGGCTTTCTGTTGCAACTGTCTGAGTTTTTGGGATCTTTAAGCCGTCGCAAAACATTATTTTTTCCGGTCGTTTTTGTCCTTAGAGGTTTCGGTTGCGAAAGGGCAGGAATAAATTATTCTCCACAACGGCCTAAAAACCCGAAAAACTCACTAGTTTCAATCAACCAATTATTACATAATTTTCATTTTAAAACAGAAAACACAGTCACGGTGCAATATTGGAGTGCCCAGCAAGCGAAACAGAACAAAAGAAAAACTTGAAAATTATGTGAAAAATATTAAATCAACTGAAATTATCGTGATTGCCCCGCAGGTTTCTTTCGAGTAATATAAGAAGAAACTTTTTCCAGGTAAATTGCACTTCAGACAAGTTTTCTGCGATTTT
>NW_026018814.1:7453896-7514933 GCF_020466585.1 Dendroctonus ponderosae
ATAAGAATTTATTTAGACTACAGGCTGTCCCGTATGCACATGGTCAAAAGGATAGTTGCGACATTCTTTAGCATGAAAGAAGACGATCTGACCTAACTTTTATTAAGGAAAAAAGTCGTCTTCTTCTTCCATTGATGATCAAAGTTTTCCCGAAAAAGTGTTTTTGAAAAATCGGGAGAATTATACGATGGATCTTAATGAAACTCGCTGCTAATAAGCTTTTGTAAAAATACAACTTAGGTCAGATCGTGTTCTTTTGAGTGAAAGTATGTTGCAATAATTTTTTTGGTCGTGTGCTTAGGGGACACTCTGTAGTATAGTGTTTACAAGTAAACTTGTTCGTGTCTTGATTACAACACCGTAACGTACTATGTTAACTCGTACTCGAAAATACACAGTTAGAAAATATATTGCAAATCTATCAATCTTCCTTTTTAGCATAAACTTACTGCTGAAAACCCTCATCTTCATTTCATGTCTTTACATACAAACATCGGAAAATGTATGAAAAAATCACAGTTCTTGGTTATTCATCATATTTGAAGCGAAATTCTCCAAAAACGACCACTAGTCCTTTGAGCCAAAGTTCAAATCAACAGTTATTTAGTCTGAGATGAAAACTGCAGTCCTTAATTAAAAATCAATCCTAAATATACCAAATAATTTTTTCCAGTCTGAGATAACATTCCATTGAAAATCATTGGCCCTGCATAATTGAAAAAGTTAAGTAAAACCCTCTATCTGGACTTGGGGAATCGCAGGTACTAATTCAAATCGTCCCGCTGGCAAATTAAACAGTGCGAAAAGGGGCAAGAGTAATCACGTTAACACGGGCGTTGTGGACGGCTAAACCAATAAAGAATGCCCCAACTTAAATTCAGCAGTAAAATATGAGATTTAATAAACGGTTCCCGCATAAATTCAACTCATTTTTGCGGGGAAGCAGTCAGCAGCCCGGAACGCATGTAGGGAACAGCCGCTCAGAGAATTATTCTACGTCTGTATTTTATACCCTACAAGTGTGCCGTGTCATCTAAAATTTTTAAAATTAGGACCCCTTTTCGCCTAAATTGATGACCGTCATTTTTTTCAACGGTCTCGCCTTCTGGAGCTAAGAAATTTGCCTGGTTCCTGAACGTTACATGCATGGATGGACAACATTTGCATGTCAAAAACAGGGCCCCAGCCGAGAAAACTTAACAGTAGGTACTTTGCCCTGTTTTAGTCGCATGAAAAGCGAACTAGGCAATTTTTTAAATATTCACCCGCAATCCAGATTCTCTGGATACAGAGGCACAACCAACCTGGATAATGGTCAATCGCACCCTATTAAAAGCCTTGTCAACTGATCCAAGTTTGTCATTGTCGGTGCATACAGATTACCAGGCCATCCTTCTGCTCTTCGCGAGATTACCTAATGGCCCGTAATGATTTTAATGAGGCGCATTAAATTCGGCATTTTATTAAAATTTTAAGCGCCGTAATTTGTCAGATCTTTTCATATACCGCGCGCGAAAAATTACCGGATTTACCAAAATAAAATATTCCAAGCGATTTATTTCGACGTTCTGCAACTTGCAAATAATTCCCGAGAGTTTTTCCCATTCCATTTAAATGTGGATTTTAATTGGATGCAGTTGCAAACGGAAAATGTTATTGCTTAATGATAAATTAATTTTAATAATAATTTCTGGACTTTTTCGATTACTTTCTGACCATGATGCATTTGCTTCTAAACCTCGAAATTATTGTTTCTAAGGCAAAATTGTCTCCATTCTGCAGGCCAATTTCCTGATATCTCATTGCGGTGTTCTATTTCTCACGTTTGTTATTTTTTTCATTAACCTTGTGGTCCCGTTTATCCGGGATTAACAGACACAGTAATGAATTCATCCGGTTAATGCGGTTGTAACGTTGGCAGAAAAGATGCAATATTTACGGGCGAAATTAGTTTACAGGCACAATAAATTCATTTCGAGCAAATCGTTTAAAGCGCCTATAAATTAGGAGCGAATAAATCAGCCTTCAGGCTAATAATTGGAAGTTAAGGTAGTCATAGCCCGAATATATATGAGCGACTAGCATGCAATAACTTCGTGCATCTTCCGATAACTACACCACCGCCGTACACATTGACTGCGATTCATCAATCATTTGGTCTTATCTTTTGCTTAGACTCATTGCGTGATTACCGCACCAAATTAGAATAAGTTTAGCGGGGGAAAAATCGGGTTTGTTCAAACTTTACACAATACAGCCCTGCAGGCAACTTTACTGTTCTCTCTGTTGTTTCCGAAACTGGGTCGGAGAAATTGAGTTCATTTGCAAGACAAAACCCGGATGATTGCATAAATTATGGAACAACCGTAATGGAGACGTAACCTTTTAAGAATATAAACAGACGTGGATTAGTAGGAAAGTTATTTTGCAATATGATTTAGTAAAGGTGTACAAGAAAGGGCTTAATGGCAACGAGAAGATTGTTTTTCCGATATACCAGGAAGAACACAATCAAAGGATACAACAAAGGTTAGGGATGATTCTAGAGTTGATATCATCCGTTTGACCCTAAGGAGTTTTTTCCTGATAAGACGGATATTTGCCTTTAAACTTTTCCCATTTGTGATGTTATCTAATTCATTAGTCCAACAGTTTTTTGATCAGTTAGATCGGCCTGCTTTTTGAAGCGGAGTATCAGTAAAGCATTTAACGAAATAATTTCTGAATGTTGCCTTCAGCCTTGTTGACTTTTACCTCAAGAACTTTCCTTATAAGTGTTTTGGAACTCTTCCAGGTCAATAGTAATATGAACCATCAAAAGCGATCTCAATCTTCAAAAACATCTATAGCTTTAGTTACCATGTTTGAAGCAGATAGATTACAACATTCTTCAGGAATAATAATTTTGCAAAGCAGCGAAAGTCATGTGTATGAATTTGAGTGCTTTGCAAAATTATTATCCCTGAAGTAAGTATTTTTTACTTCACGGCACAAACTAGAATTTGTGCACGTTCTCATATAAGTACGTCCTTATGACTTCCTGATGAAAATGTATTGGTTTATGTGTCTCGTCTCAACAATATGCATCAATGTCGAGTAAAAAAGTCTACAAAACTTACCAGTTTCTATCGAAAAAAGAAACGTATTGGGCATAAATTCCAGAAAGTTAACACCGTTATCAACCACATAACATTTCATGTGTGTTTATTTGGGGCAAACAATAAATGTTATTTCCGATTTTGTCATTTACATAACCGTATTCCCTGATCGATCTAAGTATTACACGGTCTGTTCATTTCGATATGTTGACTACTCCCGTTCCATATTTTCCGATTTCAATAATCCCCTCAATGTTGCCGAAAACAAGTGTAAAACATAATCTGCGATTCTTCCCGTACGTTTTTGCCGCAATATAAGTCTCCTGGAGATTCGTCGCTGAGATATTTACCCTTTTGTGTAGCTTTCGCAATTTGCCGCAGTGTTGGAAGGTCTTATTGAAATTTGTCGAAAGGAAAGAGGTTCGCTTTTTTAATCAGGACCTGACAATGTTCATGACTTAGTTTTCACTAATGGAAATTTACACACTTTCTTATAAATCAAAATTTTCAAATCCGGTCTTTAAAGATCTGATTAAAGTTGCACATATATTTTGCTAATTCATAGTTGAAAATTTGGCTAGTTTACAAGGTTCATGCAATTCATGTAGAATGTTCTTATAATATCGAGCTGTTCCTGAATAAATTCCTAATTTAATTAGCGTATATTCTGCTTTGAGGCAGTCCATCCCCCAGAAAAACACATCACCCCCATTTCAGTTATATTGAATAGCGATGAAAACATCCGAGACACCCTACATATTTTTATTTGGTTTCGGCTTATTTGCCCGACAATATAGACGGCATAATATGCCTTAACCAGGAGCATATAAATTTGGCAAATATATTTCCTGCAAAGGGACGAACGAAACGCAAAACGCTACACACAAAAGAACATCGGTTTTTCACCAACCAACACGTGTAAAATATATAAAATATCGGCCCTTAGAAGCCCTATCAGGCCTTTATCTTCCTGCGCTGTCCCGTTATGTGTTTTTATTCGCCATATTTGTATTTTATGGGAAATTTCGGGATGGGATTGTTTTCGGAACCGCTGGGATTTCCTTAAGCCCATTCGGCAGCATTGTCTCCGCTTGGACTTAACAGTAAACCTTTTCAGAGTGGGTATCTTATTGCTTTTAGCTGAACAAAGCCATTTCTTGTTTAAATATGTCCGAGTTTTCGATCTAAGTGATTGAAAATACAATTTATTGTTTTGTTTACGCTTTTACCAGAAACGACACAAAAATTGTCCGATTCTGTTGAGAATTTTAAATTTTAATGTGGTAACGTTTCAAGAAACACTCTGTATAATGTAGTTTAATGGACAAGTTATGTCCGGCTAGAAACAATACTTGATCCATTTGAACGGTTTTAGACACCTGCACTATCTGCGTAAAAAAATAATAAATTTGACTCTCGGGCAAGCAGAGACATTTTTCACGCACTTTAAAAGATTCTGAAGTCTGAAAGCTCTAAAATTGTCATTAGAATCTCTCCAACCCTTGATTTTTATGGGCTTTTTTCCAAGCCCATAAAAATGTTTGTCTTAAAAATTAACGTTTTCACGTAACTGCAAGCTCGGTTTAAAAAAACCATAACTGTGAAGCCAGCAAGCAAGTAGATGCTTGAAACTCTCACACTTTATAGAAGATATTTGAATCTGTAAAGTCGAATAATTTAATTCAAATCTCGCGAACGCCTGATTTTTATCGATTTGGCAAACGTTGGCTTAAAAATTAACATTTTCAAGTAACTATAGTATCTATGAAAAAATTCGCAATTTTAAATCTATAGCAAATAGAAACGTGAAACTCTCACACCCCATAGCAAATATGTACTCAAATCTGAAAAATCGGAACATCTAGATAGAATCTCGTGAAAGCGTGATTTTGATCGGCTTGGAAAATTAACAGTGTTTTGCAGAATGAACTGCAGCCTCTGTCTAAAACAATTTTAGCTTTGAATGCAGAGCTTTTAACTTTGCACACGTCGTAGAAAATAGACGTTTTATAAAAATATTACGAAACCATGATTTTAAAATATTGGAAAACGGCGGTCCGAAAATCAACGTTTTTGAGTAGGTAAYTGCAACTTCYGTGCACAAAATCGAAACTTTCAACTCAGCACCGGTAGAAKTTTGAAACTCTCACACGYCATTATAAAATATTTAAGTCTGAAAGGTCRAAAAATTTCATTAAAATCTCACGAAACCCTGATTTTATTGGCTTGGGCTTGGAAAAGTTTTATCTCAAAWRGAACGTTTTCATGGAYCTGCAACATCTCGTCTAAAAATTTCGTTCAACGTTTTTGAGTAACTGTAACCTCTGTGTAAAMAAATCGTAACTTTGAACTCAGCACCGGTTTAGTACCAGAAGTTAAAMCTCTCSTACGCTATATGAAGCTTACTTAAGTGAGCCTCAWATWTCACAAWATTWTYTWWAAATCTTATSAAACCCTTGTTTTAAMCGGATTCGGAAATRTTGGCCTAAAAATGAACGTTTTCACGTAATTGASCTCTTACTAAAAAACCGTAATTTTGAATCTAGAGCAGATAGAAGCTTAAAACTATCAAACTACATAAAATATACTCAAGTCTGRAAGTTGTYTTATTAGAACATCAGTCAARTCTGATCTTTACCGGTATGAAATACGTRRGTTAAACYGAATCGTTTTCAGGTAACCACCTCCTCTGKCTAAAAAATTCTAAATTCAAATCCCCAGCAMGCAGATATTTTAAGCTCTATGAAAGGAGTTTACTTCCAAAAGCTCCGAACATTTAATTCAGTTCGCATTTCTACGKTKTKGATGGCTTTTTAAACGATGGCCTARAMTTTTGCATYCTCACACAACCACCTCGTTTGCTTGAAAATGTCGTAACGTATAATGAACAGCAAAAAACAACTTCAAGTTTTCAAGTTCTATAAGAGGAAATATTTTCATAAAGTGGCTAAAAATTTCGTTTAAATAGCGCGTAATCCTAATTTTTGCCGCTTTAATAAACGCTGTCATAGGAGTCCACGTTTTCAGGCAACTTCATCGTTAGGTTGAAGCATTCTTAACTTCAGATCTAGAAAAAACAGCAGCAGGAACTTTTTTCAATCTATAGAAGATATAGATAAAGTAGGACTGAAAATGTAGACATTGTGTTTAAGTCGCACAGGAGCACGAATTTTATATAGGAATCAAGAATGGAAAAATGTATGTCATTCGGTCACTGGGATTGAATTAATTTCAAAATTCCATAAAATTCAAAGTCATCAAGTCACCTTTAAAAAGCAAATGTTTTCAAGATTGCTCTGTTCGCTGCATTTGCACAAAAAAATATTTGCTTTTCTAGGAATCTCAATAATTGTTTATATCCAGAAAATTGACCTCAGTCCAGCCGCAGGAAGAAATGTGGTTTGAAAGCAGTTGGGTCTGAATTTGAGGCATAAGCAAGCTGTCCTTAAGGTATTTTAGGGAATTTAGCAAACGCTCCTTTTGCATATAAATGAATATTTTAATTTCGAGCGAAAAAACGGAATTTTGCAAACGTTGAAAGTCGAAATAACTAAGGAAATGAAATATTTATGGGAACGTGCCATGCCGCCCTCTCTAAGTTCCCAGTAACTTGCGAACATAATAAGTTTGTTTCGCAAAACACAGAGTAATACATGATGTACGACACTATATATTAAGTGTAGAGCACATACCGGGGATGCCATGCACGATATATCACTTCGGTGTTCGTTGCAATAGTTTCAAAACGAGGATGGCGTTCGGTGAAGTTCCTGGATGGGTCAAACTGGGGAAATATGTCGCAAATTGTTCAGGTGCAGGGGCGAAATTGAAACATTTATTATCCGTGGCAGGCTGGAGATTTTAAAGCCTGCAACTTGGCAAACCATATAAGCTTGGCAGGAGCATTAACAGAATGTGAATGGAAAACCCGATCAAATCTAGTTTGCGTCTTCAACATCAAACTCAAATTAGACATTCTACAAAGTCATTGCCTCTGAAACATGTAGTTCGGATCATGTTCGCCTTTTTCTTAAATGGACCGAGCAGTCCAGAAATAGCCGAAAATTCAATATAAAGTGAAACATATAGCACGTAATTCTCCCCAGTGGTTAATAATAATGCAAATCAACAGACTTTAACAACGTCCCTACGAGATCGAAAGGCTTCCTGTGTAGTTATTTGTGTCCCGAGGGTCGAGTGGACTTGTTAGGCAACTGTAACTATTTTAATAAGGACATTTCCGCTGGTCCTTTGTAATAGTTGAAGTCGAATATTCCGGAGGAAAATACGCAGTCCGGAGTGCTGCAACTATTCCAATTAAATCCCGGCAAAAATGCCGAGGAATTAGAGATATTTGCGTCTTACTACGTGCGGATAACGCAAGTGCTGAATATGGAGGAAAATTGACATCGGTCAATACTTGAGTTAAACCAAAGTTGGTTTTACCATTATCCAACCACTAAATTCTCCAGCGCATTACTCTATATCCATATCCGCTTTTCATCAGAGTGCTTATTAAGTCTATAGTAGGGCAAATATTTCCTCGCTGTAATGGAAGGCCACCATGAAGATGCTCTTAGCAAATTGCACACGGAACTTTCTGAACTTTGCTCATAACTCGTCTAGAATAATTAGAAAAATGCTTTCGTTCACAGTCTATGTTCAGTCTAACAAATGTAGAGTAATTAATAAAATATTTCAATTTGGGTTCAAAAACTGTTTCAATTTAAAACTTGCCAAAGGAGCGCGGCATTTCAACGTTAATTTCAACTAAAGTTAATTAGTAGATGTTCTTTGAATAAATGATGACGCTCAACTGGCTGGTTAATCAAACAAAACAGGTGCTTCAATTTACGGGTTACAATCATTTGTGGCTGAACTTGTCCAAGTGCGCTAAATATGGAAGAGTTTCTCTTTCAAATACAATTTTGCGATTTCTGGTCCAAAGAAGAAATAGGACCCGTTCATCAAATGGAAAACGCTTTAGTTATTGATCTGCAGTGRGCAAAATTTTAAAAATAAGTTGCATAATGAGAATAACGATCTTTTAAGCATTTAAATGACTCTGCTTTAACGAAAATGGTTTTATTTTGGAAAGTGATTTTTTCTTAAGATGCTTATTCATACGTTTTGCGGTTCCACACAAAAGAAAGTCTGCCAAGAAGTTAACGAAGGAACGAAGTTTTAAATTGAAGGTGAAACCGGCCGATAGAAAATGTATTGAAATTCAACAGTTAAGACAAATATCAAACACGGTTTGCACCTAGCAAAGATAAAACTTGCCAACGAAAACTACCATCGAACATTTTCGTATTGGTGTAAGGATTTTATAAATTTAAGCCCTGCTGTTATAAATTCTCCTGCTTGGATAAAAAACGGATGAAGTGATTTGCACTTATCTCTAGCCCATAATCCTTTCAAGCACTTAATATTACTACTCCTTTAAGCCTAGACAAGCTGATTTTGTTTTTGTTCAATTAGAACAACTTCCATATTACCAAAAAGTCTTCTGCATTAAATCCGCCGCCTAAATAATGGATGCTTTGTACGGAACTCGGGCGAACACTTTCAGACCTCCATGACTCCCAATCTTGGTTTCCAAATACTCAATTTGGCTAATGGAAAATGTTCGGCACGGCTATTTGACTTTGCGGATTGTTCATCGACGTATTTAACTTGAAAAGTTCGCTCCCTGCTTAGCTCTTTAATACCGTTAATTCACTTTAACATTCGACTAATATTTAGTCGAAAATGTCAGAGAAAATATGCAGATTGATTCTGGCTAGGGACTATTTGAGTGAACAATGTTTGCCGCTTCTACAGACTGAATCTGCAATTATTCTCGAAGGATCTCAATATTTGAAAGTTCTCTCAATAATTGCAATTAAATAGTTTTGGTCAGCCAAAGGCTCCAGCTCCATTAGTTGAAAATGGAACAAGCATTTTAGTCGACATTTTTAACAGTTAGCACCACTAAAACACTTCTAACTCAATCGTTTAGGGAGTTTTTCATCAATTTCCTGAGTACTGGTTTCTATTGGAATTACTGCATGTCAAATAAAACCGTGTTAACAATTTTCCCCAATAAATTCACTATAAGCATTTTTTTGCCCAAGTTGATGTTTCCTCTTCTTTTCAATCCTGAATATACGGCGTGGAGCTGCCACTGATACTAAAGGACGACCAGAAATGCCGCCGGGTCGTATAGATTTATGCATTACTTCCTGGGCAAAGACCAATTCTCGAATATGTATTTATGTAAATATTTTCCTTTAAGATTTGTTTCTTATTCCGCATGTGCCATGATTTGAGCAATGGATAAATCCGTTCAGTGGCACGCTGTTTCGTTCAATTCCAATTTGTTCATCTCGACCCCGTCTTCATGAGAATTCATCGATAAATGGCTCGACATTAAATCAATAATTAATTTGGAAAACGCCGTAATAAGCTTAACGCAATTTATTCAGCACTAAGCTGGAATTTATACCACTCTTCGTCACTTAAGACGACTCATCCATTTACACATTCTTTGCATTAAATTAAATTAACATTAAAGCCTAGTAAACTTCTCGCAGTTCTCTTCCCTCTTGCCGTCGCTTTTATGCTAATTTCTTTGACAGTTTCCTGCTATTACAAACATTTTACTGCAGACCAAAAAGTTGAGATTTTTTCTACCTGTCTCGTAAAAAACCGTTTAGTCTTGATGGGATAATAATGCTTAAACTATTATTTGCCACAAAAATTCCATTACTGCTTTAATAAGCGGTAAAGTAAAGCAAAGTATTAATGGAAACTTTTTCGTTATTAAAAATAAGCTTAGTTTCAATTTAAATTCATCTCACAAATCACTGTTGCCGTTACTTGATCAAAGTTTTTGAAACACATGCATTTACATTGTTTTATACGCACGTAAATTATTTACATTATGGCAGAGCAAATAGTTGAAACTAGAACAAAATATAATGAATATTTTCATTTTGGAGCGAATTCGGCTGCTGTTCAAATTAATTGCAAATAATGATGTTCATTTTCCAGACTCCGTTTGTATGTTTAATAAAATATTGAAAAAGCAAATGCATACACAATGTTTATTTTAGTCGCGCGAACGTAAATGATGTTATGATAAGGGATGGGATATTATTTCAAATCGTAGATAGCAAACCGATATGCTCCTGTTCGTTCTGTTAATGAAAATTTAATTCCATATAGGGGTTTAATGAAAATATACCCATTCTCTTCAGGTTGTCTTGTTTTAAGGATTCGAATACATTTTGTTTCCACCAAGGCAAATCGGGATTCAAGATTTACAGCGACACAAACTGTGTGAGGGATTTTCAATTTTTATCCAAATTAGAGAAGAATACTAATTTGGTTGAGAGTAAAGAAACGAGTTTAAAGGAAAAAGCTTTGTTGAAAGTTTTAGAGCACGTTATTGATCTATTTTAATAGATAGCAAAAGCATGCGATAAGGTGTTCCTCAGGTGGATGAGGTGTGATGATGAGTAAATTTAGTTTGAAAAGAATTAATGGAAAATGAGAATAAAACATTTTATTAAAACCAGTTAAGACGTTCGCTTCAAACAACAACAGTTTTTCGCTTTTTTTATCAAAACTATTTGAGATTTTTCATGAGAAATAAGAAAATATCTCTTCAATAATCATTGAAAATCTGGTTGACAAATGCAGAAATCCATTCAGAAAATATGTCTGAAATGTATAATGTACATATTGATACATTTCAGGCGAGATAAATGGCATGTGTAAATCAGATATCAGTTTGTGATCAATATACTGATGTATGGGATGTTATTCTGGATACGCGAATAAATAAACAGGTATATATTAGTATGGTATATGACTTTCGACCGAGATACGTCTGTCTTGGTGTAGAAATATCCCAGTTTTTCGATAATACGTTACTTAGCGTTGACAGGGAAACAGTAGCGTAGAACTGCAAGAAAATAAAGCAAAATAAGACAAAGTGATATTGCCAAATATCAATGAATTAGAGAAAAATGAACTTAATGTAAATGGGGCGATAATAATGGTTTAAAAGTCCAAAGGAGCTTGAAAGTCCAAACGATGAAGAAGTCGCAAAGAGAGATTACCAAACGGTCAGAATTGGTTTATTTTTCGGGAAAATTCGTTTGAAGTTTTAAGTGTAAATGCCCCCCCTACGAAGCCAGTTCGACCTGATATTTTTAATACGACTCTTTTAACCCGAAAGAAAATCAAGAATTCCTTTTACATGTTCTGCTCAAAAGATCCGATCGAATATTCAACAGTTTTCTATTAAAATTGATTACAATTTGTCAAATGACCAAACCTGATGTTGTATTTTTTTAGCACAAAGTTGGTATGATTTTTATTTAAGCCACATTTGAAGGTTGATCATGTCGAAGGTTTTTTGAATAGTTTATTACTTTTTAAAGCCCAACTAGAAAACTGACTCGTTGATTGCTTCCATTATAAAATGAAACCTGTAAGAGAAGTTTTTAGACTTTTGCCCTGCATTTTTTTAGTGCGATCTGAAGTTAGCGCTTTCAAGCTTATATCGAGGACATAATCATAAAATAGAGTACCGGGTATAGCGCCGATCAAACTGACAACATCAACTAATTCACGAAAATGGCCCGCTCTTGCTATTGATGATGCATTATTGACGGAGCATGAAACTAAAATTTACGTTAACGATCTTAAGAAGACTGTGAGGTTAATTGGATCCCAACGGTTAAAACCATCAACAAATTACGCACTTTTATCTGGAGAAAATTGCATTATTTAAATTATTTGAATGATGCTGAAACCGAACTAATTCCAGAGAAAGCGCCATATATCAAAGTCGTGCGCATTTTCATCTATTTACTCACATAATCTTCATTTGCAGACGCCTCTCTTTTATTTTCTTTTGGGAATTGTGTAGTGGCAACAACGAAACTGGAGGGCGCAAATACATCGATTTCAATAAAAAGTTTTTCATTTCGCTAGAAACGTTTAGAGCAGATACCAGCTTTTATTCATCGGGTAATAAACGGGAATTGGGTTAAGCGAGCAGTTTTTGCGCCAGAAAAGTTTGAAGCTTTAAAAATGTTTTTTTTTGCGGATTAATAACAACGTTGTAATGCGAATTGATGCTCAACACCTAAAAGTCTTGAACCAGCAAGACACAACTTTTTGGATTAGCGACTGTTTCCAATTCGTAGTCTCAGTTTTAAAAAAAGTGGTGAGATTAGTGCAGGAGAACTTCTAAGGCAAATTTACACCCCGAACGAAAAATCTGCGACTTTTTCGAAAACTTTCACTGAAACTTAATAATCCCAGTTCCAAATCCCTAGCCGCTAGTTTCAATTACTCCAACGACAATTCCGACTAGCTGATAAAAACTTTCCAGATCGAGAAAAACAAATTACCGGCATTCTTTCTTCCAGTATCAAACTAAATAAAAGTTTCTCTTTGTCCGTATCCGTAACTGGTCTTTTGTTTACTTGCGAAATAAACGTAACTTTTATTTAGTTGCAGTTTTTGTGTGTCAAAATGTTCGAAGCAGGCGCTTCGTTCTCGATAAAAACGCCATGAAAACATTTCCCA
Source organism: Dendroctonus ponderosae (assembly GCF_020466585.1). Lineage (NCBI taxonomy): Eukaryota > Metazoa > Arthropoda > Insecta > Coleoptera > Curculionidae > Dendroctonus > Dendroctonus ponderosae. Next base: position 7,466,583 of record NW_026018814.1, read on the forward strand.
AACTTTTTGACTGGACTTTGGTTCAGGATTGCGTTTGTTTTAGAGAAAGTCGGCCGGAAAAAAGCCTTAACAGAGGGGAAAAGTGACATGAAAACTGATGGCTCTATGAATGTAAACGTGAAGAATTGCTAAGCAATTAAAAGATATGGCAAATAATTTGATGGATTACCGAAGAGTTTGTGCGAAATCAATTTTGTAATTCAATATACTTTTAATAAACGTTCGGGGAATCAAATAAAAATTTCGACAAAATCCAATCTAAATGCTTACATGTAACAGCATTCCATTGAAAAATTCAAATTAATCGTTAGGCAAATAAAGAGCAAAACGTGCAAAAAACAGGAAATTAGCAACATAACAAATAAAAGTCAATAATTGCATGCGCCAATAGACGCAGACCAACAGAGCATCAGAATATAATATTTACAATATTCCATTTTGATGAAAAAATATTGGCATTTCGCGTTTTTTCCTGCATTTCAAATATCCGAGTTTCATTTATTGAATCCGGAACCAATCGGCATTATTAATACAATCGGCGGTTGAATGAATAGTGATCCATTCTTTTATGAATTTTATTGCCATTTTAACAGCCTGTTAAACACACCGTAAAAAAAGATGCAGACTGTCTTTGACAATTTGTCAGAAAAAAAATTGTTTTTCAGATTATGTCTCATTGTAAATGCTTTCACACCAAATGCCTTTCACAGGCTGATCCTAATTCAAATGCTGCTAAAAGTGGATGTATATTTGTTTTCCGAGAACGTGTCCATTATCGGAAAATCTCGCAAATGAAAAAGTTTTATTGAAATCGATGGATTCGAGCACTTTGTTTTTGTTGTTGCCGGAAAAACTCGAAGCGGAAAGAAAAATGTTCGCTTAAAAATACCGGGAATTTCTAACACACCGCCCTGTTCGTCAAGGGAAACGAGGCATCCCCACTAGTTCATGATTGTTATCGATTTTTTTTATTTAAATTTTATGGCCGGGAAATTGCTTTTAAGTAGTGGAGTAGCAAAATGTATAGTTCGAATAGTCCCTATACGTTTGTAATTCGGAAATATCAAAATTCTGCAAATAATTACAATTTTCAGCACAGTTTGTTAGTCATAATGATGAGAATTTTTCAATTCGAATACTGCAACGTTTAGACTTTTATTATCCAACTTAAGAATAGTCTCTCAAAAAATACCAAGAGATGTTTTCTCTTTCTCAATAATGATAAAATTGGAAAATACTTTTTGGTTTAGAAAAATATCAGGGCTTAAGAGTTTTTTTACTTAAATATGTCTGGTTTATATGGCTGTATTTTACTTAAATGTGGTTGAGCAACGGCTCGATATTATTTATTTTCATTTTCAATTTCATTACTAATATACCTTTGAATCCTTAACTTTCTTAACAATAATTAATTTCTCATATTTCACTGAGACTTCGAAGCAAACGTTGAGTGGGAAATTTTCCAACTATGTCAATGAATGGACCATTTTGCGAAACTAATTACTGTTTTGCACCGCCTCCATCAGCCGGCTTAAACTTCGATTCATAATGATGTACAAATAGCGGCAAATGTCGAGCAAAAAGTTTTCTATAAGACATTCGCCAACAGAAGGTTCAGAGTTTTGTTAGACAAGCCGGCAAAGGGTTATTAAAGTTTCAGTTTTCTCCGGAAAATTTCTGGGAGATTTGTCAAACTTTTCTGTTTTCGGCATCAAGCTTTAACATAAATTTTGTGGTTTTTTTTAAGTATACATAATTCCTTTCATAGAAAGGCATGCGATGTGGAGCTTGCGGTCCTATTTCAGGAATAACATTCTGCATAACAAGTATTCACTCTCCATTCTCTGCCATTAACTTGCAAAAGAACGAAAAATATATTATTTTTTATTCCATTTCCAAGTACAATTTGAACTCGGGAAAAACTCCAAAAAGTATATAATTTATGTATTGAAAGGTACGCTCCACTTAGGCGTGCCATGTGCCACAATTTTATGGCAATTTTATTTTGAAAATTTTCCCTGGCGGAATGGCTAGGAATGGCGGGCTAATTTCTTTCGTGCTTGTTAGGCCAACTGCGTTAAACTTTTATATCGAACACAAACACGATTGCAAAAATAAACCAGTAGAAAAGTAAATGGGGAAATAAACCAAGACTCTATATCTCTCATTTTCCTGCAATGAATTTTAGATTTCACTGATTTCATGGTCAAATGCAATTTGTTTTTGTTTCTCGGAAACGTTAAAACTGCAAAAGTTACGTCTGCTATTTGCCCGCAGCTTTGTTTTATCATCTAGAGCGATACGTGCAGTTAAAAAGTGTTTTTTTCTTCCATAAAGCGCAAGAGGCAGTTTGCGATAAAAGTAACAATTAAAACCGAGCGTTAACTTTGAAATGTTCCATTAGTGTAAAAGTGTGTTAAAGATAAGGTGTTGCTTTATAATGATTTAAATTACGCTTTTGTAATGTTGCTTTTTATCCCTGTCATTTCCGATTATACAAAACCGTGGAATTAATTCCAGAGAAAATATGGAGCCAGATTTAAAAAAAATATTAGTATCATTTAGAAAAGCCCCAGCTAATGAACAGTGAGTCATACATCCGAAAATTATGCACGACTAACAACAGGAAATAATAAATCATTCATTGTCGTAAAAGTTGTGGAAAGTTTCGCCTTAATAAAGCGCCGACTTGCTTCCAAATTAGCCAAAGACTGCAATTGTGTATTTCTTGGAAGAGTTATCTTGCCTGGAGCGGAAAGTTTTCGCGAACATCTGTTGTCGTTTGCACACAGTTATGGATCGAACTAAAAGGCGTAGTAATGGCGGTCTAAACAACAATTAAGTCGGAAATTGCGTCTATAATTAACTGGCAAGGACAAAGGAAACCGTCGGGAAATTTCACGAGGTGTTGGATGTTGGAATGCATCAGATTTTTCGATATGTTTAGCATAAAACATCGGGTGGCTGAAGCGGATATTTTTTTAAGTCATGCGAATATTTAATTTCAGGAAAAAAATATTACCTCCAAATTTGAAAGAAATAGATAAGTTTTGAATATCAAAAAATTGGGATTCACTTTTGCCCTAAAGTCCTTATTAAGCCGGCTAGTGACGGTTTTTAGATTGCCTGTCCAATTTTGCAGAAACTTTTTAAAATTTGTTACCTTTTGACCTGACGAATTTTCAACAAACTTTTACTTAGCCAAAGACAATCAACCTCGACGGATATTAAGTAATTAAAATTAATATAAAATTGATGTTTTTGCAAACTAAGTCTTCTAACCAGAAATGTTGCTCTTGCTTAAACACCCGGCAGGTCATCAAACCATACACAATCAGGGAAGGGTTAGTGAGAAAATGTAAAAAAATATCGTCTATAAAAATTTCCAAGTCTGTCTAAAACTGAAGCCAGTGGGAAATTTCGAATAGTTGGTATTCCCCTTTCCATTTTACAGGAAATCTTTCGAGAATCGGCAAAAGCTTCTACTTAAAAACAACTCAACTACAAATAAGTCAATAGCATTTAAATCTGATGTGGAAGATCTGCTGGAGAAATGTCTAAACCCTCAATATATGCAAGTACGACTTTTAAATCTGCAAAAACTGTGTATGTGTGTATCTATGAGCATCAAAATTAGTCGACTTGCATCTACCGTGCTTCTTTCGATGTTTCTTGTGACAAAACTCTTCATTGTAAATATTACAGTTGCGAAAGAAAAATTAAGCTTAAGAAATACTAAAAGGGTAAAGGTAAGTATTGCTCAATGAAAAAAGGTACGAGGAAACGAGGCGGATATAGTGGAAATTCTAACATTTTGTCCCGGATGCTCTTATGTGAACTAGAAGTAATTTTGGTTGGCACCGACTAATTTTATATTTGAGAAATATTTTTTTTAAAGAAAACTGTTGAAGAGGCTATATATCAATTGCGCGATACTAACGGGTTGAGCGCTCAAATATATGGTGCAGCAATTTTTGAAGAATAATAAACAAGCCGTTTTTCGCAAAAAAAAATCTTTTTGAAACAAAAAGTAATTAATTAAGTTTTTCTGAAGATCAGAAGCTATTTGGAACGATTTCGTATCTTCATTGCTTCCAAAGTTTCTAATAAGGGATACTCAATCTGGCCCTGAAAGCCCATTATAGAGAATTATAACTCAAATACTCGTGTTGTCTACTGAGCTAAGTTAAGTAAGTTAATAACGTGTCTTTGCATCGGTACATTAACCAGCATATCCTCACATAACGCCGAAAGTTATCCAGTAGCCGATACAAAGCCAGCTTGGGTATTACCCAGGACTTGCATATCTTATCTAATTTTCGACTTTGAATATTCCGAGATCCAATTATCTGTTCAAAAGGCGGATTCCGTTGGGAGAATCGGCAGTTGGCAACCGAAAACTCGCTTAATCCAAAGATGTTTGCCTTGAACTAGAAGCCAATTTCCATGAAATATTGGCCATAAGAAAGAGTTTGTGATCGAAACTGCGAAACAGTAATCGATAATGAAAGGCCCGCAGAAAAGACGACTAAACTGGTTAAAGACACAAGCAAGCGAACTTATCTCCTAAACTCAGTCGTCGTGTACGTGATCTTTATAACTGGAAAGAGCTCGAGCTGGAAAGGTAGTCACTTATTTAGCCCTGAAAGGGACTTTTGGTTTTTGCATTCTACCCGGGTTTTATTGCGAATTGGAAATCATTAGCGAATTGTCTTAGCCTTTGTTGGACCATTTTCTTATTGAAATTGTGTCTATTAATTAATGATAATCACGTTTTTTGACTTGAACATCTGTAATAGATTCCACCCCCACAACCTTCTAAATCATTGGTCCCTTCTATCTTTCAGGCACGTTAATATTTCACCGGGTTCCATACCGGGAGATACGCGACGAATCTGTTTTGGTTATAAATTGCGCTGTCACTACATGCCGTCTCTATATTGAAAAATATGGATCAATTTTAATAGCGCCGCTGGAAAACCCATTTTATTTATGATACCGTTATATTATGGGAATCTGAACTGGCTCGAAAATCCACCCGACGTCGATTAACGGCAATCTGCCTGGGTGATGGAAAACTTCTTGATATTTATGGTACTTCTATCGGTGCCCCTTTATGTGAAGATATTCAATTATTGGCCAAATAACAAAGAAAAACATGTCTGCTGATTTATTCGCATGTCAGAAAAAGTCCTTGTTTAGAGGCGTTTTTATGAGACAGAGGTAGTATGTTAGCCCTACCGGTTGGTCCCAAGCAAAATTGTCTTATCCTATACTCAGTTTCCGAGGTAAGGTGACAAAGTCTGAATCTAATTTGGGATTTTTAAATAAATTATACAAAAGATTTCGCGTTTAAGGTTTATTTTGGCGAATAATCAAAATTTCCTATTACTTAGCTTATTACTGGAGGCCAAAAGAGGAAGACAGGAAAATATCCGCAAGATTTAAAATGGCAATTTAAGCTACCGCACTTCATTTAAATGAATAATTCTCAGTGAATAAGACACGAAAGATTGGTTGGTAAATTGGACGCCGTTTATATGGAAAATGCCAGGCAACCTTTCTTTACCTAGTTTTTCCGTTATTCCAAGTTTTTCATTCCCTGATCCGTAAATGTGGAATGTCGTGATTTTTTTTTGGTCTTGCGTTGGCTTGGCAATATATCAAATAAACTTTGGAAAACATTCTGGAAGCAAAAACCCAAATAAACAAGACAAATACAAAACGATACCCTCAATCACGTATCCCTTTATCTCAGACAGCAAGTGACCCATGCTCGATTTCCTTATATAAACAGGGCCGAGTGGGGAAAGTGTAGACCGATAAAAAAGCTGCACAATGGCCTGGAAATCGTTCACTCGGCCTGAGCCCTCTCAGAAAACGATCATCTCCACGTCCTGTCGTTTAGGATCTGGCGAGCTTTGTCGAAACACTGCAGGATACGCTATTTTCCAAGCAGCTCTTGTGGAAAAATTTTACTTTGCCACACTTTTTAATACCATTACGGTCCTTGTGTTGGAACGTTTCTTACCGAATTGTGCAATGAAAGGTTGTATTATTCGATCTAACGATGACGATATTATCTTCAAGGCAGTTTGGGCTGGATTAAAGGCTTTGTTCGCTCGGATAAGTTTTCCCAAATGTGACTCTCATATTATTAAGTGGAAATGCTCGTCCAGTTGGCGCAGTCGGTAGGTCAAACGAACCGCAGCACAATAAAATAAACTTACAAAATGCAACACAATTTTGATAGAAATATGAGGTTTAATGTCGGCTCCACTTCGGATTGCTATTTTAATAGCGCTTTTTGCAGGTTCTCTTTGGCGGCATTTAGTGCGCTTTGTCATTACTGAGGCTTGATTTCAATAGGTCTGAAAGAGCTACCAAACAACAGAGTACACTAATGAGTTTTGCACGTTGAGCTTGAGTAATTTTTTTTGCAGTTCAATCATGTGCTTTTTAGGTTGTGTTATGTATACTTTGAGTTGATAAAGTGTTTGATGGTTTCCCGGCTGTTTTTTCAACATTTTTTATAGGCCAACGAGAAATAATTTGAACTGATTTTTCGGACGGCAGATGGAAATGTCGATTTTTTTAATTTTATTTTTACTAATCCGGATTTTTTAAATTTTATTTCAAGCAAAATCCTTCGCATTTTACAACCATGTTAAAAATGATTATGTTCAATGCCATTGGACACTGATTTAGTCATATCGCTTCTGACATACCATTAGATCGCTTGAGCGACCAAGGATTGAATAAAAGCAGAAACCTTTGACCTATTTACATATAGATTGTTCGTAATATTTGAACGATCAAAAGATGGGATAAGAAAGCAAACTGAGAATGCTTTGTCGGAGTGATTCTGATGTGTTCGACCAATTTATCCCGTGTTATCTGATCGCTTCTACGTTGGGATCGTATAAATTTTGAAAACGATGTTGCCTGCAACGGATAGTCTGCCGGTGGAAAAATATTATTCCTATAACATATCTTGTTATTTTTTCCATTTTCTCTGTGGAAAATTCACCTTAAAGCATCTCTGTGGTGCTGTAAAATTCCAGAAGTTTCAGACATATATCAATTTCCTTTAAGCAAATATTTTCCATCTGTATTGAGCTGAGTTTCTTGGCTTATTTAGCTGCCAGTTGTTTGCTGAACAATTTCACAATGAAAATTATCTATGTTAAACACAATGTGGTCCTTTTCCAAAAGGGCGAATTCTAGCACGTTTTTACAAAATTTCATAAGTAAGTAAACATGCTACTGTATACCAACTTGCAATTTGACGTATATAAGCCAATTTTTCTAAAATCCAACAGCTTAACTTCACCCGAAACAGGGGCCCAAAGAAACTCAATAGACCTGGAAAAACTTTGATAATTAATCTCGTTTGTTCTGAAATTTCATAAGAATATACTGGCCATATAAAAACACTTGTAGACATCTGTGTCCCGCAAAATAAAGAAATATATCTGAAGGGCACGTCCCAAAAAGAAACTTTGCTACTTTCGTAAAATTTATGTGAAAGTTGTATAAACTTTATACATTTTTGCGCTATTCGGAGTCAACCGAATGTTAAATTTAATGTCGATTAAATCTGGGGTTGATGGGCTGGATTTTTTTGCTAATCGAAGACCTTAAACACGAAGCGAAAAAACTATCACCTACTTGAAGCAGAATGGCGGCTCCTTTGGCTGATCTAGTGAGTAGCAGGGAAAAATAAGGTTATTGTTTCTCGCAAAACTTTATTATCTTCATGTCGTTAACAAAGTTGTGTAACGGATAGCGGGATAAGAGCAGCAGGAAAAAGCTCTTGAAACTTTATTGCATTGAAATATGAAATACAGAGAAGAAGTTTATTAGTGCAGTTCGAAACTGTTCCGGACGCTTCTTATGTACTATTTGTTTTATTATACGTATATTACGGTTGTTGAACAAACAAGGAAATTTATGTTGGCATTCATAATTCATTGTGTACACATGGCAATAATACGAAGGAAATAAGACGAAATGCTGCCGTTAAATTCCTTCTAAAGTTGGCAAAAGAAAAATTAGACAAGCGATGGTCACAACTGAGCCACAAGAATAAATGTTTCGAAATCCCCGTCTCGCAATGTTAAGTCCCCTACTAAGATTCCGGGTCAGATGTTGGAGATTTACTTGAAAAATATGTGCTCATCAATGTTATCGGCAGTCCCAACTTTTTCGTTTTCTGCAACTCCACAATCCGAGCCAAAGGAAAACCAACTTGTTACTTAAGGATAGATTGTTTTCCATGATTTCAGCTGGACTCATTGGCTAGAATGAGGTTTATGTACTATCGCTCGGAGGGTTACGGATTTTTTTGCTTGCTTCTACCCCTCGAGGGATCGCAACTGATCCCACAATAGCCGATTAAGGATGGATTTTTTCTTCATTTTATTCGCTTTTCGCGATTTATCGATGATTTTAGTTTTCCAGTGATGGGATATCCAGTTTTATAACACACTAGGTCCTAAAGTAAGGCAAATATTCCGGTGGCTTCCAAAGAGCTTAAAGTGATAGAAGACATTTACTCACTTATTATTTGGCCACCATCATTTTTAGATTAGTGGTTCAATGAAAATTTGTCAATTCCCAGAATCAACTGTTTGTGACATTTTGCGAAAATTTTAGGTTTGTATTTACCCCATATTAGTAGTGAGTTAATTTTTAGATAGAGTGCGGTTTTGGCTAGAAACATTCATTTTCAGACTCGCGTTTAAAGAACAGGAAACAATCAGGATCGACCGCGATTTCAATGGTAATGTTTCAATTTTCAAATTTAATTGTGTGCTATATCTTGCGAAACTTTCCAGTTTGTAGTTGCCCCCAATCGATAATTACAATTTTTTTAAGGATAGTGCGCTTCTGGTTCGAAACATTTTGTAGACTAGCGTTTAAACAGCAGGATCTAGCCATATTTAAATGACAATTTCGCAGTTTTCAGATTCGACAGTGTGCTAAATCTTGAAAAACTTTCACTTTCGTACCTGTCCCAGGGTAGCAGTTTTTTAAGAAGAGAGCGCTTTGGACGACAACAGCAAAAAATCAGAATTTTGAGCTTTTCAACGAAAAGTTCTGAGTTCTCTGACTGTACGTATATCCCGCAAACGTTTCAAGTGTGTACTTTCCCGGGCTTAGAAGTTATAATATCTTCGTAAAAAGCGCACATTTGGCTGAAAACGTTCATTTTTATATTACCGTTTAAACAGCATAAAAAAATCGGAATCAAATGTAATTTTTATCAAAATATCTCGATTCTCAGACTCAACCGCCTGCAATATCTTGCAAAACTTTCATGTGCTTACTGAACCCGGATTAATAGTTGTAATATTTGAAGGAGAACACGGCTGGAAATATTTATTTGTAGACTCGCGTTTAAACAACAGGAAAAAATGATAATCTACTGTGTTTTCAATAACACTTTCTTAGTTATCAGATTAAACTATCTGATCTACCGGAGCGAAACTTTCAAGTTCGCACTTGCCCAGGATTAGAAGTTATGAGTTTTTTAGGATTAGGGGGTTTTTGGCTAGAAACATTCAATTTTAGACCCACGCTTAAACAGTAGGAAAAAATCACGATCTATTCTCCAATCCAATACATTGGATATCGGTATATTTTTGCTAGTGCTTTCGCTTTGATTATCAGAGGAACGTAACTGGAATACCAACCAATCTACGCGATTTAGTCATTAAAAAAAATAGAGAATAAAGTATTTGAAACAACGGAACAAGCGAAAATTTCTTGCATAGTTTTAATTAGGTAATCAATAACGAAAAATTTGAATTTAGCAACTTAACGCGGGTGTTTACCCATTGTAAATTGGCTAATTGATAAAAATATATTAGACGTTTATTTTTACTGAAAACTTTTGAAATTTTTAAAATGCTTTCTGCAAAGATCACAACATTTCCAAGCAATACTGCAAAGATTTAAATCTCCATGTTAAATGTCAAACTATAAAGTCTTCTTCTGTACAGCTTGTACAGAAATTTACCAGTAATACGCAAATAACTATTGATAACTATGTGCATCTGCTCGCACAAAGAAAAATTCCATTGTGAATTATATTCCATGAAAGTCGGCTTCAAACTGTGGTGTAACGTAGGCGGCCAAAGAAAATCGCCCTGTTCAGAAGAACAGAGAAGAACTGGCGTAAGTTGTAACAGGTTCTAATGAGTTTGTCTTTCGCTCTTGAATTTGGTAAGTAGTGAATGAAAATTGAGATGGAAAAACTGCAGACATTACAGCAGAAGATCCAATTTGCTTTTTTTATCACGTTCATGATTTTTTGATAAAAATCTACGAGGCAAAGTTACGATTTAATCAACTTGTCGCATTCAAACACGCAACGCTCAATCCCAATCAATTACGTTGCGTTGATTCCCTTCTAACCCTCCATTTAAGCTGCTTCTCCATGAAATATCAATCCAGAAAAAGCGAAAACTCCCCTGCTAATAAAATATCTCTTCCGATAAGGCTGATAAAAGCTTCTTAATGTAATTTCCGTAAAAGCACTTCTGGTCCAAGAGTGTCACGAGTATTTTTCTGTCACTTTATAATGGTGACGGTCCGTAAGGAAAAAAATCGAAAAACTACTTGTACCTACGTAATAAAGTGGCCACTACAACTCACACAAGTTGAAATCCCCGATACGTTGGAAAGTTCCTAGCGCTATTTTATTACTTCTTTTCATTCTCGGAGATTTTATTACTTGCAAGGGAGCTGTATAGGGCTTACACGTTGCCTATATACTCAATTGATTTGCTTTAGGTATGGCATTAAATTTTTCTTTCGAATTTATAGCAGTAAACTTTTCTGACTAGGCTGCATCCGAACAGTCGTTTACTTGGTAGCAGATTGCCTGGAAACTTGTTTATTGCACATTTCCCAAGCGGTTGTGCAATAAAACCCCACAGACTTTAATTAAATCATTTGCCCACTAATACGTGTTAAAAATTAGCCAACAATATTTACAGGGATTTTTCGCGAATACGCCAACCATTTTTTAGACGATTTAACATTTTAAGTTCCAAAAGCTTTTTACCCAATTTGGTGTATAACTAGAAGCCATGATGCAAGAAGGATAAATTGAAACGTGCCATTATCCGAGCGAGGCTTATAGCTTGCAATAATTAATACCGGAAACTCTCGGCTGGTTATTTTTCGATATGCAGAGTGAGTCAAAATTGACGTCATTTAAAAGAAGTGAAAAAAAGGATTATTTTTCTAGATAAGGGCTGGTGTGGATGCGCTTTCCAGTTTGCTGCAAAAGAACATTTCAATTGTAGATAAAAATCGGAACGATAGTCTTGCATTCAGGCAAATGTTGGATGACCAATCAACGTTACAGCTTATTTGTGGTTGGTTTCAACGCTTAAAAAGTATATCCATGCATACATTTTACTCTCCGCCCAGGTACTGTAGTCTTGTAGCTGAGAAATGCGTGAAATACGGCCCATTTGGTTTATTAGAAAATTTGTTCTTGAAAAAATCCAAAAAACTAACCAGGGCGGTGATAGTTTTATCCAAAAGTCTAAAGAAGAAGTATCTAAAATGTCTGTTAAATATTTGCTGTGAAGTCGGAATCAGCTACAAATTAAAGCGAAAAACCTGTTCCTATATTAAAAAAACTGAACTGGCCAGACCTCTGAAGTAACCACCAAATACATTTGAACTTAAAGTAAATAAGCAAAATTTCGAATCAACCTGTATGCAACAATCGACACTGAGAAACATGAAGCTGAAGTGATGTGATGAAAACGGTTACATCATTAAACATCTGGACTGTAGAATAAAACTCCTCATTTCCGCATGTTAGGAAGGTACGGAGAGTTTACCTAAAGCACTGTTTCGGGCGAAAGATTGTCCATAGTTTCAAAATATTCTTCATGTTATATGGGTAAAAACTGCTTCTTTCTATCAAAAAATCTTTCTCGACCAGTGAAAGCAGCATCCCAAGGTTCATCGTTGATTAAACTGCTACAGAAAATGATCCTTGCAAACGATACTAACATCTCTTTCCAAAAAACATCCATTTTCCCGGTGTTCTGAGATGGAAATCGTGGTGTTTTTGTGAAAAATCTTTCACACCATTGCCGCCCCTATCAAACCTCTACAACTGTTATTAGAAAATTGCCTAAAATAATCGGAGCCAAGGCGTTTAGATTGCGTGTGGAGTCTTGGGTTTCCTGGAACGTGATCCGCCTTTAAATATTGCCTTTAGGTGACATTGCTTTCTTGTACTGCGATAAACAGCCAGAGAAACGGTTTGCGAGAAAATTCCCCAAGGCGTATCAGATTAAGGAGCTCCGATTTGGATGAACAAAACCATTATTGAATTTAAGTAGACTGTTTAAATGTGAGACGAGAAGATGACATAAATAACTCTCGTCTTGGGGCGGATGAATAAAACGGATTCGGTCATCGAAACTAATAAATATGTTGCCTTTTTCGTGCAAGAAATTATGTTGCTTTTACTGGATACGATACAAAGAAGTCGGACGACAGCTGGCTGAATAGCCAAGAGGGCCCCAAGTGAATAGGATATTGGCTCGTTCAATGAGGTTTTAGGGAGTCAGTTTGGAACGGGCTTTTATTGGGAAATAATCACCACTGGATAGCGGATAGTTAATACAGGATTATTGACTTTCAAAATATTTTATTGAAGAACTGCCACCTAAATTAATTTCACCTTTTTCGACTTCCAGGAAGTTACTCAATAATCATTGCGAATCATTTATCTCAATGTAAGGAATAAAGCTCTCTCCGGCTACAGTTTAAAAGCTGATCACGTTCATTGGAAACCATCAGTGACTCTGGAGGGCCTAAGTCACGATTAGTTCTAATAACAGCTTTTCGAAGAGTGGCCGCAGTTGTTCGAACATGCTACTTTTCCTTTTGGGGATTATTTTCTGCTACAGACTTTATTATAAATGTGGTCGTATTTTCCTTTGCAACTGGAAATTCTCTAAATGTTTCTACGTGAGATTTTTCCACCTTTCACTGATAAAGTTAAAAATAATCAATAAAAAAAACTGGAAAAGTTAGATAAACGCATTAATACCGCTTTAATCTCGTAAGGATAATCGCGCACTCTACCAAATACTCTCTAAGACCCGTTTTTGGGAATATTTTCTGCTACAGACTTTATTATAAATATGGTCGTATTTTCCTTTTGAAACTGAAAATTCTCTACATGTTTCTACGTGAGATTTTTCCACCTTCAACTGATTAAGTTAGGTAAACGCATTAAAACCGCTTTAATCTCGTAAGGATAATCGCGCACTCTACCAAATACTCTCTAAGACCCGATTTTTTGGATTGGGCGATTGTTTATGTCAGTTGTGGACAAAAAGAGATTTTGTTATTCTCGAACTGAATCCGCTGCTTCTATAAAATTAACTTCCAAAGTGAATTACAAACAGAACAGGGCAACTTTGAATCGACAAAATGAAATGAAAGTGCTTCAAGGCAATGTCTACGTATCAGCTGTAGAACAATGGGTTTGCTAGCAACATATTCAAAAGCCAATTTTCTATGCCAGATTCCGTTACATTTTGTTTTCAACTGGAAAAAATAATTCAGCGAATTGCTTTGGGTTAAGCGAGCTGGGGAGTTCTGAAACAAGTTTTTATAATAATAGTTAGCCAAAATAGGAGAATATGTTTTATTTTGTCTGCCAAGAAACTATATTTCATTTAGTCAGATATTTGGAAAAATATTGGAAACTAGTGGCGCTGCAGGGTTGCAAAACAAATAAATATTTAAGCCAATTAACCGATTTTTATTGCCTAGAAGACAGTATAAAACTAAGTAAATAGCATTCGGAAAACTGCGAACAGTTGAAAAAACTTGCGCCTCATGCTGTTGCTGAATTATTGTTCAATCTGGGCCACACGGTCGGGCCCTTTGCTCTTCTTTGAACACTCGCGCCACACTCCGCCTCCGCTTTCTTTGCTAAAGCAAAGCAGTGATTTAAGTTGAGATTTTGCTGTAATTCGTGTAGCACCAACCGCATAATTGAGTAGCACAGTATCGGTTGTTTGTCGCATTCGAATTTTTACGGGCTTTTCTAGTTGAAAGCGGGCTTAATTTTTAACTATTAAACCTCAATATTGTCTAACACTTCTAAATAAAAGCGCTACTAATTTTTTGAAGCCAGTCTTTTTGAAGTCCAAATCAAAATGCACAATATTTCTGCTCATTGAGCACGAATTTTGCGGAATCATCTAGAAAACCTCCCCTCATGTAACAGCTTGGTAAATCGTGCGAAATTTATTGTATTTTCCGAGCTCAGTTGCAAAACGCGTCGAAACTAATTCAAACGTGCATATTTGCTCAGTCCGTTGAAGTCTTAATAATGGCATACAACATTATTCGAATTTTACGTTTCTATGGCTGCGCACAAAATTCGCACTGGCCAAATTATAATTGTGACATGAAAGAAAAATTATATATTTACAGTTGGGAAATACACACTTTGTCCATTTAGGTGTGTTTCATAAACCCAGATGTAAATAGAGCGAACAGATTTTAACCAAAGTGATGGTTTTGCAAGCGACATTTAATGGTAACCAAAACACTGTCTCTTACTTCCACTGTGAGTCCGCAAGTTTATTCAAGTAGGTTTTTTTGAGCATTATTCTCAAATATCTGCACTTACTAACATTGCACCCTTAATCGAATTTTCGAGCCGCACTAAATTATCAAACCAATTATTTTCAATTAGACCAACGAAGCAAAGAAGCCCAACCGACCCGAATTTCATTCGAACGATCTAATCAATCTTTCATGCGGTTCTCGCGGACGCAGCGTGCCATAAATTCTTTAATTTCGCAAATAACGTTGTGTAATGGAAGTCCGTAAGCAATTTGGCCATTGTGCAAACGTCCTAATAGTCTGGAACTGAGGACAATCTTTTTTTCGCAACGGCGACTAAATTCATCCAGTCTTGCAACGATATGATAGCTAATTTATGATTGAAATAAGCAAGTGCAGATTTCAAAATGCAACAACCTCAGGCACCCCCAGGATCGGTTTCGAGCCTATTGGCTCTCATCAGCTGAGCTTAGCTTGAAATTAGCGATTCCCAAACCTGCACTTTATAATGCCAATGGAGCTGCTGCCCGCTGATGAGAGCTAATAGGCTCGAAACCGATCCTGGGGGTGCCTGAGGTTGGTGCATTTTGAAATCTGTAGTTGCCTATTTCAAAAGCTCATGATTCGGCATCAGACAGACGACAAGAAGCGTTTCTGTGTTCAAATTTATGATTGATTTTTCTCTTCCTCTGAGTCTGCAAGCCTTTTCCAGTCAGAAAAACTGAACCCCACTGGAGGGTTTTCAGTTTAGCACTTAACCAGTTTAACTGTCATGTAAATCCCTTTGTTTCCCCACTATTCGGCGACGAAAATTTAGCTCTTACTACCTTAATTTATTCGACAATTGTCTGCAGAACGTGTCATTTGTTTATTGCCTTTAGAGTCCATAGGGAAAATCCCCTCTTTATGCCAGATAAAATCGGCGGCATTCATGGAATCCAGACAACATCAGTTCGCTGAAACTGGATTTTTAAGGCTGGGAAATTATAAACCATTTTGTTCAAATGGATCAATATTTTAGCAATGATAGTTTACCAGCAAACTTTAGAAATCGCCGATAAAGTACCCGAATACAGATAAGCTAAGAAATATCGAACAATCGTTCTGCCAGAGACTTAATTTTAATTTGCACTTGGAGTTGTGAGTGTTACAGCAAGTTTAAACACATATTTTGCGCCTTATTCATCACATTCTGATAAATATTTAGTGATCTGTTCAAACACCAGGAATTTCTTGAAAAAATCCCAGAAAACTCAGCAACTTTCTTGCAGTTTTCAACCATTTAAACTGGCCTTTGTCATTGTTCACGCTAAATAGACAGACAAATTCATGAATGGGCGACACTTATCATAAACGAGGCGATTTGCACATCGATACCATAAACCGTCACCGAATAGAGTTCATTTTGGGTGCAAGAAAATTTATGATTCGAACATGCGAGCGCCGACTAAAATGCTTTTAATCAAATTAGTACTTGTAAACTCATTAAAGCGTGCCATAAATGCATTTCCAAGTTCGCATTTACAACCAAATTAGTTTAAAACAATAAAATTCCGAATCTGGCATGTTAACGAACAGATGAGATTTAATTAATTACATTGAAAAGTGCCTCTTAGTAGCCTTGCTTGTTTATGTTTCACTGTTTTTTTTTGGCAAACTCACCATTAAATAAAAATGAATTGTTATGCACTCAACCAACAAATCTGAAGTTAAGTTCAGATAAAAGACGCAAAAGTTATCACATAAGTTAAGCGTGTACTTTTGCCCTGGAAAGGATAATACGAGTTCACATCCCAGTTATTTTAAAACAATAAAGCGGGTCGTTTACTTTGGATGGCGAGTACCATTTTAATTGCCTCATTTTGTCTCGGAAACAAACGGGGGGTTTTTAAAAACTTTCTTTTGTATAAACAGTTAAAACTATTTAACGAAAGTTTCCTGTTTTAGTGGCCGTTAGTCTCGAGGGTAAGAAGCAATTAAGGCTTGAACATAATCAACGGTCAGTGCGGATATTGCATTTAAATGGCCTGTAAAGGAATTTAAACATTTTGCAATAATTGAAGTAGTTTTATAGAAACCTGGGAAGTTGAAAAAAATATTTAAAATGTGCGTCATAGACTATTAAGTTATGACAAGCAATATTATTGAAAGTTTGGCTGGTGAAATCGTTTAGCACATAAAAGTCTCAATTTCTGTAAGGAAGTAATTCGACCTTCTGAACGCAGCACGCTTCTTAAATAAAAAAAGCCCAGGAAAACTTGACCGTGGGGACCGGTAAAATTGCTTTCCTCTTTTAGCATAAAACTGGGAATTACATGCCGAGTTGTGGATTTAAGACACCCTGCTTAATTTTTTTGAGGCGTGCTTTTTCAGTTAATTTTTAGCTAATTCTTGCGTGCACAAATAACACCCAGAGCTAAATTCCTAAGCTAAAAAATATTTTGCCAAATGAACTGCAGTTTAAAAACGTCGCTGGAATGGGACTTGATATAGATTGAGTCAGTTCGAAGCCAGTTTGCTAAATTATGCCTCAATTGGAAAAATTTATGTAGAAGTGGCATTTGAAAAACCTCAGCAGAGACGGATTGGGCCATTCGAATGAAAGTGGGATGCGCTTTCCCCGGCTCGTTAGTCTAATTGAAACGAATGGCATTAATATCTCTTCAGGTAATCCCCGTTAGCAGATTAGACACTGTATTTCCGGCAATTCTTGTTTGGCTCTAATTAAAATAAGAGGCACTTTTTCTGGATTAGACCTGAGTGATAGATAAGGTTTGCTGGATAACTTGTTCGGACACTTTTTTCGACGCAGTTCTTTCAGATTTTATCCCTAGTTTTATTTTTAAGAACGAAATTCTCAGTAGTTAACGATCAATTTTCAAACAATTCGGCAACTGGAGTCGGCCTTTTGACGATAATTTTCTTCATTAAACAGTTTAGGTTTCCCCTAAACCCAAATCGGGTTGCCTTTCCAATTTGAAAGCCTAAGCATAACCAGGCCGCAAGATGCAAACCCTTCCAAATAGTGTTTACGGCTTATTTGAGGTTCACCATTTAAAGATGTCCCGCAGCAATTATTAATAGTCAAAATAATACGAATTGTCGCGTAAAGTTAGTTCCAAGTTCCCGATTGCCCTGGCAATTCCCGACCACTCCTACAGCCTTGTATTGTTAAACGGCCCCAAAGGGCCACTGAAGGAACTTGCCGGTGTAAATTGGGTTAATGCCGATCGGATAAAGGTGGAAGATCTACCCATTATGGTAGTTGAGAGTTGGTTTTTGATTTCGGTTAACCTGCAAGCTAAATCCCAATTACGGATATGGGAAATTGATTTTAGTTTATGCCGGTAACGTTGTTAATGTTGCAGACTGTATTCGGTTCAGGAATGCCATTAAGCCCATTTTGATATGCCGAGGACGGTCCGAGCGTAACGAAAATCCGTAAATGTTTGCATTGGAAATAAACCATTACATCCGCTTTGCGTATTATCCTTCGTGTAATCAAGGCTCCGAAGAATCAGTTGGCTTGTAATCAAGCGTACACAGTGCATGTCTCAGATGGTAAAGATTGGGCCTATTTACATTCCCCACAAACAAGAGGTAAACTTTAGGCATGTTCAACATTGTTACACATGTTATAAGCCTGACTGAAAGTAGGCCATTATCATAATATGGAAATGCTTTGAGTTTATTAATTTTGCCTCTAAACAGCGATGATTTTTTGGTTCAACTTCCGCAATAAAATACGTGACAAACTCACGTGAAGTGGTTTTTCTCCATACGTATGAATCAGATAAAATTTTGCCGGAAATATTTAATTCTCCCATGCTTGGCTTGAGTTACAATATACTTTTCAGGTCTAATGGGTTTTGGTTTACAGAGTCGTTTTGTGTAAAGGTGCTGAATGCTGCGTTACTGAAATTTTAGACAACGAGTGGACTTTTTGCTAAACAATAACAAGCTCCCTGAAGATCAAATGTATGTTTGCCAAACATGAGAATCGTTAGTTTCGTTGTTGCAATTTGAGGCACTCGCTCAAAGTATCGGATTTTGGGCCGATTTCTGCTAAAGGCAAAACAGGACATTAAAGTAAAACGTAAACTGGTAGTTAGCCTTTTAGTATCACCTAAGTTAATAGGAAACTCTAAACATCGGAAAGTTTTAAAAGCCTCCATCAAGGTTTATTTAAATTGATCCTCCAACTTTCTCGTTTACATTAAAGTCATTTTAGCGAAAAGGCCGACAGTCTGTAAAAGCCGGTGTACGAAAATTAATGTTGTTTCAGTTACCTTTTTGGGTTTCGTTTTATTCAGATGCGTAATTTCCTACCTTCCCTTCGTCGATTGAGTTTTTTCATCTCAATTTTCACCATTCTGTTTTGCGGTAACAATTCAACAAAAAAAACATTCGAACAATGTCACATATAACACCACAATATCAATAGTAGAAACTATTGATATTTAATTCGAAAATGTTAGATGAATGAATGGTAGCGACAATTCGATTTATAAAGTGTTGAAACGTTTTCGCGGCGATTATTTGAAGAACTGGTGTTTTTCTGATTATTGAATCCTCGGCGGTAGGGACGTTTCGCTAACACATCGCTAGCATTTTTAAAGGTTTTCTTTCCGAACACCTTCGGACCAAATTTCCATCGATGACGTTAAGAGTTGAGAATAACGAGAAAACCACCGGTTCTTCAAATGATCGCCGGAATCTCTGAAGATGTTTGCCATATGATTATTAAACTGAAAATCAACGATTATTTCATAGTAATTTTCAATAAAATTTGAATAATTTACCTGACTGAATTAAGCACAAAATGCCGAAAAAACCAGGGAATAAACAAAGCAAAATTATATATATAATATCTGAGTATTACACGACGGAAACAGGCAAATTTGGTGGCTCCATGCAAAATGTGCAATGCTTTAAAAATTTAAGAAGCACTTTGTATTTTCTCCATGGATTTCAGCGTCTCAGCCAAGTATGCGGCCCTATTTATGTTGTTGCATGGAAAACGAAAAATAAATTTTAAATCAAGACGAGGATTTGCTACAGTCAAATCTGGGTTTGGAGATTTTGCGATGAACTAAACTGAACTGGCCACGTTCATAAATGAACCAACATTAACAATACAACAAAGAATATAAGTTAAGATGCAGAAGATGTTTGCAACACTGAGGACAATAAAATGAACTCTGCTGTAGTCACAGGAAAAAGCTAGTGGTCAACTGACGATAAAAGAGTTGGGAAAACTCGTAGATTTAGTGCAAAAAATTGCACATTTTCGTGTTCATTTCCCAAGGACGCAGTTCATGAAAGGGAAGCCGAGATAATTGTGTCCTAAACAAATGTAAAACAGAGCCGCAAAATTGCGTGAACCATAACCTGCTTTACTTTGATATCCTGCATGTTCTCCGGGAGGCATATTTATGAAACGAAAACGGAGGGAGCAGGTTATTTATATTCTCGTCTCGCGACTCTGTCAAAACCGCACCAATTATGGGACACGCCCGCTCGGTTAGCTCTAAATGGAAACCAACCAGGTAAAATAAATATTCCAAACTTTACGTGCCAGATCTAAATTAATTGTCTCAAAGTGGTCTATATGTATATTAGATGTTTGGCCTGATGAAGATCTGCTGGAAATCCTTCGAGTGTTGCAAAGTTGTGAGCTTTCACTCCCAGACTAACAGGGGAACATTGCGGAAGTAATCCTCTCTTTGAGTACCTAGAGGGTAACTAGACTAGTTGTTTTAGTTAATTTGAATCATTGAGAAGCAACGGAATTGAGTACTTTGGCATTGAAAGTACCTTCTGTAGATCTATGACTTGATAATTTTTTTTGATTTGAAGCCTTAAATGTTTTCTTTGAAAACTATTCAGTCAAATCTGGCGTGTTTCCAAATATATAAATATTGACTTAAAACATTAATTTGATAACTGAGTGAGGGCAATTTGAGCCAATGTATACATTCATTAGTTAATATGTTATAAATATTTAATGAGACGACAATTTCAGACGCTAAAGAAGTCAAAGCGACTTTTTGTCTTACAGATGAAACCAACTGTGTTTCTTTGGACAAGTCCATTCAAGCGGTAATTTTAAGGAATTTTCAAGTAGGTAGAAAGAAAGTGCAGCGCATGAATGATCATGATGCCATATAAGTGAAATTTGTTTGCGTAATGTTTATCATCTTACTAATACTTTCAAAATTTCGACCAAACAACCTGTTTTCCCAAATTTTCCTGACCGAAACCCAAATATATTACCCATGTCAAACTTTCCAATGAAAATGTATCCACACAAAAATTAGCATATTTTTAACAAGTTTCCCAACAGCACTATTTCGAATTGTTTTCCCGCGTTAATTTTGGAGGCAGAATTACACCTCAAATCTGCTCGCGTCAGTTTTACTCGTCAACTACTTAGCAGCGAAAAATAAACAAGAAAACATTTTATTACTTATCTATGAGCTGCAGAGAATTCATCAGGCGAAGAAACCATTCAGAAACAGAGCGGCAATTTCCAAATCTGCAAAAAGCCAGCAACAAAAAGTCGACAAACACAATAATAATTAATAGAGTTTTTGGAAAACAAATTGCGAATGATGATTACGTTTGTCTCTACGAAAACGGGAAAATACTATCCAGCTGGAAATATTGCGCAACGTTTTTGCAAAAGCCGGAAATGACATAATTAGTCGGAATGTCGGCGGAGCGTAAAATACTGAAATTGAAATATGTTGTAGACATAAAGTTTAATTTAGATTTTGCTGCTAGATTCAATAATGGCCCTTGCGTCGGCTATGGGATATTGAGGTCCGGTCCGGGGCTTTAGTAAACAAATAAACATACCTCTCATTGAGCATTGATGGACGTTTTATTAGTCACCAGAATTTTAAAAATCCGACCGAAATGATGTTTGTTCATTGTGTAAATTGCTTAAGCAAATTATTTTTATAAATTTTTGTGCATAAACCCTGTTGTGCTCAAAACCCAACTGAAAAGCGCTATTACGACACATATTTACGTCCGTAAATGCAAGTGAAACAACGAAAACGGTGTAATAAATATCGTTTATTGTCCAATTCTAGTTTCCTTGGCGAAGCAATTAATTTTGCGCAACAAAAATTCGTCTCCGGAAAGATGTCAGGGCACGGTTCAGATGCGAGGCGTGAAAGGACGGCGAAAATATTAGAAAAAAAACCCGGCACCAAAACATCTGAGAAAAAAAACAGAGTCCCTGTGAAAAAGATCCTGGAAAATGCAAATGAACATCAAAGTGATTAATCTTGATACGTCTCTGCCGCGACCGGAATAATCCGAGGGAAACAAAAATCTGTTGTGTGAGATCAGTCAACCAAAATTCTGCTGATAATGCTTTACGCATTATTCATTTCCTCGTATACAAGAGGATGCAAATTTTGCCATTTCGGACGGCGGATGCTGCATTTGAAAAAGCGTATTTTCCACTTTGTTGCTATTTTCAAGGATAATTGGAAAGCTGCAGGATGAAGGCACGGCGGAATGGGGAGCCGATTTAGTAAGTTTGCTTTCTGAAAAGCAGCCACATTCAATTAGGCGAAAAGTGCACAAAGTTATATGGCAAGCCCTAATTTCAATGGCGAATTGAAGACCATATACGGATTACGTTCAGCAAATGTATCACTTTTATTATTTCTGGTGCAGAAACTCAATAATGATTTATAAAGAATTTTTTAATTACTTTTTTCCTTTCAGGTAAGTCTGAAACCACATGAAAAGTGACACGCAAGGACGGGTAAGATCAGGTTAATAATTAAAACTTAATTATTATTCAACTGCACTTAACAAGTTAATTTAACTTTGCTTCCTTTAACTTTCTAATAAAGATAATCTGCAGATTTTTCAGACGCTTTTTCTTTATCTCCCATTAAAAAATGAGTTTAATGGCAGTCACTCAAATGACCTAAAACCCAACAAAGCCGATCGTTTCGATTTTAATAATATCACGATCGCAGCATCGAAGGCAAACATTTTCCCTCTTCTTTCGCTAATCAGCAGCCTGACAACAATGCTTTTAGTTTCCCTTCGTTTGATTTGGTTTATGTGTCACTTTCGTTAAGGCTACTTTATTTAAAAAGTCGAAAGCAGCAGGTTCCTCCAAAGGGACACTACACTTTACCAGAAGACTTTTAACTGCAAACGTTTTAAAATATGCAAAGTCAGTTGATTACAGTCAAATGAAAGATGTTTTGGCTTCCGTTGAGAAATTGTACACAAAACGAGAAATTTACGAGCACACGGGAAATCCTCAGATATCGTTCATTTTTAGATATTCCGGGTGTTTTTTCAATCGTGTGCGATATTTCACAGGACGATTCTTCAGATAGTTTGGGTTCTCAGGGCCTGACTTATCGAGCTAAATGGTGTTGAAAAAAATGTATTTATTTTCTGTTTTTATACTTCAAATGAAAATATTCCGAAAACGGTTCTTTTTAGCAACTTTTGATAATAATGATATAGTTCAAATGTAAAAATTATGGAGGAATTGATTTTTCTCCGCCGGACCCTACGGACCCACGCCAATATGCACTTTTTATTTAAAAAAATACCATAGAAATCTCCCTGCTAAATATCAAACACTTATTAAAAACACCCGGTATAATAAAATAATATAAATATTTCTGGCTGCAATTCAAGTCAAGGCAACTAGCTTCAATTAGAGTTTAAAAATGCATTCCGAAATTAATAAAAGCTTCAATATTGGACGGTTTTATTTGTTTTGAAAATCGGCAAAACCTTGAGGGAATTGTGAACAAATAACTTGCGAGCATTTTTGGGAATGTGAAACATCCATTGGAAGCACTGGAATTGCCCTTTCATTTGCTTTAGGCATTTTTCGAATCGACTGGAATTTCAGGTAGTTTTGTATGAAGGAATGTGGTCAATAAATCCGCTGAACAAGCTGAAAATTAAACCAGCTTTTGCCCAGTTTTTCATAGCACATTTTTGCTTTAGAAAATCAAAATTGATCGTTGTTTGCGGAATTTTGTTCACAATCTATAACACTTGCATTTGACTTGTATTGACTTGAATACAAACTCACTTCTAAGTAGGAATGCATACATTTCCATTATATATCAAATTTCCATTCCGCTGGCACCGGAAATATGCCATTAATTCCTGAAATAGATATGTGCCTTCGATAGTAACTGATGTCTCCTTCTATTTTCAGATGTACGTTATTAATTTGGAACCGATATGTTCAGCGAATGCATCGTACTTTTTGCGATTATCCTCGATTAAAGGAATATCCATGTCATATCAGCAGAATATGTTGCTTTGATCTGATTTATATTGAGGTCACGGGATTTCCGATCGGTGAAAATTGAGGAAACTGAACTGCAATTTAAAATACATTGGTAATTTCAAATGGCAAAATAAGCCAATCAAATATGATAGCGGAGAAGAATTTAGAGAACTTATTTTCTCAAATTCATACACAGAAGTCAGAGAATAAATTAATGTAGATTCTCAGGGTTTTCCCAACTCCGATTTTTTGTCATTAAACGCACGCTGTTCTGAAATGAAGCAAAATCAACCATAAAAAAATTACATGCAGCTTTTCTCAAATTTCTAAAGGTGTTGCCGACTCAAGATAAATATAAATTGCCGGCTGAACTTTGAAAGCACAAAAAGAAAAACTCTCTCGACTGATGACATAATCGAGTAACGATCGAACGCACCCAAGTTTTTACCCAAACTTGGCATGTTTCCACCAAGAAATCTTCGACACATTTACAATATTTGCAGGCAAACAATGCGTACTTCATAATAAAACTATTGTGTCTTCCCCTGAGTGTATTTACCGGCAAAACATGTCGCTACTTTCATTGGAATGACAGTTTTCTGAAGTAATTTAGTCTATGGAGGGTAATAAATCATAATCAGCTACTTATAGCATGTTGTTAAATATCATGATTCATCACATTTTGATATAATTTGAGTGTGTGTTTTAGAATCCCCAAGATTAATTATGATTTCCTTAGTCAGTGTCTCAGCGCGTATTATTCTCCCTTGATACACGCAGCTCATCATTCGATTTCAGCAACTAGAAATGCTGCGATAAAAAAATGACGACTTGATGTTTAATATTTAATTAGGAAAGTCTGCTAAAAGTGCTAAATTGACTATTCGTATGTTAGGGAAGCTTTTCCATATCCAAAGTGCAATCCCGAGTATAAATTTCCATACTGGGGCTGTTTTAAATACGACCATAAATTTGAATAAGACGAATTTCGTAACGGCAAATGTGTCGAATTGAGTCGGTCGTTGAAGTGAATTTTTGGTCAAAATTTGGGGATAATTTATCGAAAATGTCCGCCAGAGACGCCGGAGTATGCACCATTCGTCTTTATGTGCCGACTGGAATTTAAATCAGGAGCATGGGGATCGATATATTTAGTTAGGCCAGTGACTCGGTAAATAAATGAAAGAATATCCCTGAAAAGTGCTTGTTTTATCCAGAATTTAGCTATAATTTCAACCGCTTTGAGATAATTACCGAATCAAACCTGGACTTCTCTTTTTGCTAGTTGCCAGCCAGTTCCTTTGAGTGATTGCGAAACTTTCAACGCTCGATCAATTCTTTTGATAACAGTCGAAATCCTACTTGTGCCCAAATGCCAACTGCCCAAAGTTCCAAGAAGAATTTACCTTTTTCCAGGCGTGCTTTTCTTTGACCCAAAGACATGTCACATTTAACTCGTTTCCAATTTAAACAGAACTGAGCTCGAAGGCGGGTTCAAAATGAAAATTTTATTGAGGAACGCAGACCTTTATCATGCAAAGGACCAACTCAATTAGAGACATTGTTGGAATGCTCTCGGTTTATTGTATTAGTTTGTTGGAGTATGGAGAAATAATGGAATGAAATAAAATACAAAAATGCTAAATGAATATTAGCCACATAAGGAGGTCAATTGTAGTTAAGTGATTTATGACAAATCGAGAGCAGCATTTGCAGTTGCAAGTAAATCAACGGGCAGAAGTGGTGTAGAAGAATATAGGTTTTCCTAAAGATCTGCCAATTATTTCTTCTCTTTCAATGAGGTAATTTTTAAAGCTTCATATCATCCAAAATAATTTAAATCTGAAAAATTTGGGAGCCAAGTAAGTCTAGCCTACAACACTGCTCTGCTTCAAAAATTCATGAATTTTTAGCTATGAAGTGAAAGATCAATTTTTAGATATCTGAAGCAGTTTCTTCGCAAATGTGCTTTTTTTAAGTAAAAAGTGTGTCACTTTTTTGACCATGGCCTTTTGACTACTTTTTAAGTAAAAAGTAGTCAAATGGCTTTTAAAGTCGTGGATATTCTACAAAAAGAGATTATCAATAAAATTGCCATCCGAAGGTCTGTATTTTTTTAATTCATTAGAAAATGGACCTCTAGGTGCATAAATATTTAAAAAATTTAAATAATTTTTTTGAAAAAAAAAAATCATTGGAACAACTGATTTCGGAAAGCTTCTGCTTGCTCAGAAAATGGTCGAATTTGATGAGTTCATTGGCAGTAAAGTGTCTATTAAATCAAAAAACGTTAACGCTCTGCGTAGAAGAAAGCTCAACTGACAAAAACTATAACAAAAAGAAAATTAGGAAACTACTAACTACGTGTTACCTTTTAGGAAACTTAACCTTGTTGGAAGAAAAATGTCTTTTGAAAATTTACAGCATAAGTATCCCCATTAGTATATAATAAACCCAAAACATTAACTTTCTTCACCGTTTCCTTCGTTTCAAATTTATTTCGAAATTAATACTTTTTAACCCTTTATTTGGAAAAATCAAAGCTATCCTAGTTTTGTTTTAAGTTTTAAGATAATAATCACTTGGCGTAAAACTAACTTAATTACTCCGCGCTTAGTTACCGAAATTCAATTCTCAGCTAATACTCATCGTTGCTGCAATGAAATTTCGCTGAAGAATCAATAAAAGAAGCATTTTTCAGGATACTTCTTGTAAAAATTTAATAACGAACAAAGTTTGCGTCAAGTCCTTAAGGGATTTGTACTGTTATTAACGCGAACAAGCTAAACGTCTTATTCGGAAAGTGTCCCAGGGGCACTATATTGCAAAAGTTCGCTATAATTGGAAAATCACTAAGTCACATTTTGCGATTCCTTTGGGATGGTCCCACGGGGAATAAAACTGRKAGTARAGKAWAMYKKRGAGTAMATTTTGCYWGGAGTTGKMACTGATWYTKYMWMAGTTCGCTAGAGAACGAAAATCGAAATGCAAACTTTTCCAGCAGAAATGGAGTTTCTTTGTGTGAAATTTTAAATTCTGCATCACTGTCACTATTCAGGGAACTCAATTTGATTTATTCGAACAACCAAAGCGTTTGCAATGCACATTTAATCACACGGGCATTTAAACCAATAATATTCAATCAGAGCGGCTGCATAATAAAACAGATAATTTGATTCGTGTCAAAATCAATGCATAACCTTCCCTCATAACAGCCAAAGTGGGAAGACTGCCGGCAAAAGTAAAATTGATAAAATGCAATTAAACCCCTTAAAGTGTATTCGTTCGATTCTGCTCCGAATTTCTGTGGCTGCAGATAATTAAATTGGTGTCAGCGACCAAGACCGTTCGGAATCAACCACCGTTTAAAGAAAATCAATTTAAATGGAAGTGGTCCGAGATAACCTTTTTGTACTGGGAGAGTCGGAAAATATCTAGACGAATTGCCATTGAGTTCACTGAACAAAATATGTTGTGCTTTGTGTGAAAGCGGAACGTCTGGAGTAATTCTAGGAATTTATTATTCCAGACGTTAATTTTCCAATTTTATGTTCACGGATTAATGTACATAAATTCATTCAAGGGAAAATCATGCAAATTCAGGCAGCAGTTTTGCTTCTGCGAAGCAAATTCCCATCTGAAAACGTTCAGTCGAGGTGTAAAATTCAATACATTTTACTTTATCCATTTTCAACATAAAAACTGACTTCAACACCTCCGTGACAAAGGTAAAGACACTTTAACAAGCGACGGTTTTGAAAAGAGCCGAAAAGCCCGTAATGGATCTTTGAAAGTTGGCACAAGTGATTTGTGTGGCGCGGGCGTATAGGGCGTCCTATCAAAAGGTCCCATCGTCGTTTCCACTGGAAAGAAATGCTCAAGTTTCGACCATAAGTCACTGGAAATTTGGGGAGCGCGTGTCCAAAAGCATTCCAGCGAATTAACTTGGGATTTTGCCCCTTTTCGTTCGGATTTCCAACGCTTGTAGGCATGTCTTGCCCATTTCATAATTTATTAATTATTTCATCTCCCGATTCTTTCATTGTCATGTTGAGGTTTTGCAATTTTTCGGATTTCATGCGGGACTATCAACTGTAATACTTATCAACTCCATCTGTTTGCTTCACCTAAACACTTAGTTTTTAACCAGTATAAGTAATGTGAACGATGGAACTGTTTAGAATTCAACATATTTTAAACACAAAAACTGAGGATCGGTTGGCGAAAAATATTTGCGTATGCCCGTTTAGCATAAAAAAAAACAGCAAAAACCTTCGAAAGCTTGGACCCTAGGACTTTAAATTCATCGGTGAAACCCAATTTGCATGCTTGTTATCTTGTCTTGTTTATTATGGGTTTGCTTCGATTCGTCTGGGTTTGTTTGCGTTTGTTTTTTTTAGTTTGGGTTTGTTTAAGTTTGCGGAAATCTGTTTCGGTTAGCGAATTTATTCTCTGTTTTTTGAAACTCTGGTCTAGCAACTTTTGAAAATATGCAGGGTTTGGCAACGAACAACACATTTTCATTTCTGGCATGAGTTTTACTTAAACCGGAGTTTGACAAACAATTTTCAAGATCTCTTTGCAGGGCGGTCAGAAAACGTTATAAGCGACAAACAATTAGCGCAAACGCATTCTTATTTTTGAGGAGTCAAATGAAGAGCACATAACATGTCTTAAAAGCCCTTACGCGTAAAGGCAGCTTGGCTTTATTCCTAAATTTATTTAAGAATCGTTTGATTCCAAATGTTCTCATGTTTTTAATGCGTCTTCCTGGATAAACAATTCAAGTTAGAATGTAAGTGAGGAAGCGTGAATTGCCACAAATTTATTATAGCTTTATAAAAAAAACATATTATAACCAACCCTCGAACTTTATACAGTTCGAATCTGCAGTCGAATCCACCTTCAAAAAGTTCTTTAAGGCGCGTGGAATTTCTCCTTGTGTCAATACAGGAAACATTTTTTTGAAACTTGTAACTGAGCTCAAAAAGAACTTACTTTTACTTACGAATGCGACAGAATTTGAAAATATTAAATACAATATCAAAATCTTTCGTAATTTGAAGCAAAGATTATAATTTTTGTTTTTGAAGTTCAATCAGTTGTAACTTAGGCGACTGAAATAAAATTTCTTTAATTCCGCCGGATAATAACGCATTTTTGAATGATCAATCAAATCTAAAATGATTTTTTAAAACTAATTTGAAATTCTCTTATAGGACATTTTTCACGGTTAATTGACCTTAGGTACATATTTCGAAGATGATTTAGGAAGAGCAATTGAATTTATTGACCGCAAAAATGAAAACAAATAATTTTTCCCAATTGCTACTTGAGCAGCTGAATAAAAGCATTATCCAAAAAAATTCAGGCCACATATAACAATGTAATAAATTAGTTGTGCATATATACCAGTTGTTCGAATGATTAAACCAGCTGTGTATTTATTGTGCTGGATATTTTTTATTTAACTTTTTGCATGAGTTCCCCCATTTCAATCATAATCAAACAATAAAATCGTACATAATTAATGGAGATATATTAATTATTCGGTGCTATTATTTCGTTATTATGGAAAATGTTTATCCTAGTTCGGTAAATCGGAATGTTGGCATTTTGTCAGGATTACAATATCAATAAATTTTGTGTCTGGGACAGGCAAGCGTTAGAGGAATAATTCATTTCGGAAAGAGATTGCTCCAAATGCAAACAATAGTTCCAGATCTAATTCAATTTGTGGTGTGTCATGATACGAAATTGGGGTAATGTCGAAAACACCAAAATTGCCCGGCTGGCTCATTTCGTCGAAAACAACCATCGGATCTTTGGATTTTAAACGGACACAAGGAAAATGAGAAATACTCTGTTCTTTTGAAACGGACCTTGCAATCAACACACGGTAAAATAATAAATAAGAGTTGTGTCATCGGAACTTCCTCATTTCATTGGCATTTTCAATTTTGCTGGAGATTGCGGACTGGGAAACGTAAATAATAAACAATCTCAATAGTCCGGATATTTCTCTCGCTGTCTGCCTCTAGAGCAAAATTTCTTCGTCACTTTATGACCCAAGAACCATTAAAAGTGTACACACAGGCACGGGTGTTGATCGAAATTTTCCTGTGGAGATTCAATCTTATGGAAAAATCAGTTTATCGTATTTACGTGCGCATCATCATCTAATAAAATCACATTTATACATTTCACTGCTGTGCTGATCAATAAACGACATCACAAAACCATTTTCGCAATAATTGGTCAAAATCCGAAAAAGGAGCAGTGAAATGTTAAATCTACTTTCCCGAAATCCTTTCAGCCAGAATTCCTCCAGCCGCCATCTGTCACTGGCTATCTTTCGAAATCCTGGAGCAGTGAAAGAAATATTGCGCAGCCATCAAGAAGCCATAATCAAACGTAATTAAACAAGTTCGAAGTTTATTCGAACGTCGCAGTAAATTTTCTGCACTGGGAGATAATTAAGTCGGTGTCAGCGACCACAACCACTCGATATCTATAAATCGAACTGGGAAATCAATCTGATTGCCGAGCGGGATTTTAGGGAGTTTTAGATTGTTTCTAACTCACAACTTTCCTATTGTACGATAATGGATGGCTCGGTGTGATAACAGATGGATTTATACCCATTTATCGATGCGTCCTTTATACTAGATCACGATGCGAAAGGAAAACTATGAAAACGTTATCCTGAACTTTGGCTTTAGTGTTGAGTGGAAAGCGAAAAATCTCCAGAAGTTTGAAGTATTTTGTTGCGGGCTGCAGAAATTGCAAAAATCTGTGGTGGAGTGCTGAAGGGAACCACCAAAGAGGCGAGGCACACGAATCATTATATACATTATCAATAATTTTTGAAATGCTTCAAGCGTGTTTTCATTCAGTGATTTGGGATGGAAATGTTGAATTATTCGAGGCACTTTGAAAAACTTGCGAAGAGTTTGTAATAAGGAAGATAGCGTCGGTCGAAGATCTGAACTGCTCAGAAACGACATAAAATGAGCACGAAATTTCGATTATTTCAGATTTCAAGCTTGTATCATGACTTAAAATAAGCTGATTACATCCTTAACTTGTTTGAAATCAAAACGGTTCAAAATCATGAAATTTTAGAACAAAAATCAACATTTCTTATGTGTGAAATGAATGGATCAATGAATTGTTTCCAGCGCCAAAAGTTCTCAATATGCATATATGTACATTAAAGCGTTTGGGTCTTGGGGTGTGACATTAAGAAATATATTATCGAGTAAAGATCGCAACCGCTCAAAAACGATATAAAATGTGCCAAAATGTTGATTATTTTTCATCTCAAACATCAAACATTCGTAGCTCCGTTAAGATGAAAACGAAGTAGATTTAAACTCATTTTGAGAGACTTTTCTTCCTTAAAATATCGACTCAATCTCTTATGAGATTTTCGATCAAAAAATGTTACGTCTCTACTTTTCGAAGCTGTGTTTTGTTTCTGACCAAAGAGGATCCTTCATTTTTTAAGGTTTATAAATATAATAATGAAGATACGAGTATCATCGGCCATCGATTTCAACCGCTCAAAAACGAGATAAAATGGGCCAAAAAAATCGATTATTTCGTATCTGAAACTACTAGCGAGTTTTTCATTGTGTTTATTATAATCCTTGGTTCCTGCAGCTGAAAACGATGTAGTCGTTTCGAGAGACTTGACATTTTTTGAAAAAATTGACATCCACCCCTTACAAAATTTGCGATCAAAAATTAAAATTTTAAAATCATAAAAAGTACTGCATCCTTCACTTGCGTGTTTTTCGGACAAAAAATATTTTTAAAAATTAACGGTTTGCAAACAACAAGAGCAACAAAAAAGTAAAGGCAATGAAATATCAAATAGTGTTATAATAATAGGTGTCAACGCATTTTCATTAAAGCAACCACACACATACAACTTACTACGCAAACACTTATAGTTACCAAAACAGAAAAGCAGACATAGCAAGGATATTGTATTAGAAAAATAACAAATTTCAAGCACTAAAAATAGTGAGATTAAAACAGTTAATATGTCCCCAAAAGCAATAAACAAAGCCCAAAGTATCGCTGTTAACACCAATTTAGTCTGCTTAGCCAACAGAGCGATTAAAGGTAATAAAGGGGCCACCAAATCACCTGCAGAGAACCGAATAATAAATAGGTGAACACAAGGGAGTCGTAAACGAAACAATTCCACTTTTGAGAGCGAGAAAGTAAATTTCATTCAATCACTTTAAGCAAAAAACATGCTGAAATCTTGAGAAGCTTAGATTTAAAAAAAGTAATTTTCTCAAATATATCAACAGCTTCTAACGACAATTAACTTAGTTAGACAACGCTAATAGGCAGGGGTTTTTGTTCGGAACATCCCTGTAACTACAGGCTCCCATTAACCTGCTGTATAACTTTATCAAGCTCGCGAAACTATTTATAACTTTCCAATGACGTGGTGAAGTTAGTAACGAATTTGGTCCCCGGTTGCTTTAATGGGATCGCATGAAGAGTTAAAAAGTTCCTTCAGATAGACTGCTGATGCTTTGGGTGCAGCAACTTTAACTTATGTTTATGATGGAAATGAGCTTAACTTTTTCGAATCACTGTTTAGACGCGTAGAAAATGACAGTTTTTATTCCGATTGAAACGGAATTCAATTTGCGGCAAGTTCACACTTTGAAAGTTACAAAAAAACGTAAAGGAAAAAATGCGTTGCATGTAAATGTGTCTTAAAAGCAGACAAATACATAGATAATATGTACTTGCTCATAAGTGATAAGTTAGTTCTATTACATTCGATAAATGCAAAAAGCTTGAAAAATTGAGTACATTGAAAATTCTGGGTTTTCAGCCGAGTTCGGTTCGATTTTTTTTTTATTATAAAACGTAAGTTGCTAAATTAGTATAGATTACAGCTGATTAAATGGACTATAATAATGCGATAGGCACTGAAAGATCAGGAAAGCAATTAGTTAAATCCTTTTTGCTTGTTAGTACATACGAAAAAGTTTTCTGATGAAACCACATTTTCTATTAATCTGTCGATTTCAATAAAGCTGAAGACTGAAGAAAAGTTGACCTAAATTTTACTCTATTTTCATTTGAAAGCAGTGTTGAATCCAAAGTGAAACTTAGAAAACATCCGCGGAGTTCTAACTTTCGAGAGATTACCGGGACCTTATCCGGGGCTGTCTCTCCTACGCTGAGCCATTTTAATTTAACATTAAAGAAAATAATTACGTCGTGACTTTCCGCGAAATCTTCGACACTGGTGCAACGTCACGATTTCTCCTCCGGAGGAAAAGATTATCTCCAACGTTTCATTAGAGCCGACTACAATAGACTGTGAATCCAATGTGATCCCTACATACGATATTATCCGACAATGTTAGTTTTCCTTTCCAAGACGATCGAGGACCGTATTGAGGATTTGTGCATGGGATTTATGGAATAACCGAAGCAAATCTATAGCTTGATGGCACATTACTAAAAGGAGTTTAAGCCAATGTTATGGAACTTCCCATACATTGTGCGCTTGTTCTGGGTGAGATATTAAAGGTTCTTTTGAAAACAGTTTAATTTTTATCAAACTATTTCTTACATTGATTCATCGTGTTTTTCATATATGGGGCATAATAGTAACAGCAACACTAATAATAACAGATTTAATTTTAGAACAATTTACATCGCAAGTGATGAAATAAGAGCAACAAAAAACACATACTGTTAAGAGAGCAAATTGATAATTAGGAACCAAAGCGTTGAACAAGTGAGACATAGATAAAACAGCTTAACAAATAACATAGATAAAACAGATGTAATGTAACCGACATCGGGGGAAAGTCGGCACGAATATTTGTTGTACTATGTTTTAAATTTTGCATTGAAATTGTAGTATAAGTGTGTAAAAAATGTATGTTTTTACGCTGAACCATTCACAGTACATAATTCAGTTATTATTTTCCCAGTATCCCTTGCGAGAGTCCTGAAATAAGTTGAACTAAGAATAGCAAAATTACTCAATCTTTGAGAAGAATTATTAGTTTCTTATTAATAATTGCGTTTATCCTCTATTTATCTAAGTGAGCGGCGGTTAAAATTTTCCGAAACGACAGTTATGTTTTCGAACACTTTAGATTTTACCAATAATACGAAAATAATACGCAAATCAAATGGCAACAGCCTGAAATAATTTTATTGTCGTGTACTGGTTATTGAAATATTTTATTTTATTATTAGTATTTTTAATAATGCATTAATTTTATTTAATTTTACGCCCTATGCAAGTCTTGGTTTGGGTCTGGCTTTGCCCATCACTGCAGTAGAATATTCTTATTATCATGATTTCAATTATGTATTTAATTTTAAATTTCGTAAAAGACGATTGGAAGAACCAAATGAAACGCTGAGATCAAGCAGTGAAACGCGACAAATCACATCGAGAATGCCATTCTCTCGTGTTTCTCATTGTGTACTAAAAGGAAAAAGACATTAATTGGAAGTTTTCAGGTAACAGCTAAATAACTATGTCACAAAAACGAATGCTGGAAACAGGTTCAGATTCTCACCTGAACGATAATGAAAACCAGAACAGGAAATAGAAACTCGTGAAAATGCCGTCTAACACCGAAGTGAAAACAAGTAACAAAAATAAAGTGCACTATAAAATAATTCTATGGTTGAAGTTGCGGAGGTCGAAATAAAACACTTGCTCTAATTGAATTTTGCCTAGTACGACATCCATTTTCACTAAAATAACATCATTGTTTTCGGTTCATTTCGCTGTTCTTGTGAAACTGAATGGTTATGGTTACGAGACGACGTTAAATTCTATGGTTACAAGGCTATTCTGGATAGTTTTTGCCACGCTGATTTCCACGATACAAGTTATAATTAAAGTTAATATTCTATCCGATTCTTTGGCCGCTGCGCACAGAGCCATGAACTAATATTAGCTCGGCTCGGAACTTGCTGATTACTAATCTAAAACTGCCCATTACTCTGGTTGTAGTCAAATAGTCGCTATCCAGCTTCAATTCCTACCCAAACATTCAATTTTCGCAAAGTTTAGCATAATTTTATGAAACAATTTTGCTCTAGCTATGCACATTCATAGAACGAGTGCCTCGTCGCTGTTTCTTGCTCATTTAATTGAACTAATAAGGCGGGAAGAGGTTCATGTTTCGGACTTGCAAACGTGATTATATTAACTACCTGAAACGGATTAAGTCGGAACGTGTTGGATCGCGAGCCATTAAGACTATTAGTCGTTCCTGTTTACCATTCGTGCTCTTCGCAATGTGGATTACACCTCGATATCAATGAGCAAATCCGGCAAAACAAGAAAAGCCAAAAATTGAATTCAAATTTTACTGCGCAGCAAATAAAATTTCATTAGTCGTCGCAGGTTGAATTCAAAGTTAGTCAATCCGTTTTGGGGAACAATAACGATCCAAAACTGAAAAAAGATACATGGAACAGTATTGAAATTGAACGCCAAAATTAAAGGGCATTGTTGGGTGCATTTTATCAAGCGGAAAATTGCATAGATCTGATCGGAGCGAAATGTTTTGGATAGAAGGAGTTTGCTTTAATATTTGCCATCCCGTTTCAATGAAATCGGCTCGAAATACTCGAAAATACTGGCGAGTGATCAGCCTGAAATTTCCAGATTCCTCAACAGGTAACCCAAACCCAATCCCTTCCAACTAATTTTCCAATTAAAAAAAGCAACAAATTGACAGCAATAAATAACGGCTTGTAAATAACTACAAAACACAAGAAAATCTTGGAGAAATCTGCACAACAATAAATAAACATAATCAACGATTCGTTTTTTTCTCTCAAGCCTAACAAATCCAAAGCTGGGGATCCAGCAGCCTCCTCTCCTGACTTTTTAAATTTACTAAAAGCTCTTTCTGGGCCGTTTCCCCACTTTCACTTTGAAAACACCGCACAATAAAAATCTGCATTTAGCCTGCATGCAGTGCGTGGCAATTTTCACAAACAAAATTCTATACGCTACTAAAAGAATCAAAATCTTCAATCCTCCCAATAGACGGAGGTTCCTGCAGATGGCCCCATTCCTCTGCAGCTTGAACGCAGCTGAAGCACCTAATTTCGATAAACAAATATCCTCTATTCGCCGATGACACTGTTTTCATCCCGAACTACACAGCTTCGAAAAACAGTGCCCGCATAAAGAATTAATGGTTAAATCCTTGGAAGAAGCGAGCAAGCTTTATTGCAGGTAGTTTGCGCATGATTTTATAAAGAAAAGACGCAAAAACGAGCCTTGGAAGACATTGAAACGCTCAAAGCATCTAAAACATTAATTATTTAGCTACGCAAAGCCTAATAAAATCACTTTCATTGAACATAATTTGTCAGAGCGCCCAAATTGATTTTAAATGAATGTAGCACCCGATATAAGTGATGTCTTTATTCAATTCATTAATCAAAGTCAGTTCTTTGCCTTTTTTCTCCGAGTGGGGCGAAGTAAAAGTGCGAATTTGTCACCGGGGAGCCTAATCATTTAAAGCTTTTAAAATTCAATTAGTAGTCTTTTCATTTTCGACGTTCGACTACGTCGTTTGAGAAAAACCGTGTTACTTTTCCCGTTCTGTTCCCGTTTAGCATTCATTGGCTTTTAAAAGACATTTGTCTTACTTTGATCGGTTTTTGATTGGAGAGCATTTGGACCGAACATATGCTGTTTGGGTGCAAAAGTAAACTTGGATGTCAAAGAGCAAGATCCAAGAATCGCGATATTTCCTTCTTCCGAGCCCCTGTGCCCCATACTTGAGGAATAAGGAACTAAAATGGGTTTTTCTCGTTTTTCGAGGTCTATTTATCAGTTCTATTTATCACTCGACAGATTGTGTAATAATAGAGTCGCAATTCGGCAATTTCTAACAACCAGCGCTTCCATTTCGCATCACCAAACATATCGCGTTATTATCAATTCTTGCTGTATCCTCGTCTTAAATTTATGGCGAAAATTCGAACTGTAATATGCACCAAACCATTCGTAGGTATACGCATAAATGGAAAATTTGAAGTCGCCCATGCGAATAGACTTCAATCAAATTATAACGCCCGGATGGTCGTTTGAAGCAATTTCGGGAAAATTGTGCGTGAAACTAGTTTACACCTACCATTTTTGCAATCATCAGCGATTTTCTGCTGCTCCATTATATGACGAAAGTATTAATATAATTTTAGAAATCTGCATGTTACGACTTTGCTTGATTGAAATGATGCAAATGGAGAATTAGAGAAACAATGAATGCGCACCCTGGAAAGCTCTCAGCTCGTCTCAAGCCAAGTAAATACAAGAATATAACTGCGAGACTAAAAGCCGCCTCAATGAAACTTAGTTTATTTGGCCAATTTAAAAATCTATTTGGAGTTAATTTTTAAAGTAATTTGCGTGCTTTTAAGCCAGCTTTTTCTAATGGAATATTCAACCAACTGAATTAAAGCCAAAAATTAAATACTTGATTAAGAATTCGCAGTTAGAAAGCAACATAATTTCTGTAAAAATAAGTTTAAATTTCCTAGTTGTTGCCAGTTGCATTCCAGCGTTCTAATGAATTTAATGACCCAAGCAGGGCACTTAATTTGTACACATCCGTTCACCGTATTATTTAACGAAATTCCGAGCCTGAAACCCGAAATAGAGAGCCAGCACATGTACTGTTTCTGTATTTCCTGTTTTTAGCCTGCACTCGGCACTGTAAATCCGACTTAACCCTATTGACCCTCCACTTACACGTTTCCTGATTACTTGTTTCGTTCCTGCAATGTTCCCTCGAAAAAGAATACGTTTCGATTAAGCAGAACAACGTGTAGGGTGCAATTCGACCCTTTTCCTGTATAATAATGGATTGCAAAGGTTTCCGATTGTATATATAAAGTGAAAATTGCAAATCCAGGAATTTGGAAAAGTCACGTAATAAATATCAGCTGAGTGTTTGCCTGCCTTAGCAGCAGCCAATTTTCCTTAAATTTCGCAGGTTTCAAATATTTCTTTAGGGGATTTTTGTAAAAATCACGACACATTAAATATAAGTCGATTCCAGTTGGCATACTAATAACAAAAAAATCCCATTCCCTTTCAATATTCGCCTTTAAATTCGAGCCAGTATTTTTTTATAAAGAAACTTCACCACTGAAACGGAAAATATTTCCAGCTTGGATTTAGTGCGTCTGGCGACCGGAATTTTGATCAATAATTTATATTCTCATCAGGAATTTGCCTTTCAGGATGTGATCAACTTGATAATGTTCCACACTGTTAAGCTGTATCAACAAAGTCGTTCTTTGAATGTATGAAAATTGGGGATTGTGAAAATGTTTTTCTTCCCAAGAAATGTTTCAGACAGAAAGCAGAATGCTAATTTAAACTCAAGAACAATCCAGCAAATTTGACCCGCTAAATATGATTTGTACGATAAATGTTAATACGCTGTTCTAAGCTTCATGTTTAACTTTCGTTTAGTGTCGCTTTTTCCTGTTTTTACTATCAAGATTATACCGCAACATTCCATTCTACCAGACTTCGGAAGCATCGATGCCGTCCAAAAAATAAATAACTTCTTTCCGGGAAAATGTTCTTTATCAGTAAAATAGACGAAAAGCCATAATTAAACATAATTCTCCTTTGTGCTCGCTCCGACAAGGAAATCAATTAAGAAATTAATCTCGATGGATCGGCTTTGAATCTGTGCAGCTTTCAGACGCTCTCAATTATTTTAGTTCGCGATCTGGCAGCTTTAAAATGCCAGGATTTTTCATCAAAAAATAAATCAGTGTAGGCTTTATTGACGCGCCAACTGTGCAGTGTGTGGAAGTTATTAAAAGTAGAAAATTCTCGACTAGCTTTAGTGCAACTGGAGGCAAACAGGTCTTAATGTATAGGTTTTTACATGACGATGTGCCTTTGTAATCACTCACAAAGATAATTACATTTCTAATTACAGGATCCCCCGGATACACGTTGCCTAAACCTATTATATCAATTCATCAGAGTTTCCCATCTGTTACCTCTAAATGTTGTCTGTGTGTGCTTTGCCATCTGAAACCTAATTAATTTTGAAACACGTAAACATGTTGAGTAATTCAAACAAAAGTTTAACCTCCTGGAGCGTGTTGGATTAGTCTTTTATCCGCATAGTTGCAGATACGGCATGTGTAAACTCGTTTCACGCACAATTTTCTCAAAATTGATGTTGAACCTTAACGTGGCCCCAACAGTTAGGTAAAGCCACTTTGAGGGTCTTGACTCCTCAATCAGATTAAACTTAAGGGAACTAACAACTGTTTGAGAATATCAAATTTTAATCAATAGGCCCGATATGAAGAGGTTTCTAGTTAGTTATCCAGAACTTAAAAGATTGTTCAACTTCAATTGTAAAGATTTTTTCGCTTTTTCATTGAATGATTAACGCTATTTGTGTTCTTCACAACTTATTGGACTATGAAGATTCTTTGTTTTCTAGTCTTCTATTTTTGTGTCTTTTATGTTTAGTGTTCTAGAATGTCTATGGAAAGTGTTTGGATTTCGGAGCCATTGCTTGAATCTGGTGAGCTTTTCGGGCTGCGCCAAATAAACCACCTCTGAAGATGCAAACCTCTCGTGCATGCGAAACATCGGCAAGATAACAGTCAACCCGAAAAATGCACTAGTTTTAGTGAACTGTTTCCAGTTTAATGATAGTTTCCTGAAATTTTGTGTTAATAGTTATTTTAACGAAAAATTCATAATATCGAAAACTGGAAAAACAATAAATTCAAGGCAAAAACTGACAAAATTTTATGCGTGCTTGCTCGATTTCAAATGTTTTTAATCAGATTTTCACGATGTCTTCCTCAGTTTCATTTTTACTACATTTTGCCAGCATTTGTTTCCCTTCATTCACTACTACTCTTAAACCAGCAGTCTATGAAAACGTAATTAGATGACTTAAAATTCTTGACATAGGAAATCCTTCTTCTTATCAAACCTGATTTTCTGTATAAAATTTTAAAATTCTCGATTTGGTTTATGTACTAATTTTCACAACTGAAGATAAAAATCGACAAATAACAAAGCCTTTTCTTACAAAGCCCTACATAGCACCTATTAGAGCAACGCCTTATTCGGGATTATACACTGACTGTGAAAAAAATCGATTTAAAGGGCCTTGCAAACCTTAATTACATCTGTGCGTTGAAAATCCTTTTGATTCAATGCCGCCCCTCATTAAAGGGCGTAGGCCCGCCATAATTATACTTCAACACTTCCGCGGATAATAACCTCCAACCCCGCAAACTTCGAATACGAAACGACCACAAAAGAAATTGTCGCAAATTTTCACTTTTACAAGCGCCCTTATCGTTTGGAAGAGTTGAGTTATTTACTCGGATCGTCAAGGGTTTGAAATTTCCGAGGTCTTTTTGGCTTTTCCATGTGTTCTGGTGGGTGCATGCAAATTTTAATAGTCGGATTAAGCATTTTCTCTTTTCTTCTTTGGTCTGAACTTGCTTAGCCCTGTGAAGGGCTGGAATCGATAGCATTTCGCAGAAATTCGCCACCTGAAGAGCTAGTGGGTAAGGAAATAAAATTAATTTGACTAAACTGCACACGTAACTTGGAAGACCGATACCAACATCTAGTAATTACCGAGTCTGTCGGGTTTAATCGTGGACGCAAACGGTCACGCAATTAATCACGCTT
Organism: Dendroctonus ponderosae; assembly: GCF_020466585.1. Lineage (NCBI taxonomy): Eukaryota > Metazoa > Arthropoda > Insecta > Coleoptera > Curculionidae > Dendroctonus > Dendroctonus ponderosae. Next base: position 7,507,244 of record NW_026018814.1, read on the forward strand.
GTTGCCTAATTACTGATCCCTCTGAGACCAATTCGTGTATGTGATTGCAGCAGCTAATTACGGATTTTCAGCTGGACATCAGAGCTTATTAGTGAAAGTAAGACACTTTTGAAACATTCATATATTTGGTATTGATTTTTATGGCAAATACTTTTCAACTAATATCTGATTCTGAAATATCTCTTCAGTTTCAAGTCATTTTTTTTTCTTTAATTTTACCACATATAAGTGCACTTGAGCACTTCACACCCTAAGAATTTCCCATTGTCATCGCCAGCTCTGAGCAGTGCCTAATTAGTAGATCCAAGTTAATGAACTGCAGAAAAGCTATAGAATGTGTTATTAAAGAGAACGATTCATCATTGTTGGCGTAAAATAAAAGAGTCAGACGTGCTGAAAAGCACTTTATATTAATCCACGAAAACAACACCAAACTTCCTCAAAATGTGGAACTGTAAAGGGCTCTTGTAAAAGTGCGAATGTTAAGAGCGTGCTACAATTGTCGAGTTTTGATGTCTGAAGTGTGTTAAAATAAAAGGTTGTCGTACTGTCGAGCAGCGATGTTCATAAATCCGCTGGCTTTTCATAAATCTGTTTCAATTCAAGCGTTCACATAGCGGCAAAACTTGAATATGAACTGTTTGTTATATTTGTTTGCTGCAAACTGTAGTTTTGAACTGATTAGCAACCAACATTGCCATAAAGTGGCACTAATAAAAATTTCCAATTATTTGCATATCGTCAGTAGAAGGAGAACATAATAAATAAATTGCACCAAATGTGAAAAGGAAAATTTATTTAAGTAAAACAAGAGGATAGTTCATTATGTGACCAAATACTTTTGTAGCTTTCTTTTTAAATCCTCAAAGATGCCCAAAAAATGAAATGGTTAAGCTTACATCCAAAGGAGTGCGAATTATGGGAAAACGTACACTTCAGTCGAAGAAACGGAAGAACAAAAAAAAGGAAAAAGATTGAAAATCTTCTATGCAATAAAACAACGAGTTGGGTTTGGACAGCTATTTTCTGCATTCTTTCTCTCACAAGAAGAACATTTGATTCCTGAAATGTACAGCTTTCAACTGATTAGCAAACAACAATACCAGAAAATGGCACTAATGATTGATATATGATATTGAAATATTTGATGATGCCTAAAAAGTAAATCATTAAGCTTGCGTCGCAAGGAGTCAGAATTATGGAGAAAACGGATACTGCAGTAGAAAAAACGAAAAAACGAGAAATAGACAACAAAGATTGAGGGTCTAGAAAGCAGCAAAACAAAAAGTAGGACTGATATTGTAAATCAGCCAACATCAAATTATTATTTGCCTTTTGTTACCAATTTGTCTCAATATTGCCTAAAATTTTTATGTACTTAGATACTTTCCCATTTTTACTGTTTTCTAAACTAAAAACTAACCAGCTTTATTTCTGTCTCTGCTCTAATTTTTGTTTACTGGCTGTTTTAAATACAAAATGGAAAAGGTGCCAAGTATGAAATTATGGAATCACCAGCCGAGCCAGAGGCGGGTAGAATATTTATGAATATGACGGATTTCTATGGAACATTAATCCTCGAATTTCAAAATTCCGACTAAATAACACAATATCCGAATTACCCTCGGCTCTAATTCAGGACTTGTGATAACAAACAACGGCTGGAAAATTAATTTTACCTACTACCGCCTACCGACAAATAATTTACATTTTAACTGCTTCTCGTAGGTTTTGGGTTGGTGCAGCAAATGCAATTTCTTAGGCGCAACGTACACCAGTAATTTATACACGCTTTAAAGGAAACATCTTTAATGCAAACCATACTGAAAGGAAATAGGCATTGTATGTTTCTGTATTTAAATACCCGGTATGGTAAGCTTAGATTTATGATTTACGTCTCGTGAGTTGCGATAGTGGCACTTTCAAATGCCCAAATGTGAAACCGAACCGCGATGTTACCGGTTTTTAGAAGTACACATGAACCAAAACGACTGAAGTTAAGTTACAAGGAATAAATGTAATATCGCTTATATATTGTCCTCAGTCTGAGAAAATTGAGGCAATAGGGACGAAAAAGGGCAAGACGCCCGAATTAAATAAATTCCTTTGGGAAAAGGGCATAGGGAACAAGATGAATGACGCAATGTTTTCAGAAGCCCGAATTCCTTAGACCTATACCAAAAGTGCAAACTGTCGTCGAAATTGTTTGTTTTCCTTTGTCGGTGATATGTTCACAATGGTTAGCGTATAGTTTCAAATTGGATAATCAATTAGCCATTAGAAGAGCAAATGTTGAGTTTTGTTCATAAGAAGTGAAAACTCCAAATATAAACCCGCTAAAAACCAGTAGCGGAATAAAAACTTGAACGCCTTTCCAACGTCTTTAATTGCAAGCTTCAATACTGCTCTCAAATCTATATCAATTGTGCAATTTTCAATGGTTTCCTCTAAAAACAAAATTTTCAGTAGTATGGCAGAAAGTTCGGTTTCATCCGGAAAACTTTGGCCACAATAAAGTTCCAAAAGGAAAAACTGGACGATGGAGTGTCAGCAAATGTCTCCAATAAACCCGAGGAAAATGCAATGATTCTCATCTGCATCAGCCGCAATTGAAGACTGGATAGTCCTTTCTTGTTACATTTTATTGCAGTCTGAGAATTGACGAAAGCGCCCTGAACATTTCGGTTAACGCAGAAAAATATAACTCACCCTCGGGCTCGATTTAGTGTCCTAATTGCCGACTTTTCAAATAATTTTCAGTATAATAAAGATCGGGGTCGACGATTTCCATTCGGAATTACAATTTCGCCAGCGATTTTAATATAAATAGCACCATGGAGAAACGGGCTGGAAAAGTCGTTTTTCTTCCAGTTTGACCACAATGCTGGAGAAAGTGAACTAGGAAGAGTTATGAAAAGTTTTTCTTTTTGCGCCAGGCAATAAGAGGCAAACTCTGGCAGCCAGACGTGGGTGGATTAATGGAGATAATCTCCATTGGTTCTTGGCATTTACCTGACTGGAATTCATGAGCCATCTTCAGCCCAGAAAACTTAATTAATTTCGCCCACTTCACTTCATCAATTAAACTCAAAGATAATTGGCAATCACTACCGACTTAAGGTGGGACTTAGGCAAGACTAATTTGCACTTGTAGGCCCTGAGTTTGTATGTCCGGCAAAGGTTGTTCTTTGAGGAAACTTTTGCGGAATATGTCTGATGTGGAAATTTTAAAAGCGAAATAAACTTCCCTTTTAAAATTTGGCCTTTATTTACATGTTTCCAACTCCAAACCTAAACCAACGGTTCTCATACGATATGCAGAATGAATTTACCTATTCGGTGCCTTGCTGGATATTTTCAGCTATCGTCACAATCAACTGGTTAAATGACGAGAAAACTTTTTTCCATTTCAAGCCTGGAAAGGCTGCGCTCAATCGTCTTCCATATCATTAGCAAGGTGGGATAAAATATGCGACTTATTTCGCCAACGCAGGACCGCAATTTATTTTGCTATTGATTTTCGATAGGATTTTCCCGAAATTTTACATAAGCACAATACAAGAAAAGTTCACACGGAAAATAATTTGTCGAATCAACTATCCTGAAGCTTGTTCAGCTGCCTCATTCATCTTCGGCTTTCATACTATTTTGCGTGGTTTTGTTGAAGCGCCTTTTCACTTCCACTTTTTTCGTGGTATCCTGCAATAGATTCTCTCTTTGTAAAATACAACAGAAATAAGAAAATTTGTTTAAAATTTAATCGACTGGGCACCAGAAGTATTTCAAATTGCACCAAACATGGGAATCTTGGTTTTTCCTGTAAATGACTGGCGAACTTAATTGTTTTATTGGACTGGAAAACTTAACTTTTTTTAGATAGTTGCTTTGGTTATCTCTTCGGTAAACCCCTGATATAACCGTGTTTAGCGATCGAAATGTTTTCATAATCGGGAGATTATTTTGGAGATAAATTTGGGTGCGTAGCGTATCTGCAAACCTTAAATCTTACCTCGATCCAATTATTCTGCCGCAATGTGTTTATATCTTCAAAAATCTTATCCACCTGGTCCACTTGCAACATGACGATGTCCCAAAAGCCTTGCAAGTCTTGATTAGTAATCGGGAATGCTTCTCCTGTACACTAAAACCATTCATTGTGTTTATCTTGGCATTTAGTATCAATTGTCTCCAGTACCTGGTTAATATTATTAGTACACAGCCCTTTGAATTGTTGTATTTTCTGCGAAACCAGCAGTTTGGCCTTGCCGGATGCTGATCTTAATTTGCCGATAATTTCGTTTTATTATTTTTAAAATTTTAAATTTTTAAATTTCATTTCAATATCGTCGCCCACTCTGTGGGCCAGTACCAACAATCTGTTACTCTGCTCGTCCAGGATTTTCAAGAAATAATGACCGTATTTTTCACCTGAAAATCAACATGCTAAGTAGTGGAATTTAGTCCCAAATAATTCATTTTTATCAAGGACGGTTTCAAAGCACAAAACACTCATAAGATCAGAACCATTATGGATTAAGAGTGGTAATTATGGAGTTATAAATTACCTGGTTCATGATAAGGAACCATTTTGATTGAGCCGTTGAAAAGCCAACAAATGACCATATGTACATTCAAAATAACACAGTTCAAGAACTACTGCAAAACTACTGCCACGGCTTGAAATCGTTTTACCATATTTACATAGTTTATATGAGGCCAATTCACTGATAAATTTATGAGATTTTTCAGGCAAAAAACAGGAAAAAATTGATGAATTTTATGCGCAAAAACCGAAAATGTATGCGTGACTGTGACGGCTACTAGTAGTATCAATTGTCAGAGAAATATTGTTTTACGTCGATTGATTAACTTTTTCATCAGCAGCAGGACCGCACCTGAACTCAAAACTTTTTTTGGTTTGCTCAATTGGGGCAAGTTGGAGAATTACAGGAACTGTGCACTGAAGTCTTGAATAACGCACAGAAACGTGCAATTTTTTTTTAAATTGAAAACTTTTAACGAACCTAAACTGAATGTTTGCGGGGCCACAAAATTAAAAAAATACCAGTCTGACTGAAAACAATTAGGAAGATAACGCGCCAATTACATTTTCTGGTCAAACACAAATAACCAATTATTGATAAGGATTTCTTTCATTTAAACTTAGTAGTGATTTCATAATTATTTGCTCATTTAGGTGCGACTCCTCATTATATCGTTATTCAAATATCGCCTACTTGTTGTTGAACTTGCAAACAAATTAATTGTGCAATTTTCCAGCTGTTCTTGAAAAGCGAACACTTCACGCTTTTGGGTTGTTGTTATCATTTCTTTGCGTATTTTCGCCATGCTCCACTAGTAATTAGAATATTTGCATATACAAAAATGGATGTGATTCACGTCGAGCCTATTTGCTGATCGCTAAGCGAGTGTTTTTCAAATAAATATCCCTACATATATTTAGGGTGGTGGTTCGAAATTTGCCCCCTGGTCCGTAAGGGTTCAGTGGGAGAGAACGAAGTTCTATTTATTTCAAGAACTAGTTCCTGTCTAGATTGAAATAATGGAAGAACATGGAAAAATGCACCCAATAAAGGCTAGTTAAGCATTCARATCAGTAACATGACTGGGAATTGTTCTTTTTTGCAAATACTTTCTGGTTTCACTTGTTATCAATATGGATTTACACACATTAAACCTACGTGTATTTACCTAATGCTTATGCGGGATAATGCTGATAGCAGCGGCGATTTTCCTGTTTGGCATTAAATTTTTTCACAAATTTTGTGCTTGTTCTTAATTTTAAGGACGAAAAGTAGTATAAAAAATTCTGAATGTTTAGAAAAATTGGAAAATGTTGTTCGAGGGCGTAAGCGCAAATGCAAGCGGTGCAAGTGACGAATCGCCTTTGAATCTTGAAAGGAAACCAAGTTTAAAAAATATTTATAAAAAAGTGTGGAACTAAACCAGCATGTTAAAACTTCAACTGCTTATAAAATGATGTAGGAAAATTCCTAGTAACAAACGTACAGAACGGTACGTGGAGAAACATTGAAACTAAACCCACTTAAGTATTAATTTCAAGTTGAACAATTTCAATTGCATTGTCTTTGGTTAGGAACAGTGCTCGACATCTCCATTAATATCCTCCTTGCTTTTGATTTAATTATCCTCAGGATAATTAAATCAAAAACTTGCATCCTTTCCGTCTCAATATGGCCACCCTAATTAAGCGCGTGCCCTCGAGACTCATGCATCGTGTCTGCTGTAATGAGAATTTCTATTAATTAAAATGTTGTCAATCGTTGCAATCCATTCGCAGGAATTTTTAATTACTCGCAGTGAATTTAAACCGGCCCACGGCATGACCGCATGCCACTCTCTAATTATGATTTCCTAATTAACTTTTATTGTACTCTGGACCAGGTGGAAAACCGGATTTTCCCGGTCGAAATTGGGCCCTGTTTGGTGAGCCTTTTCGAACAAATTGCGTTTCCACCCTTTGAAAAAACACTTCTATATTAGGGGCCAAAGTGTGACTTTATGAGCAGTGGTCCAATTTTATCATCAACAGTGTTGAATAATTAAAAATACTAGTAACCTTTGTTAGAGTTCGCTAAATGTGCGTTTTTTTGTGTGTGCCCAAGTGAAGTTGAGGGTTTCTAGATTGAGGGACGGTGTCAAAAGCCTTAGGCAGAGCTATAAACAAATGAGTATTTATTGGAGATTATTGACTAACGCAAGACGCTAGTGAATGTAGGTAGATTTCAGATGATTAAAATTTTAAATTCGCTGTTCAATCGCAAGAGAGTTTAGAAGCTGACACGGAAATGTAAAAACATTTAGTGTAGCTGGCGCCTAGTAAATTGCGTCGCGTAAAGTGACAGCCCGAAATTGCTTTACTAAGACTAAGAGCCGGAGCAGGAAAAATATGTGAAAAAGATGGCAAAGCAACAAAAATATCGCGCGACGTATCGAGTGTGGAAGTCGACGTGAAAAATTGCGCCAAGAGGGTTCGGTTTGATGTTTCAGCGACGCAATGATGCCTGAAATTTCACAATTAACCCTCCAACAACCAAACGCTTTGTTCCGAATCGGGTCCGTTCATATCGTTTTATTGACGCAAAGAAAAATATATTTGAACTTCTTGCAATAATTACGCTTCCAATGCAAAAATCTCGTTTATTTTCACAACTTGCTGCTTTCCCATCTATTTCTGATCGATGGCACCTCTAATGCCCGTTTTATTTATATTTTAGGATGCTATTCGTTCGATTTATGGGTTCTGTTTTGCAAGTTTCTGATTTAAGGACTGATATTGCGGGGCAATTTTATGGTGGATGTGGAAGGAATATCGATCAGGATAAATAGGAGATTTTTCGCATAGAATAGGGATCGTTCAGTTTTGATTCGTTCTATTATCGAAAGTTCAGGTGTGATGAAACGTCAATTATGGTGTTCGGTCAGTTGAAAACAAAGGAAATTTTAGATAAGTTCTATATTGTTGAGGCGGATTCATTTTTTTACAAACTTCTTTTTGGGTATTTCGTCTCAAAAATTTTCGTCTTTAAGAAAGACAGAATTTCCTCACGTCCTTTATTACAGATTGATAAATAGTGCTCCTATTTCGCAATAAGAACGAATTATTTATCAAAAAGTAATCAACAACTATCACCTAGAGGGTATCCTG
>NW_026018814.1:7515215-7560824 GCF_020466585.1 Dendroctonus ponderosae
ATAACGATAGCAGAAAATAGCTATCGAAACGTAAAGGTAATTTTTCAAATTAATTTCTCTACTAATTGGAATTTTCTCTTACAGCTTGAGCCTAAGTGTCGCAGGATACCCTCTAGGTGATAGTTCTTGATTACTTTTTGATAAATAATTCGTTCTTATTGCGAAATAGGAGCACTATTTATCAATCTGTAATAAAAGACGTGAGGAAATACTGTCTTTTTTAAAGACAAAAATTTTTGAGACGAAATACCCAAAAAGAAGTTTGTAAAAAAATAAAAAGGAAATTTTACTGAAAGGTTCCAGTTTGAAGAGGATGGAGGTTTTTCTGTTTTGTGGAGGGGCACAGGAATAATCAGGAAATGATCCTGTATCAGTTGCTACTTCTGAAGGGGATATACAAGACTGTATTGAAGACAAAAAATTAAAAGGATTTTCTTTTTGTCTCGTTCAATGCATTTTGATGAGGAGACCGTGTCTGAGTAATGCAATAGTAGGTTGGTACCTTTCAGTGAGAAAATAATCGCCGTCTTCTAGACAAGGAAACGATCAATAGAACCTTCACAAATCTTCGATTAACAGGTTCCTAAATCCACTTTTGAAAGAGAAGTTTTGCAAAAAAATACTGCTGCAGAATTCGCTGAAAAAACCCTAGTACTTATTCAAGAAGAATTGCTTCACTTGACGGACCAAGCTAAGCTTGTGTGCACAAAACTTCTTCAGAAAAAACCTTTACCTGCACCTTTATCATTAACAACCAGTATAAGAACTTTTGCCTCCGGATTGTCCTCCCAAACAGTTTGTCTTTGTGCATGGAGGAACGATCATATCATCGATCATATGAATGGTCTGCTAAAAACTCTTTTCTGTGATGAAGCGATATTTACAAGAGATGAGATCAACAGTTTTCACATTGATCATGTGTGAGCAATCGAAAATCATCCTGCTATTGGACAACTTATTTTGGGAAAAGTTTATTCGTAAATGTTTGGACTGGAATAATCAATTTAGAAGTCAATTTCCTATTGACGTTAGAAGATGAAAGAAATCGAGTAGCGTTTGATGAGGTGAAAAACAATGTGAAAAATTCATAAAGCTCGGTGGACACTCTATAGTTACCCTGGTTAATTATAGAATATGAAATAATTTATCAACTAGAGAGCATGGACAAGACGACATATCACTCTTCTATGTCGCACAAAGTGTCTGCCGATACTTCCAGATATCTGAACGAAAAAAAACTGATGCAAGTAAATAAATGTTGAATGTGATTGGCATTAGGCGAATACCTGAAATATTCGCCACTCGAAGCACTTGAACATCAATCGCACAAATCCACTAAAACACAACACACATAAAACTTCCAACTTCATGATTTTCAACTTTAAATAATTTCCAGCGGACGGTACATTTCAATTGATTGACGGTAATTGTAGCAATGCTCATGTATTACATTAAATTGGCACAATTTGCAAGGGAATATTTGGTTGGGAATGTTGAACATTGCAGTAATTAGACCATCCAGTAAATAGGCGACTCGAAATCATGAAGCTGAAAATTGCAGTTTGTTGTTTCCGTATCGATGTGTGATGGAATTCATGCTTTTAACGAATATATGTTGCTATATTTGGAACTAGATGAGTTCATGATTGCATTCTGCTAGAGCTCGTCTCACCAGCCTCTACCATAAATTTAATAACGGAATTTCCAAAGATAATTTTTCATCGTGTGCGATATATTACCTAACATACCGGAAGCAGCATAAATTGCAAAATACACGACGTATTATGTCGCGGCAGATACAAGGCAAGTAAACTCGTGGATGAAAAACGAGTAGATAGAATCAATAGATTTTAGGCCATTAGATACGGGAAAGCGCAAAGGCTGAAAGTCAATTTGCTTATGAGAGCGTGGGGTATCTTGCAAGATTATGTTGGAAACTATTGGGTTTACGTTAAGTCCCAATAATAACTTTTTGATGGGGAAAAAGACCCCCTTCACATGGAACATTGAAGTTAGTTCTACATGACTCAATAGATAATTTATTTCATTTCCCAGAAATTAATTAAATGCAGGGACTTTTTGGATAAATATTGAATCACTGTGATAAGTTTGCTGTTGTCCATTCACATCCAACGGATCTATTCTGAATCACGTTGTTACTTTAAAATTAAAACTAAGCCAAGATGGAAAACAACAATGAAAGCTATTTTTTAACTGTTAATTTTAAACTTTGCATGCAGAGTAAAACTGACCGAAATTCATTAATATGGAGGAGAGTTAAGGAAATAGCGAGTGTTTGAGTTTGCTTTTAAAAATATAATTTACTAGTTGTTTGAGTGGCGTTCATTCTAACCCGTTAATGGACATCTGTAAGGAAATAAATGAAACGCTACTGCTTTTTCATTCAATAAAATTCACTGAAGGATTTTTCATTCGGTTCGAAATAAAAATGTTTCTTTGTAATTTATCTGTACAACTCAACGTTTTTTAACAAAATATTAAAATTAACTAAGAATAATTTAATAAATGAGTAGAACATCAACAAAAACTATAGGAATTTCTCGAAATGTAGCGCAACTATCTGACAACATTTTAGTTTTTTTTTTGTACCTAAACCAATTATGTTCAAAATGGCTATGAAAAATAAAAAAAAACAGCTACACTCTGCCTATACAATTGCACCTGCTTTAATTTCAAATCGGGAAAAATTTACCCCCAAACACAATTGAAAAGTATGGTGGTAACAAATTTATCGGGCAAATTAATTCGTAAGTGTGATACATTTTGTTAGCGTTAATTGATGCAGATATTCATTTTTGTTACGCATTTTGCAATGTAAATTCAAAAAAAATATGAGATGGTTGTACTACGTTGATATTGTAATGTTCTATTGATGAAATCACTGAGATGTACCGAGAAACTGAAAGAATACCTTTTTCCTTAGAACTGATCGAAAAATCGAAAAATGTATTTTAATTTATTCAAAAACAGTAGCGTGTTATTTATTTCTTTAAAAAACATTTATTAACAATAAATTATGTTAGTATGAACTCGAGAGACAAAAAAAGTTTTTGAAGCAAAATGTGCTCCATGGTTGGCAATTACCGCTTGCAAAGATTTGTTTAAATATACACAGCCACTGGTTTTTTAGGGAAGATTTAAACTTCCTGTATTTCCTTAATGGGACGTCTCCAGAATATAGTTTCTAAGGAAACTCGATTTCGGTTTTCTTCGTTCTTTGAAGTTTCCACCGTGGCAACCGAACCGCAATGTATAGGGTGTTCCAAGGAAAGATGTTATAGGATTCCCATTTAACCAGCATTCGTTATGATTCCATCAAAGTAAAATAATCTCATCGAACCATCACATCTGATAAATAAATGCTGGCAAACATTGCAAAAAAACCGTAAAACCCACAAGGCATAATAAACGTCAATTCCCTTCGCTTCCATGAACAAAATCGCACGGTAAAAAGCAATACAACTATTTGGAGTTGATATATTTTTCTATTTTTGAGCGATTTAGTTAATTTACGGGTCGCGCTGTCTGGCCATTTCGCGAAGTTTGTGCTGGCAATACAAAAATTCATACTATTAAAAGTTACGATTGTAGTTTTGGGACAGAGCGGGACGATTTATATTTGTTAAGTTAGTTCAGAGCGACCAACTGGAAAATCGTAATTGGACAAATTATGTTATGCGATACCGCTGTGGTTTTAATTGAAACGTCAAATCACACAGTTGCGAAATCAGAACGACGTGCAATGAATATTTGGCAAAAAATTGTTAAAAATAATTGATCCGCGTTGATAATCTGGATGCAATCTGGATTTTTCCGCTGTAATTTTGGGATTTCAGAATTTTTTTTTAATTGCAATCCGGTACTTTGTTAGATATGATCATATTGAAAAATTTCATTATTTTATTAATCAGAGCGTTTAATTAAAAAATAAAAACGTATTTGAAGTCGGCTGCTTTGGCTGAGCATTTTAAGTAATTTTTTTTGGAAATACAAAAAAAACAGATTTCGATGTTTTGGATAAATTGAGCTAAAGCGACTATATATATACAGAGTGATAACTTACAAAAGAAATAACGCTTTTTAAATAATAAAAGTGGACACATTATTCTCTTCTACTGTCTCACTTGTTCAGTTTTCAGACTTTTTTACCTTTGCTGAAAACCTTTGTTTTTTTCCAACCCTTAGGTCTGATCTTCCTTTCACTTCTTTTTTATTAGCACGCGTAATTTTTTGTTGCGAAGCCAAATTCAACTTGTAATATTTTATTTGCCTCGGCATATGTTTGCTTTTCTACCGACTGTTTTCCCTCAACTATATTCTCCTTTGACTCAAAACGAATTTACTTTGGGGTGAAGTTAAAAAACTCAACAATTTTACTAATTATTATTAAATTTATTTATACACTAAAAAATTTATAAAATTGTAAAACAATACGCCGTAATAAAACCTACATCTACGTAAAAATCTAACATAAACACATCTTGAAAGTCTTTGCGTTTTTAAGGTTCAGGGTGGCAAAGTCGATTTAATTTCGCATTAATTCACTTCGGCAAAGGCAAACGAAGAGAACCTTTTTTATGGAATTATTCTCAATTTTCCATGTTCCTGCCTGACACCTTTAAAATCCTCTTAGAAAGCACCTTAAGCAATCGTACAATAAAATAATATGTAGTTCTGCTCTAAATAAGTTGAATATTTATATTGAACCCAGGGAATGTGGTGAGCTGGACTTAGAATTTTAGAAGATGACTTTAAAGAAAAAATAAACAAGTGGAAATATTCAGCCGACTGAATCAAATGAATAAAATTGAGACAATTAAGCGTCGAATTAAAAAGGGAATTGCAAAAATTCAAACGTTGCTAAATTGATGGGCAAAATACTAATTCCAAGATTGCCATCTGCCAGAGGCCAAAGATCGATTTGGGTGGATTATCTGTGGCGGACGTCGACATAAATTTGCCCTACAGAATTTACAATCAGTCCTGTAAAGTAATTAACCAAGAGGAGTTTGTAATTGATGTTTGATTTGGATAGAGCAGGCAAAGAGAAGAAACCAGGTAGCTGAGCGAGTAGAATTTATGTTATCCGGCCGCCCTCACATCGTCAAGACCATTATGAAATATTACGTTTTTGACTAAGACGTTTGTTTTGGGAATAGGAAGGATAAATTCTGGCAAGTTCCCGACCACTGGCACGTTATTTATTTTAGCCGGCCGACAACTACTCTCGCTTCATTCCATTTTGAGTTATTTACTTCCAAGATTATTGTGTGTCTAGTCTTAGTTATACCCACGAGATATTCGTTCCAGCTCTTTCAGTGTTTGCTCTTATCCATCACGTTCGTTAAAGGAGCGGCAAGAGATATTTGAAAGGCCTTTCTGTGACAACCAGTATTTTTCCTGGAAATGAATATTTCCTCGGGTCAGGACTGGACTTCGGACAGAGAATCATTTATTTTGTTTTCGGCATCAGAGCGATCCAATTGCGCGCCCAGACAGCTAATCAATTACAAGAAACTTTTAATTGAATTATCCGGATTTTTATCGGTGTTTGCTTACGAAATTCCGGTGCTCTGCAATTCGAACGGGACGAATTAGTGTGCAGACCCGGAAAACAATATCGAAGGCAGGTTGTATACGTGCCGTTTCAAATAATCAGTGCTCTTGTTTGTTCAGACGTCCGCAAGGGAAAACCATAATGAAACCGGGTCACTAAAAAAAAACAGCCTCTACCAACTTGTTTGGGCTGCATGTATAATTTTCATTTATTTCATCCTCGGCCCAGTTAAAGTTAGGCATTCAATTTCTTCCGCCCGCATGGAAGCAGCGATATAAATCAACAGTCTAGCGTGGAATTTGTATCTATTTGAAACTATTACCGGTGTCCGGAAATACTGTATAAACGTGCTTGATAATCCATTTTGCTGTTTGGTTTACACTTAATGCGACTGACCTGTTGAACCCACATTTGCTGTTTCGCCATATATTGACTATACCCAATTTACTATATCTGTTGGTTATCGGTGAAATGTGCAAACCCTGTTAAAATACGCATCAATTTCCCTAACTATCTATACTACATATGTATATATCTGCATCCCAATATTATTTTAAATAAATGTGGGCTTTGCAAAAATATATGGATATCAAAATTACATTGTTTGTCCAACATACTGTGCCGTTTTGCCTGAAAATTATCAAAGAAACAGAATCCAAGCTCACAATCTGGGCAAGTGTTTGGAAGCTCTCATTTAAAATAATCTAATGTGTTCAACCTTTAGAATCGTTTTAGTTTCTAAGAGTTTCTAAGCAGTGGGCCATGAGAATTTGATCAGGAGTACTCAACTAACAGTAGAAGTTATATTGAACTATTGGCAAAGTGGCAGTGAAAAAACTGGGATTGTTATTAGAGCTTGATCCGCAAAATTCAAAAGGCTGTTCAAAAATGTCTCCAAATTTCCTGACGACGACTCAAAGTCAAGAGTTTTTCCACATATAGAACTATCAAATGCACGCAATGGGGAATCTGCAGCATCGAAACTTTTGTTTAAAATAAAGCGAATTAGTCCCTCCAAAATCATATAAAATACAATTTTTAACATTACTAGCGTCTGAAGACATAACTGAGTGATTCGGCCTACATAACCAAGCAGAAAACTGCATGGAAAATTTGAGAAAAGCTTCAAAATACCCTGATAATGATGGAAACCCGAAACTTTCGTTTCACATTAAGCTGATTATCGCCTACAAAAGTTAATCCTTAACTTGACTATTTTCCGAAGACATAAATAACTGATAATCTCCGGCCTGAATAAACAATCATAAAGGAAACACCGAAAAAACCTGCTTGAACATTTCTTGAGAATGCGTCAAATTTGAAACGTTTTCCACTTATAGAAATGATTCCCTAACTTCTCCAGATATTTAAGATATTTAAGTCAAAATTCCAAATTAAGGCCTGCAAAAACTTGCAATTGTTATCAGTTTTGAGCAGTTTCAAAAATTCTGACATTTCCTGAAAATAGAAACTTTTTCTATGTATAGACCGCAATTTGACAAATTTAAGAGGAAGTAAAAATAAAACTTCGGCCTGCATAAAAATGCACAGAATCCAAGCGAAATTCTAAAACAATACTTGAGAATGACTTAAAATCAAAATAGTTTTTAATTATAAAACGTTTATTGTCCTGTAAAAATTATATCAAGGTGACTCTCTAGTCTTGCAAGTTCCTAAGCAAATACATGTGAAACAATGACATGCTTAAATATGAGCACAAACCACATTCAATTTTGAAAAATTCTTGAAAATTCCTTAAAGATGAGTGAAAATATATACGTTGTCCACTTTCATCTCGACTTTCATCTACAAAATATATAGAAATACACAGAAAGGACTTTCTAAATTCTTTAGTCTCTGCATAAAAAATGTCAAGCTCTGACCTGCAAAATCGACCTCTTAAACCAAACAGAATTTTGTAAAAATGTCAAAAATATTGAGTACGACTCAAAATCAAAACTTTATTTACTGATAGAAAAGAGTTTGCCCTACAAATTGCATCTAAAACTTTACTTTTTCAGTTCGCAGGTCGCAAGTCAGGCAGGAAATAAATACTAAACTCCGATTTGCAAAAACCTCCATGAAAGACAGATGCGATTTAAAAAAAATCCTGAAATTGACTGATGATGACTGGTGATTGAGACGTTCTCCACTGATTTTGCCAGCAGACTTTGTCCTACAAATTTACAATTGTGACTTTCTAATTTGCAGCCTTTTGAGCAAATAAATGTCAAACAACAACCTTTTTAAATATCCGCGGAAGCTACGTGCAGATTTGAAAATCGTCGAAATTTGCCTGATGATGAAGAAACTTTTGTCACTTGTAGTACCGAGTTTGACTTACAATATACATGCTAAAAAGCGACTATAAATTCATGTGGTTAATCCCATTTAGGCGGGAAGTTGTAAATCCGTAACAGTAAAATTGTGACTGAAAATATCATCTTATTTTTACAAATTCACTTTTGCTTTTGCTAGTTTTCTCTAACAAACCATAGCATAGCATGTTTGATAAAACTTCAGAGTAAGTACGTTATCCTATGGCTTATTAGATAGTAGGAAAATTGAGAAGAAAACAAAATATTCCATCCTCCGCAGTAAAACTTAATGGAGCCCCATTATTCCAGGCCTATCTTAATAAACCAAATATAAAGCGAATCCCGGACTATTACTGGGCCATAAATAATTTCCGCGAAAAACGGTTCAGCTAATAAGACCGAAATGATTATACGGCAAAATTATTGCCCTCTCGCTAATCTCTCCTAGATTATTATCAGGCCGGTAGTGCGGTCAGCAATTTTTTAATTTCCCCCGTTTTGCTGTTTCTATCCGGAAATACAAATTAGATGGAATGGCTCGTCTGCATCGCGAATCTGTTAAGGGTTCTGTTAATTTCAGTACATTTTGCCTCAAAAATAAAACTCCCTGAAAATTGTGTATGGAATTCAGGACGGCTAATTTTCAAGCTGAAAGTTCAGATTGTGTTAACTCCCGGGACAAATAGCTGAAAATAAAGTAGTTTTCCCGACGCATTGAGTTTTAAAAGCGGAATGGTATTTTTGAAATTGAAAAAGGTTTTTTGAAATTAATGGAACTTGGTGTTTAGAAATATTCAATCAAAGAGCTATATTCCTTTATGTGTGTTGTTTTAAAGGTTCTATTAGTCGATGCAAGTAAGTACAGAATTTCAGATGTGGTAACCCTCAGGCAAATTCTGAACCAGTTTCGAGCCTATTAGCCCTCATCAGCTGGGTTTAGCTTGAAAATAACACTGCCAGTTTCCCATTCTAATGCGAATCGACAATGTAATGTGTTTATTTAGAAACATATTAAGTGGGGATGAATTCAGAATCTGGGAAAATATCTCAATTAATTATTACAATATCTCTATATTTGCCTTTACTCACACCGCAATTACGCCAAGTACATATAAACACAATTATTTAGTGCATTAGTAGAATACATTAGCGAGTTGTGGTATTAACATTTAATTACTTGGAAGCACTGCCTCCATATCTATCTGGCATCTCAAACGAAATAAGATCTATATCTAAACACAATTACACTCTGGATCACGTACGGTATTAATTGAAGTGAACCGAACGGTTGATTTTATTAGTGGACAGATCCCGACTGATACGTGACCTTATTATGATTTCAGCACTTTTTTTCCACTGCGAAAAGGTAGAAAATATGCCGCCGTATTTCATTTAGTGGTTAATTGAATAGATGTATGGGATTAGAAGGGAGCGATGCCGGGACGCAACAGGTTCCCTAAATTCTACTTGTAGGACAAACTGAATTATTAGCAGGTCGTACAAATCCCCATCTGAAGTCCGGGCTAATTTAACTAAAGACAATCTTGTAAAGGGCATGGTTCTTTAAGCGTCCTGAAGAGGCGAGCCTTCGCAAATCCGCGTCTTTAATCTTGTGTTAAGACTCTAGACGAAATAAAGTACATTAATGGTTTCGGGATAATTTATAAAAGTTTCTCACGCGACAAAAGGGGATTAATGCAAATTTCGACGAATTAGCTTCCAAGGTTTAGTGCTCAGCTTAACGCTGTAGGTACTCAAACTTTGAATTAGGGTTATTCTTCATCCATGACTAAGATTTGAATCCGCTGGATTATTTTTCTATTTTGGACAAACCGACCTCCCGTTATTCAACAATTTCCATCATCGAGATCAAATGTTTCGTGAGTTTTCAGCAACGCGATATGTTTAACTCATTGCAAATAAAACCGCCAGCATTTATCGACTATTGAGCTTAAAGTTCCATCACCCGAGACCAGTCATTTGATGCCAATGTGGAAAGCTTCAAGCTAAAATAAATGTTGTGTTGATTTACATGTGGCTGTTTTAGTGTTTAGAAACGTGATATGACGCGCATTTATCTGATTGTGCTGTTTTTAACTGGACAAATTTACCAAAGTTTTCAGTTAATTAAGCCGAATAAACACCATACTGTACAAAGCTGGCCGAGAAGCGTCGGATTTTGTCATAAAATTTTGGAATGTGAGTGGAAACTAACCAGTGGCAAAAACAACAAAATTGATCACATAATTTTTACTAAATCTCCCAAATTCGCCTCGTTTACCCAACAGTTTACTTAACGACAGTTTTATATACTCATAAGGCGAGAGGAAAACGAAACACGAAATTTAACCGTAATAAATCTATCGCGTGCGAAACTCATCCCACCTGATCACTAACGTCTTTTTAGTATTTTTCTCGGTTCACCTACAAAACAGCCCCTTCAGATGGGGATACGATGATGCCTGAATACTATTTTCCCATTTTATCCGCCCCATTTCTCGACCAATTAAGTTTTATTTGCTTCTGCGCTTGGACGAACAATAACAGTGAATATCGTTCCTGGTTTCACTTTAAAAGCCTTTTTTTCGAAAGTTATGGAAATTGGAGTCAATTTGATCTTCTGTTACAAGTACATCTACAGGTGTTCAGTGGATAAGCTTTTATTAAACTGACAAGGTTGTTTATTGAATGTTTTTTTTTAAATAATTTTTGCACAAAAACACATAGTTAAAGTCAAATTTTAATAAAATTTTTATCATTTGACCTGTTTTTGGATATTAAGAAATTGTTTGTCATTTAATTCTTAACACTTCGTGTTTTTCACAATTTAACGGACTACGATACGTCTTTGTTTTTTATTCTGTATTTCATGTTCTATTTTCGTTTCCTTTCAATTTCATGTTGTGAAATAGAAAACTAATTAAAAGTGTTGAGCTTTTACGATTATTGCGTGAAACTAGTGAGTGTCTCGGGCGTTTAGACCCTAGTGACAACTAATTTCTTCCAGTTGCTGCACCTAGCAAACTACCCCTGAAGATGCAAGCCATCCGTGCTTGCGAAAGGCCAGGAAAATGTACTTTCCACGGTGGTCTAAAAGCCCGAAAAACTTACCAGTTTCAAGCAGTGATGTAAAACCTTCCATTTATGGTTTTTATTATTTTATTGTTTCGGATTGTACCACTGTTTTCTCTAGAACCTTCATTTTTCATTATTCGATTTTCCTGTCGAAATAATGTTTGTAATGGAGTTCTTGTCCCTTGACTCACAAACTTTTTTGGAATTATTTAAAAAATACTTTTGGAACTTTTTCGATATACTTGTAATCTTTGATGATTTCAATTCCATTTACAGTGCACAGAAAGCAGCAGAAAATGTTCCAAGTGGTGGATTTCTTGCTCTTTTTAGTCATCAAAGAAAACTAACTCTTCCAACTATCTTCCAGACGTTTTGAAAACTGATCAACTGTGGCTTGATTAATAAGGGATAAATAATCAAGAGGCAAACTCTGGAGCTTTTCCATATTTGTCCTTTTCAATCACCGGGAACAGTTCAAGGTAAAGGCAAGCCTGTAACTGCTGTTATCTGGATGAGACGAGTCCAAGCAAGTTACAACATCAATAAGTCATTATCCCGCTGACCGATTTCTAATTGGGAACTAATCAGTGGCCACGAAGATTGAGCCATTTTCGCATCAGTGATCGACTATTAAAACGATCCTTTCAATTCATTTAGCAAACCATCAGAACTGTCAGTTCGTCGGTTTGTTTAATAGACTTTCTAGAACATTCAGCTATAAATGATTGGGCCCTCGATGGTGCGAATTTTGCGCATTAACTGCGAGTTGGTTGGCTGAAATGTGCTTGGAATGGATTTTTCAATTTGGTGTCGTGATTCTACGGCACTGAAGTGCAAAAGCTACGATTTTATTGGATTTCCTTCGTCGGAGGTAAAGGAAGTAGATCTACGTGCGATATGCAGACAAAGCTGACGTTTAACATTGTTACTTGCGTGTGCTTTTTTCTGTTCCGCCGGTAAAAGCGGCTCCGGCTTTAAATTCGGTCCACCCCTCAATTCAATAAAAATTTATTGTCGTTGTTATTTCTCCCTTTAAAACCCGATTTTTTTCTGAACCCAGCCCTAATGGAATTTATAGTACAATAGCTCTGATTGGGAAGTGGTTTCGTTCTAATTGTATAATTTATCTGGATTGACTACTGTAGACAATTGCCTCATCAATAGCACTTTGTTTTCCGCTATTTTAACCGAAAATCGATTGCCATTATCGCTTCGTTTCAATTTATTAAGTACTTTTTATTTTAAGCTAATTTTTTGCAGTAGTTTCACAAACCTAAACAAGTATTTAAAAGCTAGAAACCAAAAGTAGTTAGACTCAGAAAAAAGTTTGGTTATTTTTGAGTGTAATTTAACTTTTGTAAATGGAACAATTTTCGTGGACGTGGGTGACTTGAGTTGTTTTGCCTTGAACTCGAGAAGCGCACTTTTAATCGTATGCACTCTAGCATTATTAATGATCGTCACACAATATATCTTTAAGTGAAAGTTCGAACTTTGCAAGTAATTTAAATCCACAAACGGCCCCGTTATTAAGCTCTTTCAATTGGGAGGCACAATTGCCAGCGGAATAATCCTCCTTTGGCATCGACCATCTGTTCTCTTACTCAAGAACAAAGCGAGCCATCATTTGAATGCGATTCGTACTTTCGAAATGTTAACGCGCAAATTGAATTGCATCCCTAATTCGAATTAGTTGAAAATTATTGCATAAACTTAGCGGAAAATAATTCGCCGGTTACAAAAAGTTTTTCAGTTACATTCATGTCATGGTTGTCACAATAAGGAAATTGGTTTAAGCGGGCCCCTTTTAAAGCATTTTGCGGCTTCCAAGTCACGTTCGCAAATGAATATTAACGAGAATTTGCTATATTTTTACAGCTAATGTCAGCCTGGAAATAATTTGTTCGGTGTCAGTAAAGAGTAAGAAATTTGGAAGAATTTCGATTACTTCACACACTTATATTGTTGTTGTTGATGTTGTTTTTTAAATCCTTCTTTATTGAGATATTTCCACTATTCATGTATTGAGAAATTTTCCTCGTGCATTTGCACTGCTCGAAATAAGATCTTCCAAATCCTTCAGTAAATTTTGTGCCTTGCTGAATCTCTTAGTATGTTAACTCTATTATCTGTTCATGTCTACATGAAGGCCTCAAATGTTAAAATTTGGCATTTATTCATAATGGAAATTGTAATAATCTGGCCAAGAACGTTTTGAGTAGTAACGCTAATGACCAGCCAGTCACGTTTTACCTTATCGCTACTGATTAACCTTAATCGATTTATTGATGGAGGCTTTTCTATTTCTATTAATAAAATGGTGATGTTCTCCATCGAACGTGTAATTTTCATAGTCTAGATCATCTATATAGTTTTCCCAACCGACAGTGAAATGGGCAATTTAAAGCAAAACGTAGAAAGTCTAAAGTCTAGAAAGCTGATTTTTCG
Organism: Dendroctonus ponderosae; assembly: GCF_020466585.1. NCBI lineage: Eukaryota > Metazoa > Arthropoda > Insecta > Coleoptera > Curculionidae > Dendroctonus > Dendroctonus ponderosae. The sequence continues at coordinate 7,528,635 of NW_026018814.1, forward strand.
CTAAAAAATATCAATTAACTTTTCACGAAAGCAGTCGATAACATGGAATTGCAATGCTTGTATGATGCAATATAGAGATGATGATGATAACGTTTGCAGAATGTAAACAATTAATTGGGAAAATGAATCACTTTTCGCCTAATAAGTCATTGTCGCTCTCACATATTGCTTAGGCATTTTCAGGACCCAAATATAAAACACATACAATACGAAAATGTATCACATCTCAAAGTTATTCAGTTGGAAACTGTGTTTTATTTAATAATAAAGAATGATGTATAAAAAGGAAGACGAGAGAACCAGAAATTTGCCAAAGCAGGGACCCGGACCAGAACCGATATAGACCAAAAGTGGAACGAAACAGATTTTTTTCTGGACTGGAACCGAAGCTGAACCCATATTTTTTATTAACACACTGTTAAAAACTGAACCGGAGCCGAAATATTTTATTTCGGCTATTTTTTGATACAGCCTATAATGTTTGAAAGAAATGGATACTTGGGTTTCTGAGGACTCAAAAAGGGGAAAATACGGAATTAAACTTATTCGAATCATAAAATCTAAGATGAAAATGGGCAATCATAAGTTTGTGTGGTTCCATCAACTAAGTTCCGCATCTGAAACTATTGTCAATTTTGTCTAATATCGAGCAAGAAACCAGCACGACGACATGGATTTATGGCGCTTTTAATTTCGGAATTAGTTGACATTGCGAAAGTCCTAACTGCCCCTGTTGAAGTTCAACAGCCGTTAAAACTTTGGAGACAGTTATTAGTTATGGCGCCACTAAATAAGCCCACAAATAACCGAAGTGCTAAATCGGGCCATTAAATATAAGAAGGTCGAACCCAGAGGGAAAAAATCTGGATTGAATTAATAACGGAATCCAGTTGATTGGATTCGGGGATTCGCGAGATTGCCTGATAGTAATCTGCTTATTAATCGTCTCTATAAGCACCAACACGGTGTTTTTATTATTCTCCATTAGTAGAGTGTCAAAACACAAACGAACGTGCAATAACAATAACGACTTAAATGAGGCGCTGCTATTCGCTGTTCTATTATGTGTAATTGCATCTTGGCGTGTTGCTGGAACGATAAAAGCAGATTATTCCTAAGTTATGGTTCTCATCCAAATATTTATAAAGTTCCTAACGGCACGGGCAGTAAATCTTTCTAATAACATTCTGCCTCTATGTGTAGACTTGGCTTAATGTTAGGTAATTGTGAGCGCATTTGTCCAAGAGGAGAATCCACTTAGGAGTTGGTCGCATTTTTTTATAATTGCATTTATAGCTGCGCCATGATAACAAGTTTTAACATTAAATTTATTTTCAGCTACCAGCGTTCATCATGTGGAAGCTGTGGTAGGCCAAATGGCAAAGCTACCTTGCGACATCAGACCTACAGTGGCTAATGACAGGATAACCATCGTGATCTGGTTCATGGAGCTAAAGAACCGAAGCGACGGCAACATCAAAAGAAAAAACCCAGTTCCCATATACTCGTAAGTGTAGCAGCAAACCTGAATTTTTTCCTAGCTTTGTAAAAATCAAATAGCTTTGGGCGGCAGTGTTTCATATTCCCACCAGAAAAGTTAGCCACCGCCTCTTGAAACTTTGACTGGATGTGCATCAATTTTCCAGAGTTTTGGTTATTCCTTTGCGGTTTGGTAATTTCAACGGCTCATTAGTTTGCGGCTAAAGGTGAACGAGCACGGAGGCGTGCTTGAAGAGAAACACCTCTCTTTTTTTCGTGCGGTTTAAATGGCTGCTTTATTTTTCTTGCCACCGCCCGGGAACTGTAGCAAAGTTTGAAAAACTACCGTAAAATTAAATGAAGCATTTTTGTTTTGCGGCTCCCAGCTCGGTTTAAATGAGTTGTAGGGGTGCATTTGGAACATCTGTCGGACAATGAGTTTTTAAGTCGATAGCAAAGACGTTGGATGTTGGAAACGGCGATAGTTGGTTTTGGTTGCTTGGACTTTGGAAAATTGTAATTGTAAAAAACGCTCCACTCACTGGGCAATCAGAAACAGCTTGCGACTAAACCAAGGCCGTTTTCAACAAATTTCAAAATCTGCCTGTTACTCTCGCAATTAAATCGTTTTAATGCAAATTGTTGGGCAAGTGGAATAAGGAAAACAACCCCTCAACAAACTGTTAAACTTGCACCTTTTCGTAAAATCAACATTCTGCAATCGCCGGATATTTATGCAAAACATTTAATGCGATTTAATGTTTCGCGGCACGACAAGATTACGGAAAACAGGCGTGAACAAGAAGCCTTAACTTGCAGTATTTACCCTGCTTGCTCTGCTTGTAAAGCTAAGAAGGGTTCCTATAAAATAAGTCCAAACACTTTGGCTCAATCGAATTTATGTTAAACGATATGGCATTTGAAAGTCAAATTTTACAACTTGATTATCTCAATTAGAGCTGAGGGATTATTTACACAAAATTATTGCAGAAGAAGTAGGTATTGAATTTCACGATGTTTAGGGTTTTGATTTAAAAATGTCTACGTTTTAGCGATTTCGAATGAAACCGTTGTTGGTTGACCCATAACGATAATGCTCAGCAAACATACTTCTGAATTCTAAAGAGACTCAGTTGAAATTAAAATAAGGTAAAAACTCAGGATTGGAGTTAAACTTATTGATAAACAAGATTGTTTAAACCATTTATTGAGCAAAATTGAACATGGTATGTGAACAGAACGAAAAACAAAGAACCGAAATAACAGTTTTTTAAAACACAAAAGTCTCCTAAACGAAGAAAAACCACGAATTGAAAAATCGTTAATAAACAACTTGCTAGCAGCGACTGAAAAAATATGTAATAGAACGACAAACAATCTGGAAATATTAAGGGTAAATCGACTAAATAATAGTATTAATTGATTGAACCCACTGGAAATGTATTAATGTATGTGGAACCGGCACTAAAGTTCGTTAAAGCGATTTTTGGTAATTGAGGCTCTCCATAGAATTTTCATTTAAGTGTCTCCGCAATCGAGAACATGGAACTTTTATCCAGGGAACAATAGACTTGGTGTTTTAGTGGACTCTTAAGGAAAATTACGGGTCGAAATTAGCTTTATTACGATGGATGTAAATTGTGCATGTTCATTTAAACTTGGGATCAAAAGTGGGGCTTTTCCTGAATGAGAAAGCAAAAAACGTATATGAACGTAACCGTAAACTGCACCTGAACTAGCCTTTATGGAAATCTGAAATTAGGCTGCAAATACTGTAATTGTCTTAAGCAGTGAAAAGTAAAATCGAAGCATTTTGTTCACTGTACTGTATGGATGCCTGTACACTTTCAATAAGCCTTAACTCGAAGAAAACGATCGAAAAAGAGCACGTTAAACAGAAGTGTTTTCGATTTAATCAAATTATAACGATTGATATAGTTTTGAAATAATTGTACATAGAAATTAAATAGATTTAAAAGAATGTTTGAGGCGAAAACTAAAAGCGATTTTTTAGACCCGCACTATATTGATTTTCCCCATTTTGCGTGAAAACTAGAGGAACTGAGCGACTTTCTAAACCCTCAATAATTAAATTTTTGGCATTTTGCGTGAAAGCCAGAAATATGCCTTAAATGATATTCGATACAAAAAAGTGCTCAATTTGAGACTCAATCCTGCAATCACTACGACAACTGTACATCTCAACTCTCTCTTTAAACTGGAGCCAACAACCGATTTTGAAAACAAGCACTCATTTGAATTTATGCGTTTTGCGCGGAAACTCGAAATAATTCTTAAATTACATTTTTCACTAGAAAGTTATAAATTTGCGATTCAATCTTGCAGTGACAAGATAAGCTTGCAGCTCAAACGGTTTACTGAATATGAGTCAAAAGGCGATTTTCAAAACCAGCGTTAACATATATATTTCCATTTTGCGTGGAAACTAGAAACATTCCTTACATAATGTTTGGCACCAAAACGTGTGCAATTTGAGGCTCAATCCCGCATTGACCAGCAGATATTTCAGCTCAACCGCTTCTCTACATATGAGGCAAAGACCGAAAACGGTTTGTATAAATCGCACTAATTTAAATTTTGATGTTTGGTGCATAAAAGTGCGCAATTTGAGGTTCAATTCTGCAATAACAACTAGGCCTTTGCAGATTATCCGTTTTTGATTAACAATTTAATTGGGATTAAAAATAATGAAATTAGAGGAATTAATTCGGCAAAAGATTAAGAATAGTTTTCAAACTCAGCACTAATTTAAATATTCGCAAATTGCGTGAAGACTAGAAACAGTCTTTAAATGATATTTAGGACCAAAAAAAGACAATTTGCGGTCTAATCTCGTAAAGACAACCAGAGATTCTCAGCGCAACCGTTTCTGGAAATATGAGCCACAAACTAAAGGGCATATTCAAAATCCATATGAACTTGAATTTTCGCATTTTTCGTGGAAACTAGAAACATTCCATAGTCTTTAATACAAAAATGTGCGCCAATTCAGGCTCTATGGCGTAGTACTGGAGCTTCGTAGCATAACGGCTTCTCTAAATATGAGCCAATAAGTAACAGCTAGTTTCAAAACCCGCACTAATTTGAATTTTTGCATTTTGCGTGAAATCGAATTGAAATTTTTACAATTTGGGCTTAATCGAAAGAACAGAATATAATTTATTTTTAGGCCAATCCCCATCAAAACGTCTTTAACCCCATTCTCGCCGCTTAATACCTGCATAAATGAGGAAATTCACTGTTTTCATTAACATTAAATATTGAGGCAACATTTTCTATTCAGGTGCTATTGTTTGTCGCCGACTCAGCTCTTTAATCCAAGGCGGTGAAACCTAGAATAAATGAGAGAGCGAAAAATTTAAATAAAAAAGAGAATTAAATACAATCTAATAATTCTGACCGGGTCAAAACACTGTATCGATAAATAGTCGAAATGCGTGTGCATTTGAGTCAGTATTGGCCCTACTGACAGAACAACAATAAATTCTATTTATCTTTACCTCGGCCCTGCACTTAACCGGATGTCGGCCATCCAAGGGGAAGGAAGTTGTCATCGGGCCGCTGTTTGTTCAGCTCGAGGGCTTTTTCGCGAAGAGCAAAGGCCCCCGAAAAAGGAACGAGAAACGTGAAGGGCGAAAGAGGATTATGAATTATGGGACAACTATCAATCATGCTTTTTCACAGTGTCGACGCTTCAGTTGTATCTACAATGAAAGCTTTCCACTGAAAGTGAAAACCCTTTATTTTGCCTCATCCGCTATTATTGTTTCGGATTACAATATAAGAGTTAATTAATGCTGTTGGATATTGCGGCTTCATTATGCGGCTCCGTTCGCGAACATGTCGAAGACAACTTTGATAATAAGGAATTTTCTTTGCATTTTCAGATTGGATGCTCGTGATGATTCGCAAGAATCTCCAGTGGAATGGATTGATGAGAAGCTACTGGGCAAAAGGGTCGTTTTCATGCGCAACGAAAACCCGGCAATTCTCATGTTCAACTTGGTTGAAAGGGACGATGAGAACATCTACTATTGCAGAGCGGACTTCAAACACACGCCAACAAGGAATATTAAAGTGAATCTTACAGTTACCAGTAAGTTTATTTCATGGGTTTATTTTCGGTCCGATACATGAAAACCAGATTGCGGCCGAACTTTGGCGGCTTACAAAGAGCAAAACTAACAAGAATTAATATCGTGTACCACCTCCAATAAGCTCATTAGATGGCAATTAAGGCTTATAGAGGTCTAGGCCTGGTTTTATTAATAGTTTACGTGCTCGGACAATTTTATTCATGCGAGTTAAACCAATTCGGGCGGATAACTTTGTTAATGGCCGCAATGCAGTGAACTATGGCGCCGCTTTTGCACAAATTGCTCACGTGTGTGTTTCGCAGAATGGGTATTAGTTGATTTTCAGTTAGCATGTAGACCTGCAAATAAATCCACCCAATTTGTCTAATTACTTCCACTTGACCCGAGGTTAAAATTTAGTTATTCAAAAACCATTTAGTAGGCAATAGCTAATATTTGGCCCCACCTCAGACCCTCCGATTTCTCCATAATAAAATGAGAAAGGTATATGGGAAATTCGGGACCGCAGTAATCTCTTAAGGAGGTATGCAGGAATTAGTCGATATCAGCCGAAATTCATTTTCTTACCTCACCTAACTTAAAGGCAATTTGTGGTAATTGATTGCAGATTTACGATCTTCTCTCAAATCTCGACTTTTAAGGCTCCGATGTGCGATTTATTAGCCATATATAATGGCGAAGCCTTTAATGAAATTGTTTGAACAGAATCGGAACTGCTGCTCCTGTTGCTAATTATTTACTCAGGTTGGCTTTTAGTAGATGATTTAAGACGACGTTTTTTTAGTTGCATGCCATTAATGTTTAAGGAAAACAATTTAGTTAATTGAAGTATTTCTGCCGCAAGTTTCAAAAATTAAGAAAGTTGACCTGTTGGCTTTTTACTTGCTCTCCTCCTAATTAGATACTCTGAATGTATATTAAAACGCCACTTTAACAATATTGCGATGTCATTTTTAATGATTTTTGTACGATTTCAGTAATTTTCGTCACTGCTGAAGGTGTTTTTCATCAAAAAAGTTCAGTGTTAAAAATGACCAGCATTTTCAGGCAAATTAAAGAATAAAAAACCGTGAACTAAGTTGACTGACAGAATCTGCATTATGTTATTTAAAAAAACCGACAGTAATAAAAATTACATAAGTCGTACAAAAAAACCTTTAGAATTAAAAGCAATATTTAACGCTTAAACTTAACGCAATACATTTTTGTTGCTGAAACAAAAAGTTGTTGTAAGAACTGAAAACTCTTAAACTGACCGAATCTATTTTTTTTTGTTTGAAAAAACCATCAACAGTTACGAAAACAAAGAAATATTTGCAACTCAAGAGTTCAACAGTGATGAAACCCGAATGAACATTTGCAGGTGAGATAAAGAAGTCGAAAAAACTCGAACTAAATTGCTGACCGACAATTATGTTGGAAAAAGCCCTCAGCAGTTATAAAAACGAACGAGCAAATTTGCAGGTGAAAAACAGAAGTGGAAAACAATTCGAACTAAAGTTGACTGGCAGAATGTGAATGTTGTTGTCGAGAAAAATCCTCTCAGCGACAAAAATTAATTAATCAATACGGACAATCTGAAGAATTGGAAAGTTTTTCGACTTAGCAAATTTAAATTTTGTTGTTGGAACAAACTCTCAACAGCGATAAACACGAACAAAGATTTGCAGGTGAGATCAAGAATTTGAAACAAATCTGACCTCGAAGAAAACCTTCACAGTCGCAATAATTAATTAAACCTTACAACAACAACGAATCTGAATTCAGTTGTAAAAAAATATTTGACAATAATATGAACGAACGAACATTTGCAGATGAGATTAGGAATCCGAAAAAACTCGAACTAAAGTTGAATGACAGAATCTGAAATATGTTGTTAAAAAAACTCTCACAGTGATAAACATTAATTAATCCAGACGACAAACCTTAAAAATTCAGAGTTCTTCGACTGTCCGAATCAGAATTTTGAACGGACGAATATTTGGACGTGAGATAAGGAGTTGTAAAACACTGATCTGAGTCTGATTTACGTAAGAGCCAACACAAAAAAACCTTTTTAAAAAGATCTTAATTTGTTACAGGATACAAATAATCCGCACACCATTAGTTTGCAAGCTTAATCGTAAACTCGATTTGTCATTTTATATTTTGCTTATTGCACACTTTATTAATGTTAACTTTATTTTGCGTGAACGTAACTACTGACAGAATCTGAATTTTGTTTTTGAAAAAGCCTCCACAATGATAAACATTAATTGACCAATTTCGAAAAACGTTAAGAATTGAAAGTTCTTAGACTGGCAGAATCTGAATTTTGTTGTCGAGAAAAATTGAACCAGACAACCCTTACGTAAACTACTAATTTCATGAAAGAGTCATATTAGATTGCATTCGCAGCAGAAAAATTCCTGCAGCCGATCTTTCAACCGTCAGCCTCAAAGACTTTAACAGGCTTAACACGGGTTCTTTTGTGCTGTCCAGGCGTGTTGAGGGTAGAGTGTTCGTACATTTTAATTGCAGCTCATAAATCTGACTTTGTCGTTAAAAGGAATGTCGGAACAGTCAAAGGACATAATGATATAGTCCACTTTTACTTTGCTACGCTCGTTTATATTTAGAATGTTGCCAATGAAGTCAATTACGCGAATTTGAGGGATTTTTCGAGAATAAAGGACAATAATGGCCCCGGAATGAAGCCGGTTGTTTCCTAATTAAGGTAAGAGGGCAATGATCGCGCAAAAATTACCCATATTTGCTTGATAATTGAAGTTTGTTGTTCGCTCTCAACGTGTTTTTAGATAATTGTTCAACTCAATTAAAGCGGCATTTTGGGAATCCAGATCTCATGGAAACGGTCCAAACTGCTTCAGATTTCACTTTTTTGAACTATTCAGTCACCAGCAAATGAGAACTGTTAAACTGCTCTTGAAACACTTAAGTTTATAACCAACCACTTTCTTCATAATATCTGCACCGAAGACAAACAAACACTGGCAACTTTTACGATTTTATTTTTTCCCTCACATGTGAGATATTTTGCGTTCAATCTCCAATAAGCTATTTCATTTCAAGTACCCACGGGTAAAATAAATTTTGTAAAGTTAGCAATTTCTAATAGGTCGCCATGAAAAGGCAAAGCCTGTAAACAACACCAAAGCTCAAAAGATCCCATCCGGGCAATTCTCGTAAAAGTCGTAGATAAGTTAGTCCAGAAACGGCAGAAATAAAAATATTTGACTTTGTTCATTACAGTATGCAAATAGCTTGGCATAATGGGAAGAAAAAGCCATTGGCCCGGTCGCTATATGGCAAGGCTGGATTCCGCATATGTCACTTTATATCCTGCACAGTCCAGTTAACATTCCTTTTAAACGGGAGACGAAATTTATAGTAGACAATTAAAGCTTGCATGTTACCGTATTGAGGGCATAGCAGATGTTGAACTAAATCGTCTAGTCCAATGTCAATTTGCCCAGGCCAAACTACTGGATAACATTCGGATGGCACTTGTTTTGCAAATATTAATTGCCCCTCAAGGTTGCAGGAGTTGGCGAGCAAGCATAAACATCAAAATTTGCCTTGAAAGATCGTTTACCCGCAAAGTCTCATTAATTATAAAAATCCGAGGTCTTCTCGGCAAGTAATTACCAATTTTCAGACGTTACTGCCAGAATACTAATTGCCCCTAAATTAATATTAATTGTTATAAATTGGAGTTCTCGGTGATTGCAACATTTACGGCTAATATAATTTCATTTCGGCGGAAATAGAGATTCAGTAGAAATTAAATAAATAGGGCAGACTTTTAAGGTAATTCAACCAACTGTAAGAGCAAATTCATTCAAACATTTTTGTTAAAAATATATTTAAATATTAACAGTAAAGTACGATATTCCACTATTAACAATCACTTATTCTGATAGAGCGGGATGATTGAGAAATGATAGTGTTCTAGCAAAGGGCAGAGCCCTATAATGGTCAAAAGTGGTACTCCACATTCCAAACAAATCCGACAAACGAGCTAATTTAAATTTAGTGGACGTGAGTTGAAACTATGTTAGCATTTGCGCCATTTTTCACCGCGTAATCCTTAATTTATGCATTTGTCGTGTCGCCAGAATTTTAAACATTTTATGCCGCCAGTGGTTTTTGCACTGGGAGATAAAACTCTTTTGGCATTGGAAATGACAATTATGAATTTTATTATAATATACTATCCGCCGGATTACCGGTTGGCGGGAGTCGGAATCGTTTAGCCGGATTTTTCGGGCAGTGAAAAAAATTATATTTCCGCCTCGCAACTAACTACTGCAACGAAATTCGAGAGAATAATTTTAGTCACGCACCAATTTACCACTCGCCATGTTCCTGCAGTTCTATTCTATTCCAGAAAGTTTCAACTTATAAGTGCCCTAATTGATTTATCTTCTAGGCGTTATAATAGAGTGGACGATTAATAACTAGCAGATTTATTGCATTAAAGCAAAGTGGCTTATACGAAAGTTTGGCCAGCAGCTTCCAACACTGCTAATGCGAAGTGACCAAATTGTTAATAGCTGAAATATTGTTTAGAGTTTCAAGGTTTAATCTACTTGGAACTATCAGCTGCTGTTAAATTAGACGGGCTCCGCACGAGATTAATTGGATTGCAGTTTCCGCAGCTGATTTTCTGTATTAATTAGCTCCACTTTTTTTACAGTTCCACCTGAAAAAGTGATGATAATAGACGTGAACGACAGCCACATAAAGGACTACAAATTGGGCCCATTTAACGAAGGAACCTCAGTCAACATCACTTGCGAAGCGACTGGAGGTAAGCAAATAGACCCGCATATAATCCAATTAGGCATCACCCATTCCGTTTGCACCAAATAAATATTTACTCTTTGGTTTTACTCTGAGCCCGGTCAATGATGCCCTGTTGGTCAAGTATTATAACAATAACCAACGTAAATTTTACAACTAAAAAACACGATATCTTTAAAAATATTCCTTTAATCCATTCATTGCTTTGTCTGTGTTTGGCCAATGTAATCCCCAAACAAAATAAATAGGAGAAAGTCAGTCAAACCTACGCTTAAAGTTCATATAAAATGTCCTTCCAAATACAATTTAAACAGTTTTGTGCTCGATGCATACTTTAACCAAATACGATTACTGTTATAGTAACAGTCGGCTGGAGTGATCTGATATAACAAACATGAAAACTGCGTAAATTTTCACATAATTTTCAGAGGGATCCAGCTTCTCTTTTAATGAGCCCGTTTAATTCCTTGGATTATTTCGATAAAAATGCTATAAATTTTGAGTCAGCTTTAGCAACTAGATTTTTTTCTAAAAAATAGCCTGCAGCAAGTATCTGTCGAGTGTGTACTAACCTGCGGGTTAAAAGATATTTTTGGACTTAAAAAATAACACGTTTGAGTTCAAAAATTCCCCATTTAGCTCTTCAGCAAATAGAGCGCTAAGGTTTATTCAGTATATACGGCATATAAGGCTCTATTAAAAAAAATCGCAAGTTTTTTCCATATATAGAGCGCCGGTTGCTCTTTTAGCTCTCCACAGATTTTGTTTAAAAAATTCGAAAGATTTAGTAACAAAATTCCCAAGTTGTTGTCGTTATTTAAAACGACCGTGGCGGTTTATCTGGGCAAAGTTTGAATTTTCCAAGAAGCTCAAGAGTATTTTTTTTAATGTTAAAAAAGTCGCACTTAACGACCTCTATGCAGACACGTTTTGTTTGTATATTCAAGTAAGAATGCAAGTTTTCAGAACATTGCGATGTGACTTTGACTATAGATAAAGGCCTGTAGGTATAGTTTTTGCCAATATAAAGCAGAAATTTATATTCTTATCTATGTCTTTTCCACGATTTTCGTGGAATTTTAGAAACTTTCTGAATAAACGCCCTGTTCTCTCACGATTTTAGATTAAAATTTGCCTCTTGACTTTAACGGCTAATAGTGCAGATTTTTTAATTAGGAGCATAAACTGCAGATGGATCTACATCTGACGCGAGTTAAGAATTTCCCGGAGTTTACGAGCAAAAAAAAATTGCAATATTCTTATTTTGAACACCCTGTATGATAAAGTCAATAGAAAAGAACTCTTTTTAGTCTGTCCAATCGGAAGCTTAAGCTTGAAATAGATTATCTGTATTCAAGACAGCATTTCTGGGGGAAAGTTGTCCATAATTTTATAAGATACGATGGTCATTTTCTAATTCAATAATTTTAGGAATTTTTATTTCGAAGCAAAGCCAAATCTGATTGACGAAAGTGAATGGCTTCGGCAACTTAAAAAGAAAAGTGGCTTGTTTTTAGAGCTTCTGAAGTGAACTACAAAAAAATTTTCTCAAAACGAATCACGAATATGGAAATGAACAAATGGGAATTTCCGACCTGAGCTGATCATTAGTTCTTTGCAAAAATAGCCAAAATTTAATTAAAGTGAATTAATAGCACGTAAATCAATATGTCGATAGAAGCTGCACACGGTATCGTTTTCGGCTGTTTATTAACATTTAATTAACCCGATTAAAGTCGTTCTCTCATCGAATTTTCAGCTCCAGGTTTTACCTCAAACGTGGGCCATCAGAGGACTTCGGATGCCCTTGTTTACCCATGGCGTTTCATCAATTTTGTAATTATCCCCACTTGACCGTCGATGAAAATTTGAGATAATGAGTACATTTTCCGGGAAATTTAGATAATCGATTTTTGATTAAATTCAGTAATATGTCAAGTTTTTTAGTCAGTTATTTGAAATTAACAGTAAAAGTTGAAAGAAATTGCAGAGTAGTAAATCATGTGATCATTTTAAGTTGGTTCAACAAAATGAATTATTGAAAACCCAGTTAATTCCAATATTAATTCACTGTCACCTTTGGGAGGTATTTGCTCTTATGATTATTTAAAGTGACGATGGGCCTTTCGAGGGCCGGCCCTTTTAAAAGCCACTTAAAGCACTTAGCGCGTTAAATTTCCAATTGAGATTCACTTTTAAGAAATGTTTTATTTAGCGAAAATCCGCATAAAATGGAAGGATAAATTTTTCAGTTGCCTGCGAAAAGACTGCGAGCATCAAGCAGATATTGAGCCTAAGACTCAATCGTCACATTATACTTTATATTTGTAGGTGTTCCAGTGCCAAATGTTACTTGGTGGCTGGAAAATACCCTTCTGGACAAATCCATGGATTATATCACCATCCATAGCGACGACCCGTACCATTTTTGGCACAACATCACCAAAATGAAAGTTCGCAATGTGCTTCACATTGACAAAATTGAGAGAAAAAGTCTAAACGCTGTATACACTTGCCAAGCTACAAACAGTCAGCTGATGCATCCAATATCCAGCAGCATCACCTTGGACGTCAACCGTAAGTAAAAGCGAAATAAAAGTTTGCTTGAAACTATTGAAATCGAATGCGGCGCTTGATCAAAACAAACAATATTCCTAGGTAATCCGCACACGGTAATTTATGAAAACCCTCACACACAGTTTAGCATAACGTGCATTATGGTAGTAATCCGGCATTCACCATTAATTTAATATTCATTAAAATTAATATCCGTTTCGATAAATTTAGGTTTACATTAATTACCGGGATGCGTATTTTACTAGGATACTATTTCGATGTTTTGTTGCGCAGCATTGTTGATGAGGAAAATCCCCCTAATTACAAACGTTAACATTAGGCGATTAATTATTCATCTTGGCATATTTTAGCCATATCCTGGAATTGAATTTTTAGGAAAAGGCTTTACAGGTTCAGAGTTGTGCGTTCCGTAAATATGAGTGCGCTCTTGTCAAAAATTCGAATTTCACTCATCGTTAGGAAAATTTGGCTGAAGAATTGACCAAACTGTTGCGGAACAAATATCGCTTAGCATTTTTCAAAAGGAAATGGAAATAATCGGCCGGTTGCTCTCTTTGCCCATGACCTAAACTGGAGTGCTAAGTCGTCCATTACCTGGACTAAGGCCCTAATATGCACAAACGCCCTCCTGGCAGAGAAAGGACAGAGTAATAGAAGCAACGAAAAAACGTTGGCAACAAAATTCTGAGCATCTCTTTGACTTTATAATCTTTCAGAGAACTTTTAAATCAAAACACCACAAAATAATAAAATAGATCAATCATTTGGATTTGTTAACTTCCAAGTACTGGTAAGTAAAGTTTAAATACAATTTCATGTTTTCGTATTTGTTTTGTTTTGTGCGATCGTCGAAAAAATATTCCTCCTAACTCTTGGAGAGCGGTTTTCTCGCACTAGTTATGAAAATAATTCTTTTGTGCATAATTCTGAGCAGGAGCGGAAATATCTTCTCTTGAATCATCGGCATTATACTACCGGAGCTATTTCAAGTCGTGGCTTAATTAAGATAGGACTAAATAAGGTTTTAACTCGTCGAAAATTCGCCCGTTCCACTTCGATTAAATTACCTTTGGATTACGAGCAAGAAACGCATCAAATGCGCGGTTTTGCGAAAATTTCCACTTGAACAAAATGATTCTTTTCGCAATTTAACAGCTCTGATGATCGCCGGTTACATCAACCGCCCAAGGCGGGCTTGAGGCTTTGGAATAATACACTCACCCCAGGTCCACCCTCTTGTGAATGGCGTCGCCTGATGGATTTGCCTTGATTGTGAACAAACTGTTTACAACTCACTAAACAGCCATATTATTACGTGTCAGGAACGTGTTGAATTGAACCTTCACATTCACGTTTGCGCTATCGTTTCGCATCCGGTCGCATGCTATATGTTGCATTGTTAATAAGACTTGGCGGCTTTTTGCCATTCTTTTGCATAGAAAGCCCTTTAATCTCGGTAATTGCATGCGTATAGGCAAATAATGTTCAACTACCATACCCTAATCGGGAATCTGGCGCGACTTTCGACAAATTTCCGTGATTTGTCAGGTCACGCACATGCCAGTGGATATAAATGAGTACAAATTGTAAAGGCAATAATTAACGAGGTAAAGGTTGAAGATGCAGAGATTTCTTGAGGTTGATGCAAATGAAGCGATAATAACCGAAAGCGTTTCCTAGCGGAGATGTTCGCTGTTAAAGTGGGCGATTTTATTAACATTTCCACGTAAATCAAGTGCCAGTTGAAATGAAATCAATTATTCACCGGGAAGGTTGGCTCTGAGATCACACTGGACCGAAACAAAATGCATTCGAAATCAATAGTCACTGCAACCTGAATCCCATTTGTACGAAATTCACTATTCCCTTTGGTAGTTCTTGGCCATTTCGGCATACATAAACTGGATGGGTGCATGTTGGGAAAGGCCATTTCGTCCAGGCTGGGATTTAAGGAAAGAGCACGCTATAATTTCTGACCGTTGGCCTTCCCTGTTAAATTCAAACGTCCAGACAAAGAGAAAGATAAATGAAACAGACTAAATTACTTCTTGTCCTACGAACGGAAATTAGTTTATGTGGCAAAAGTCAAACCGCTTCGGATCGAGCTCGTTCAAAGTCGGATTTAATCTAGTGGATTGATTTGGTCATTTAACTATTTTATCGTCACTGGACTTTGAAAAAGGACAAAGTGGCTAATGGATGTGACTGTTATTTATCTCTAAAGCCCCGTAATCAAATGGATCCTGACCAATATTTTTCCGAAGTTTTAATTAAAAAGCTTGCATATCACTGTACTAATTAATTTCTTTGCCTCCTTTTTCTGAATCTTTAATCTAAATTCTAGGTACTGAGGATCAGTTGCATCGTTTGAGTAAATAACTATTAAAACATGATAGTTCATTAATATGTAAACGGTTAATTAAGCATGGTTTTGTCTGTGTAAAGATTAATTACATTTACCGGGCTGCTTTGGATAATTAGCGAACCGGTGATGATCTGATAGTAGTTTTCAAATACATTGTTTTTGATTGAATCATGAATTAATTTTCGTTTTGGAGAAAAATTCTGTTATATGAAAACAAGAGTTTTAGGAATGCAAACCCGTCGGGGACGAAACTGTTTGGAGAAGAAATTAATGAAAATCAAACAGGTCAATTGTGTTCTTGCCAGTGTTCCCACCGGATTTGGTTTTCATCCTTTTTCAAGATTTTTAACTCTGATAAGAACTTTTAGAACCTCCCTTTTTTAAGTTTGGGAACGATCACAAAAGTTTTTTAAATAAAATGAGCATGAGCAAGACTTTCTATGTACGCAATTAGTGTGTACGTACCTACAGCAGAAGCATTTTTTTCCATTAAGTTCATACTTTGAAACCCAAATGAATGGAGTCGTTTTTCACGTCATCAATATTTCCAATTCGAAACTGAAGTAGTTACTTTTTTAAAGATTTCAAACGAAATTTCAAAAAGAATGTTTTTAGAACATTCACTAGAACAAACTCACGCGTAAGAAGAAATTGATTGAAATCATGCCGTTTTACAGGCGCAATGAGCCAAATTTTCCAATTCAAAAATTGACGTTAAAAGCCTTTACTAGGAGACTAAAATCGCAAAAAATCCCCCAGCCGTTAGTGGTACGAATGAGACTTACTAGAGAAAAAATATGACCATCAATGGAATATTTCCATTGCTAAACTGCAAGCATTTCGAGCCTTTTTACTTGATGGTGCTCGAAATGTAAATACCCAAAAACATCCTTTAGTTTTTCCTTTGCAGCGTTTCTAATAAAAAATCATCCAAGTGCGGTTTTAATTATGAAATTGGTAATTTTTTCCGAGTCAGCCGAACTTGGCATTAACCGGCCTTTACTGGAAGATTGAAATCGTAAAAACCCCCCAGCCGTTGGTGGTACGAGTGCTATTCACTAGAGAAAAAATGGTGCAAATTTTTGTCTCAACCAAACAGAGTCAATTACTGCAAAATGCCCTTTACCAAACTAGACTTCTCACTAGCAGGAGGTTCAGAATCTACCAGAATGTGAATATCCAAAAATTTCCAAAACTATCGAGTTTTCTTCTGAAGTGTCGCGATCAACAACTGCGAAAAAATGCGTCTTTTTGTAAAAGCAGCCGATTTTTGCAAACTTTTGAAAATTGCTGTTAAAATCTGTTCCTGAAAGATTCGAGTTACAAAAACTCGTCGGCTGTTTGTTTTTCAAATGAGATTCGGGGTATAAATAACGTCCAAAGTTTTCTAGCTAGCGGAGAATCTCAAGCAATGCTTTATTGTCATTGAGAAACATTTTTGGAGGCGTTTCTTTAGAAGATGCTCCAGTCATTCATTAATCTCTAAAGCTATCGAATTTAACAAGAAATTGTTTATATTAACAATTCTTGTAAAGTGCACGAGCAACCAGAATAAGTCGCAAAAATGCGGTGTTGGTACGTGAACAAAGAAATTGTCTACATATTACCAATAATACGTATGAGACATAAAGAATTCATAGTTTCTTTGAGAATCCAGAATTTGAAGAACATTTTAACCAGAAAGTACATTAATAACCATCAAAATGTAAAACATCAAACTTCAACATTTAGTAACAACAAAACAACAAAGTTTGAAATAATTGATTTCAGCAAATTTTAAGGTGCTATTCCAAAAGGTCTACCATGCTTCCACAGAAAACTTGGTGAAACTAATTAAAATAAAGCTCAACACCAACATGTGAAAACTTTTATAAGCTATAAATAGCGATCGTAAATATGTTAGGAGATCATTTTAAGTACAAAATAACGAGCAAAATTCGCAGCCATCCTTCACATGAACTTAAAATAACGACAAAATGTTCATATTGAAAAGAAACTGTTGAAAACCTATAGCTCAAACGTACGTTGTACTGGTTGTACGTACTGCGTGCATTTTAGACCTGATCAATAGAGAAATTTCGAAATACTACAGAATGAACAAGTGAATTTAACATAAGTGAAAATTGTGACAAAGAGCTGAGGCGTTTAATAGTCACGAAACCAACCCACTTAATAAGAAGCGCTGTTGACTACAAGCCCATCAATCGTCCGTAAAAAAAACAATTAACTCTTCAGCTTCCGAGCTGATGAGGAATTCTTTGCCACGAAAACCTCTTCCAAATAAATATCTGCGTGTTTCCCCATTCCGTTCTTGGTGTTGATTTAAATGTCCCCCCTTTCGCCCATCATCCAACATCTATCGATAATTAGTTCGAAAATGTATTAACCAAGTCCCATTTTCCATAGTGTTCGATTCGTAGTCAGTTTTGAGGTTGAGTTATGGCCGCTTCGGGTCACATTCCATCCACTAATTAAAGTTAAAATGTTTCTCGTGCGACTGGATAAATTACGGTCCGATGATGTGTACCGGCCCCCTCATTGTTTCAATATTATTGTCATGAAATTGTTGCCTCGCCTGAATAGACAATCGCTTTTCGGTTCCGGATGGCTTTCAACTTATAAGCAACTTACTGGAAAATTACGTGTTTAGGGTCAACTGTTTGAATCTCACAACACTGACACGATTAGCGCGACGCCAGTTGCACTTGGTTTCAAGCTGTTGAATACAACATCTTGTAATTTTCCCATAAAAAACGCGTGCTGAACCTGAAAACCCGAAAAACACGACACAAGCAAACGGCAAAGCTGGAGAGCTTACAAAGTTAATCTGATATTTCCTTTGGTATTTTTAGACCTCCCGACTTCTTAACACTATTAGTGGTTACGGTCGCCCTCTGAATTCTGTTAGGCATTGTTTCAGATCCTCTTTGTTGTCAAAATATGAAATATAAGCTCCTTACGCCTTGGCCTCCGAAAGGTTATGCATTAAACATTTTACAAATCGCCCCCGGAAAATCATAGGGCTCGACGACGGTCGTTCGTTTTCATTAAGGAGCGAAAAAATGCTGCTGCCTTCTTGTGCATCGGATGAACGAAGGTACTTAATGCGGTTTCCAGTCGACGTGAACATGGAATTAAAAAGAACTTCCTGAAAAGTCATGGCCCAGGGTTAGACATGCAGTCTAAACCCAATTAAAGCGCGGCTTACAAGGGTGGATTTGTAACGTTATCAACATAATTAGATTTGGTTTGGAAGCTGGCTGCTTTTCGGATAAATTCGCTGCAAATTGGTGCAGAAAGGAAAATAAAATATGTTTCAGCCAAACTCATGCTCTAGACAATAGTTCCGAGGACTAACTCTAGGTTCCACCATAGGAAAGCCTGAATGAGCCAACGATTTTCGGCAGCCGAAGTTGCAGCTTTAACCATCCAGAATTGGTTTTTATGTATATAAAGTAAAAATCAGGCGGAAATTGTTAGAACGGGCAAAGATTTTAAACTAGAAAAGTAGATAAGAACAGTTGCAGTAAAGCTGATGGAGTTTTAGAATGACGCAACTCAAACCAATGAAATGGAAATTGATAGTATAGTCAACTAAGAATATTAAATTGATACTGGTACTTTGTAGACTTCAAATCGTCTTAATTGATTTTTCAAATACAACATGAAGAAATGAAGAAGAAAACTTTGCCAGTTGCCAAGCAAGTGATAGGCGATAGAAAAAATGTATCAAAGGTAGTACTTATAATGATGAGAGACTGAAGAAGTCATCTGAAAACAAAAACGATTATTTGTAAAAAATGTATGCAAAAAGGAACTTAAATGTTTAATGGAAAAAGTGCTGGTTGAAAAGCCAATGGTAAGCGGTTGATAAAAATGCATGACAATGACTTTGAATTTTTCGATTGGTTTGCAGAACAATATTCAGAGTTTCTGTAAACAGAGGTTACTAGTAATCTTGGGAGCCAGGTGAAACACATGACAGAAAATAAAACTTGGAGGAAGAATAAAATATGCCTGTTATAAGAAAGTTAACTGTTTATCGAAAATCTGCTGGTTGCAAAGCTAGTGGTAAGCGATTGATAAAAGTGCATGAAAGTGCCTTTAAAGAAGAATTTTCCGACTTGTTTGGAGAACAGCATTCAGAGCTTCTCAGTTTTTAATCATTCGGTAAAAAATAGCCAACGAATAGCAATGATGAGAGTCAGGTGAAAGACATGATGAGAGATGACACGAGGATGAAGAATAAAATATGTCTTCAAAAAAGACGTTAAATGTTACTTGCAACATCGAAACCGAGACTTACCAAAACCGTAGCAAAGACGGAAAGTCACAGAAACATAGATTTGTTAAATGACACAGCAAATAGGGCCAAGTTTAGTCAAGAAGTGAACGAGGAAATGGCGAAAATGTAGATACAGTGAGAAGAGACAGTAGACGAAAAGTTAGAAGCTATCACGCAATAACGACGATAGCAAACAACAACTTGAAAGTTCAAGACATGAAAAGTGAGAAAAAATAGTTGAGCGATTAAATACTAGACTTAATCGATTCAAGGTGTAACTTACGAAGTCGAGAGCAAGGAAAGTGTTAAAAGTTGAATAAGGAATTCAAAGATAAAATAAAACTCCTAATAAAAGAATGAATCTGAATTATAAAACGAAAGAGGTAGCGGGCATATTTAGAAATAACGGCAAAGTGTTGCAAAATGACGGCCAAGGGAGAGTAATCTTGAATCCCGAAGACAGAAGAATATATGGAAAAAATCTATTTGCAGAAGCCAGAAATGAAATGAAAGTCTACAACGCTTGCAGAGGACTCCCTATAATCTGGAAAGACACAATTAAGGGCATGAAATGGTTCAAAAAACGAGGATATAACTAACTTGTTCACCCAGATGGATGAATTAGGGATAATTCCTGACCATTGGCTGACAAGAGTAACTCAGTTGTAGATAAGTTCTATATTGTTGAGGCGAATTCATGTTTTCGCACTGTTTGCTGGGTATTTCGTCTAAAAAAATGTTTCCTTACTAATTGGAATTTTCTCTTACAGCTTGAGCCTGGGTGTGTTGCAGGATACCCTCTAGGTGATAGTTATTGATTACCTTCTGATAAATAATTCGTTCTTATTGCGAGACAAGAGCACTATCTATCAATCAATTTATCAAAAATTTTCAAGCGAAAGGCGCAACAAACAGTTTGTGAGAAAAGAGTTTCTTAGCTTTTGCTCATTTGGTGAAGAAATAAACAGATAATGGTACTTGTAAGGAGGAGAGCCAGACAAAACATATGACCAACACTGAGACTCGGACGAAGAATAAACGATGTTTCGTATATATTTTTGAAAGGTTTCAATTATTGTAACGAATAAGTTTCGTGTTGTTCTTAGATGGAAAGTGTAGCAGTTCTGCAAATCAACACACTGAAACTTGAGCGTCAATTCAAAATATCAAATTTGCTTATTCATTATTTAAGGGAGGTCGAGCTGACCAGTGTCCTTTCCATTGCGTTTCATAACGTCCCGAAATGACTTTTATGCTCGCACCCATTTCAAATCTGTTGACAAGTCCTGATGGCGGATGTTGCTTCATTTACATTTAAAACGTATTCCCTCTTTAATTAGGTGAATTGTGATGTTAAGTCACTTAACTAACACGGTGACCGTGTCCACCGCTGACCTGGTTAATCCACCCGGGCAGATTATCATTTTGATGGCTCAAAGAGATACTTTTCACCTTTGGAATTGACCTAATCGAGCTCTATAATTCAAAGCCCTGGATATTGAAAAATAAACCATTTTAAAATATAGTTTAATGCCAAATCAATCAATTTATTGATTCAATCAGGAATTGATAGGACCACCTAGCAAGTTCCTCTGTCAGCTAATTTATTCCGGAATCTACAAATTAGTTTCGAACGAACCCAATCAGGTTGGATTTATAGCTGCCGTTAAGGCCCTCATTGCTTAAGATTATTTAGATCAATAGTCGGAAAATGATGTTCTCAAATTTAAATGAGACACTGAAAAAGGCAATTTGCAAAAGGAATCGTGCTTAACCTGGAATCGGGGTAATAAATAATCGCCCGTCAAAGTGTTAATTATACAGCGAAACAGCCATCAGCGCTTACTAACTGTTAGTTTTAACGGCAAATTAGCTGTTATGCAATAAACAGTTTTCTTTAGCCGGTAGTTTTTAATTAACCCTTGCTCTGAGAGAGATTTAATTTCAAAGGTGCATTTGAGCTCTATTAAAAAATCAGCTAACATGTTTATGATGGGTTGAAATATTTCGACTTTTAGAGACTTCCTTTAGTTGATGTGTTCAGCTTTGTGTATAATTGGAATCAAATGATGGAAATTGAACAACTGAAGCAAATATCAGAAAAACACATTCAACAGTTTTATTATATTCGAATAAAATGCAAATTGAAAAGCAAAATGCAAAGCGGGAATGCGATTTACCTTTGGAGCGAGCCACTTAAACAATTATAACATTCAAAAATAAATGATTCAAAAATGGAATTTCTGATGAAAATATTTATTCATCTTTGCAAATTTTATTCCCGGATCTGGAAACAATTAAATGCTTTTTAAGCTTTATCAAAAATAAAACTCTGTATTTCTCCGGTAAGTGGAAACTAGGAGATATGTAATAAATGGCAAATTAGCTTACTTTACTTCACGAAGCAAAACAACCCTTTATCTTGTGCGAACAAGTTTGCTACAACAACTTTCAATAGGGTAACTTCCAATTTAATATCAGAACTTTCTTTAATCTGACTCTCATCAAATAATTCGGATTTGAGAGTGTCTAAAGTTACGTAGAAAATGTTATTTACTTGAGTCCTTTAAACTTTATATAGGATTCACGTGTTAAATATAATTTAATTTGCAAACTAAAAGAGGGTTTCGAGGCCTTTGTCACGGCCCTTTTAACACAGCATTTATATTAAATTTCTTCGCAACAAATGAAAATGCTCTTTAAAGATTAAAGTTCCTTTCCATGGAAAGAGTTTCTCCCTGGTGGCTTTTATTCTCCCTTTTTGCACATTATGTATTAAGGAAATTAGGTGCCGGATGGTAACGCTGCAGTCGCGCCATTAACTTGATATCTGTTATTTTATAGAATATCGTAAATTTTACCATTAGCATAATATAGACGGATTTTTGTAACAAAAATCGCTCCTTTATATCACAAGACTAAAACCGCCTTAAATTGCCACATTTTAAAATCTTTAAAGCATAGGAACGTACAGGTTGAGGGAATAAAATTACAGTTTATTTTCTGTTCGCACTATTTGATTAACAAATTATAATTGGCTTGTTTATGTGCTGTTCACGTCAGAATGAAGAACCAATTTCGAGCCCGTTATCATTCAGTCTACGCCAAATTTCACCCTAATAATACCTTCAACAATTAATCTACCAATTTCGATAAAAGAAAAAATTATAATGGATGACTATTAAATTCAAGCTACCTCTCAACAAACGCTTTGTCTATATTTGCAAATATTGCTGACCAATAATACAGAGTTGTATTGTTAATTGAGGCTTTGCTAATAACTGCCGTCATAAAATGGCCGTTCCATGCGAAAACAATACTGAAATGCTTCGAACGCTTGCGGCTTGAAATTTATTATCATTACCCGATTTATTGAGTGAGTGCTTTATATTTTAATTGGTGCAATTTTGAACAAATTGTTTTTGCCAATTATAGGTATTTTAATCATTTTTATTTGGAGTGTCTGTCTAACTGTAACTAAGCTGTTTTCGGAAAGTTCAGCCCTAAATTAAAAGAATCTGGCCAAAGTCAATAAGCAAATAGGAAAGAGGGTAAGAAATGAAAGAAGGCAAAAATCAGATTTCATCTGATACTACACAGATAATCAAAATTTTCTGCTAACATTTTATTTTTTTTTTCTTTTAACCTGCAGAAAACACTAGTAAACGTGTGTACGCTTTTAATTTATTATTAATTTCATGTGCAGAGCGTTCAAAACCTGCGTCGTTTTTTTCTAGAGACTACGGTGAAAACTTTATTAAGAAGACACAATGAAAAAAACCACAAGAAGAAATAAATTAGAGTTTCAGTCTAATTTGCCTTTTCACCAGATAATTCACATAAAATAAAGTAAAAATTGGGAACAAATTTTGCTTTTAGTAATAGTAAAAGTAATAGCAATCCAGTCTATTAAACCTTCACTTTCGCTCGACGTAAAGCCGTGGTTCTGAAGCTAAACCGTAACGTTCGCACCTAAAACAATTTAAAGTGCCTCAAGCTAGAAGTGCCTTAAGCACCAAACTAAGCAAAAAATGTGCTTAGTTTTCTAGAAACTTGCTTTTGAAAAATTTGGAGCAACTCGGTATTTAATTTATTGCTTTGGCATTTCAATTGAAAAACTACATTGAGCTTGATTCTTCTGAACTTTTTTGCCAAATTTAGGTTTTGGTTCTTGCAAACTCTCCATCTCGTCAGAGGAATATTGAATCACATATGAAGAACATGATAAAGTTGGTAGAAAAAATATTATAACTGAAGTTTAGGTTCCAATTCGTAAAGACTAGTGAGGAATCCGTAAAACACTTTGAAATAAGTTTCCAATTAATGTTCTGCCAGGTCGACACTGTCGTGGTGTTCGAATAATTAAAGAATTCAAATTACAATGCAAGATTTAACGGCTAAACCTAGGCATTAATCATAGCAATTAAATTATAGTAAAGCTGGTCACATTCACTGAGTGTAAAAACGCAGAATCCCATGTCGGCACCCAGCGGGATTTTCATTAATCGAAATTGTTTTCGGCTTTTCAACTGGAAACTCTTTCGATGTGCTCTACATGACACAGGATATGCCCTATAAACCGGATCCAGCAGAAGTCTGGAATGTGTAATATCCGGACAAAATGAGCTTAAACCCGTGGCCATCAAAGTTTATAAAAGCTTTCTTTCCAGAGAGGCATGTAGACCGAATGGCAGCTTTGGAACTAAATATCGGCAGCCTGAAATTCGACTTCCTTTGTTTAGACAATAGGAAATAGAATAGGACATGTCCGGGGGATTTATTCGGGGAAAATTAAAACTGCAATAGATCAAACCGGCACTTGGGTTTATCGGGCTGAATAAATATCGGGATTTTCGTTAGTTCGACAAAATAATCATTTCTGGCCAGCTGAACGTTGGAAGAAAACTACTAAACTATACAGATAGTTAATCTCCTCCTTCTTTGTGCACGTTTATTTCCTCGATGAATTCCTATAGACTACCCGTTTATCAGTTTCAATTAAGTTATGTGTTGCTCAATTTAATAAAGAAACTGCAACGCAATTACTCCTTGTTTCTAAGCGGAAGTCAGACAAGAGTTTGTATCAAAAGATTTCCCTGGCGGATTTCAGCATCGTAATTCGCTTCCTTAAACTAATTTTGAATTTAGAACGGGAACCACGCTAAACAGCACTGAGCTAGTGGACATTAAATTCTTCTAGTTCATACGTCATTTCTGGAAATTGTCCCAGACTTGGAGAACAAAAGACAAGCGGTGTTTTGTGTTGCTTAACAGCAGTGGTTTCGTGTAATTTCGTCGGAATCAGTGCAAGCTGTTCGAATAAATGCTGGATTCTAGCTAGAATGTTGTCACTTTTAGAGGATTTCAGTCTACTTGAAGAGCAATCAGTAGAATAAACTGTTGTTACGAAAAAAAGGGAATTTTGGCCAAATTGATTTACCTAATTTAGACACAAATACCGAGACCGAAGACTTTGCTGAGACGAAAACAGCTTCAGTTTGTGAGCAGACGAGAAGAAATGGACAAAGAATGTGATAAGATTCACGGGCATATTGTTTCGGCAAAAATACAGGGTACACATTCTTTTCTTAATTGATTCTTAATAAGTTCTATTTCCGATGAAAATTCATTTGAGGTTCTTTGACATTGAGGAATCCAAATTTTCAATTACTTAGAACTACTGCAATAGTTTGAGGCCATTTAAAACAAAAGAAAATTTTGGGGTTTGAAAATATCGCTTTTTATTAGCCATATAGTTTATGTTGTTGCCATATATTTCCTTAGCAATAAATGTGTATTTGGTTCAAGTCGATATCTCTTACCGTTTCCGAGATATTTCACATTGAAACGTTTAGTAATTTTCAGTTTTTAACTTTTAACCAGTTTTTTTTAAGTAATTTAAGTTTAAACTATGTAACTCATTCAAATTGGAAATCGAAATAAAATAATCGTGTTCTTCTGAAATTTTCAATAAAACAAGACTTAACAGACATTAAACAATATTTATTTAGGCACCTGAAAAACGACCTCAAACTATTTTTTAAGCTCAGTAAAGTATAGTAAGTAAATTATAGTATTGAGAAAATTTTATTTTTGCTTCGCTGAAGTCTTCCAAGCATTTAAAATTTTCCTGTGCATAAACACAAACCATATCGCGCATTTTTTCAATTGAAAATGAATTATGTGGGGACATTTTCCATAAATTCAACGCATTAGTGGAAGTTAAAATATTTCTTTTTGCACTCAACTGAGGCCAAACTGACTGTAAAACAAATTTTGTCTATGACTCACTGGAAAAGCGCCAATAATCGACAATACTAGGGATCCTTGGACAATAGTAGGGGGAATTGTTAGATCACGAAATATTAGAGACCGAGAAATTGGCAAAGAAAGCCATATTGTAATAAGCAGAAAAACGGCTCTCTAAGAACTACAAACTAAAAAATAGGAAAATTGAATTTCGCACTATAAAAAAGCCATAACATTTTTGGCTTTAGCACCAATGGTTAAGAATTTATTTAAAAAAATTAATTGTAAATACAGTTTATACCCTACTTCAGAAACTGTTAACTTCCGGCTGAAACAAAGTTGCCTGAAAGGCAATATTTTTGCTTACGCATGTCAGTGAATTTTGTCACTGTATATACAACCGAAAATAAATACCAATAGAAAAAAGGAACGAACGAACGTTGTGCGCTATATGTCAGCTACAATAATTGCATCTGCTTGGAAATAAAGATAACAATATAAATAAAATGCAA
Source organism: Dendroctonus ponderosae (assembly GCF_020466585.1). NCBI lineage: Eukaryota > Metazoa > Arthropoda > Insecta > Coleoptera > Curculionidae > Dendroctonus > Dendroctonus ponderosae. The sequence continues at coordinate 7,555,026 of NW_026018814.1, forward strand.
ACAATAGTTCTTTTGTATGGAGCAGGCACAATTTTCCATTACTTGCCCGGACAAAAGGACGTCGGAACAAACAGCCGTAAAATGTTAATACTGGCCAGTCAATAAACCGTTATCTTATAAAGGACAATAATGGAAAAATAAAGCTTCATAAAATTTACGAGCAAATGATAAACGTACATTTGCGAATATCCATTGGGAAAACTGCTTATCTGGTTGCGGCAGGACACTTAAAAATACGCTCTAAATATATGTGAAGTTGGTCCGAACAATAATTTTGGGTTAGCAGGTTTTTCAGTTATATATGAGTTTCGAATCCGATTTCGGATTCGTATCGCTTGTACTTTAGGCAATAATTTCAGCACTTGAAATTCAACAAAAAATGCTTGTGTATAGGAAAATAATAAATCTACCTAAACAGTCGCATTTCAATTTCCTGCAATTGTAATAAATTTCATTTGTGCAAGACCACGATTTTATATTTAATGTACAAAATCACAAACAACTTACAACTTATAAATGGCCGAAGTTTATCACAACCGTAAACAAGAGTTGGCTGAAAGTTGCAGTGCCGAATAAATGGCTTCGTGGTCATTTCGGGACGAAATCGCCCAAAAACAAAGCCAAGAAATCGACCACTGCTGTGTGTTTTATAGCGTATTAAACACGCTCAAAATCCAAAACTTTTAATAAATTTACCAAGCGGATTATCTATTGATCCTGGTTTTGGGTGGCTGGAGAATCAACGGGACGCTTCTCCAGATCGCCGCTTATAACTTTTATTATGGTTCGTAAATTTTTATAATTCGCTATTTTGAACAGCAATATCGCCTCAAAAACTTGCTTTATTGCTTACAATGTAATTTACTTTTTGCAATGTAATTCCCAGTTTGATCAACTATTCTCAACTTGAGTGCTTAATGCACATAGAAAATCGTACAAAAATTCTAAAAAATAGTATGTCAAAAACAAAATACAGATGCGATTAAAGTAACATTTAAAAAAGATATATAAAAATTGAAACTGAAGTGAAGGAGGACAAGAAGAATACAATGGAACTTAAAATTTATTTTAAGTGATAAGAAAAAGGTTCAATGGGAGTCTGAGCTCATAAAACGCTGAAATGTGTTAGGAATTATAGCTATCAAAAGCCCAAAAAGTAAGCTAAAAACTTCAATCGAATTTCTAAAGGTGAATATGAACGACACAACGCCTACACGCTTTAATGCTGAAAGCTTACAAATTCAGACAAAAAGCTTTATGTGAGCGATCTTCAGTACAGACTCTTACTCAAACCAACTTCAATGGTTTTGAACTATTCATTTTGCAAGCAAAAATTGAACTTATTTATAAAAAAAATAAGTTTCTTCCATTTTCCTTAAATAGCAATGAGATACTCTTAGAATAATACGATTGTGTAAAGGTGTGTTAAAAAGTGGAAAATGACTAAAGCCGGAGATTTGCAAACTATTTTTAAATAACTATCGAGGACCAACATCTAGAAAGCTTCAAATAGCAACACAAGAATAATTAGAAAGTAAATGAAAGAGACTCGAATAAGCAATTTCTAGAAAAAAGTATAAAGGTTTGCCTTTAAGAGCGCTCGCTTGCCGAACACAATTTTCAATTATGTTTCTTCTGAGCTTCTATAGTAGAAGCCATCGCGAATTTACCCTTTACTATCCAACAAGTTACATCTCCTTTGCAGACTATAACGGAAATGGATTGATTTGCTACAATAGAATACCTGCTTGCAATACGAAATCAGTTTTCGTGTGCTGTTGCCTCGTAAATAGAGCAATCGAACGTAAAAAGAGAAAATCGATTTGGCCATTTGTTGAGAAATTAGCTGATTAGCGTTGGTAGCGTCGGCTCAACTCGAACTGGGAACGCTGCAAATTTGTTGAGTTCGAAATTAAAGTGAAATGAGCATAAGTAGGCTTTTAGCACCAATTAGGAACAGGTAAAGTGATGAATAAGAGTTACTCAACCAAATGCTTATCCACTATAATCCACGTAACTAAGAGGCTTATAGAGTGGCGGAAAGTGTTGAGAAAACTTTCGAGATTAAAGTTTCCCTAGCAGGCTCCCCCAGTAAAATACAAGTCGAATGACTTAAATAATCCGTAAAGTTTTATTAAAGGATATGCATCTGCTCTTGACAGTTGTAACGGTAAAAATAAGAAGTGGCTCAACTCGAGAAACTTGGAAACGGTTTTAAAATGAAACTTTCGACGCGCGAATAATTGCATTAGCTCGTTGCAGAAAAATCTGATTGCATTAAACCCGGATTAAGATGACTCGAGAGACTATCAGAGAGCCTTATAAATTTGCAACGAGGCCAATCGATTTTCATTAGATTTATTGGCTGAGTGCTTTGCTAGGGAAACTTACCCTCAAAACCCAAAACAGTATTATTTTTCGCTGGCAACACTTAAGGCGTATACGTTTTGGGATTTTTCCTCACTAATCCAAGTCGTAAATCGTCGACAGCAACTCCAATAATTGAAGTTTACCATTGTCCGAACCTATTCAATTTTCCTCGTTTAAGGTTGGCGCGGAAAAATTGGAAAAAGTCTAGTGCGAGATATTACTAAATAAAAGTCATTTAAACGTCTTTTCGGTAACAAGATTGCTCCTCGGCACTTGTGTTAACTGTTATTTCTCTATGTTCCTGTTCAAGGGTCCGTTTATTTTTACAACCAGCCAGCGGTAGTTCGGGAAACGTAATTTGAAAAATTACGAACGAAGCCGTAAACTCCGATTTAATATTCAATACTTAATTGGAATTCTTTCTGTGAAATGCCTTGATTTTCTCTAGAGTGAAGTCTGGAGACTGGCATCGTTTATTATATCTACAATTTAAATAATGTGATTGGAATATCCGGTCAATCAACAGCGTTTAGTTGGGTTTCTTGGATTTTGGGAGTAAAATGTCAACTAGTTTCACATATAACGACTCTAAATTGATCTTCGCCTGGTTGTGAGAAGAGGAAAAGGAATTACTAACTAGTGATTTTGAGTTCCGTACTTGAAATGGAAAAATTCCGCGTATGCTTCTTCTTCAATTCAAGTCGAGGATAAATTCAGTATTATATTTTATTTGATTTTTTTGAAAATCGTCGATTTTATTTTTGTAATTTCCCTTTATAGTGTTTACAGTAACGAACACATTTATTATTTGAATTGGGAGCGATCAGAATTACAGATGAAACACTTTTTGCCTAACTGATTCTGGTGTTATCGGGGTTATCATCGAGAATGTCTTAAACTTTGTTTGATTCAAGCCTTATCCAATTCCATAAGAAACAAGATTTTCAGGTCAACTTCGGCTATTCAAAATAAAAAGACAATCGATTTAAGTTATGACTAAATTTTAATATTTTCTCCATTGCAGAAATTCTTCACCAGAAATTTGGAGCTTTTGCGTGAAAACTTTGATCAGATTTTTGTACTTGCGAACGTTATTTCCAGCGATTTAATCGAACTATTAATAGTTTTAAGGTGGAAAATTGTTGGCATCCAAAAGAAACTCGGATTTTAATTAACTTGAAGTTGAGACCAACTGATTCTACTATGTGACCATTTCACTTGAAACTCACTTCTTTTGCTTCCAAGTCAAAGGAACAAAAGCGACTTCCAAAGCAAATGCACTTAAACACCATCCGACTAGTGCTGCTTTCACTGAGTTATTCAACACTTAATAAGCATTCATTTGAAAAAAATGAACAGCAATTCACCAGTACATAAGAAGAGAAACTGCATTATGTACGACGTGGTGGTTGGTTTGTCTCAAAGCGAAATGTGTTACGGATTTCCGCTTTCAGATGCGGCTTTAAGATTAGTTTGAGCGCGGGCATGCAAAATGCCCGTATCGCGTTTAAAACGACGTCATGCACAAGTTGAAAAAAATAATTTATTAGCCCTTAAAATATTATATGGGGGTGCTTTGAACTTGGAACAGTAGCGCACTTTGGCCCCGAAATATCCAAATCTGGGGAAAAATTCCGTCAAATAATCTAGTCCATTTCGCGATTTGAAGGCAAAGAATTTCCGTGGCACGCAACTCCTAAATTAGGAACACAACAGCGATTTCCGGGAAATTATCTCTTTTCGTGAGCGTTCGCTTTTGTGTTTCCTCCAATTACTTGATTGGTACTACATCGATTCAATTGCATTAATGGTTCGAATCGCACAAAAGTTTTGGACTTGGAAGTTTCGCCACTTATCTGGAAACTTTTGCAGAAAAATGTGTTAACATTGTTCGGCTCGCGCTGCATTCGAGTGAGCCAATGATTGGAGAACAAGCCAAAGAAGTTGACACATTTCTAGCCAATCAAATTAGAGAAACTGCTCTGTAAAACTCGAGCGAACCGATTCGTGAGCGAAGAATTAATAGGTCTCTACTTGCAACAGACAACTGATATTTAACTGGTAAAATTCACTCAATTTTTCATAAATAGAGCTTTAAGCGACACATCAGGCCACATAGGATATTTATAAGCAAACAGGTCACCGCGTAAGACCTCTTTATGCAGGAGTGTTAACATCTTTTGAATAATGATTATATAGAGCGGGGCTACCCGCTCTTCTTTGGACAAAGATAAATGCGCTAAAGGAAATTTGATATTGGGGCTAAATACATTTTTTAAATCGGCCCATCGCGAATCTCCGCCTACAGTTTGAGAGTCATTTTTCATGGGATTACTTTGACTGTGGTATTTTAAAGCTAAGTGAGTAAGGATTCAGATTTCCGTCACTTTTGTTCGCATAACTTTCATTGGTTTTTCGAATACAATTCTGCATATAGTGTCTATGTTTAGATGGAGGTTTTACTTGTTAGGTGGAATATAGAACGCGTGTTTGCAAGCAGCTGAAGATGGTTTTTCATCAATTATTTCGCGAATATTTGAGTGAATAGTGCGATCAAAGTTGTGGAAATTTTACATCTTTAAACATAGTGGGATATCAGCTCAACATATGTGCTGCAATGCTTAAAGCTTTTTAATTTAATGCGTAAATATCTTCAAATGTCAGTACAACTTAAAGTTAATGGTAATATTTTCAGCAACGTTCTAACTTATGGTCTAGTTGCCTTAATTAAGCTCGTAAAAACGGTTATGACCAGGATAACGCAACTGCTGCAACATTTTTAAAAGTTTTGTCTTTTTTGTACGAATTATGATTGTCTGTTGCAAGATCAAAAGAACTCACTTGAGTAACGCATTTTTCAATAAAATTACCGCTTCCACTCTTCCAGCTCTCCCAATTCTGTTGGGACAGTTTCTTATCCATTATCGTCCATTGTGCTTTATATATTTATATATTTAACGGCAATGTAGATCTGATCTTCAGTCTTTTATTTTAAATAAAAAAGTCTTCGTTCTACAGTATGATAGCAATAAAGCGGTTTTTTATAAACTTTTAAAAACAACAACTTGATGGATTTTTATCTTATCTGAATAATAAAGAACCAACAATTAAATTCACTATTGAAAAAGAACAAAATCACCAAATTCCTTTTCTCGATATACTAATTCAGAAAAATTTAAACAATTTCGAAACCTTGGTCTATAGAAAACCTACTCATACTAACCGATATTTGAATTTCGACTCAAATCCCCCCGATAATGGTTAAAAAAGGTATCGTAAAAAGTCTATATGATAGAGCTATCTAATTTTTCCAAAGAAAAACAATTTATAAAGGAAATTCTAAATTTCAATAATTATCCAAATTCTTTTATTGAAAATTGTTTTAACGAAATTGAATTCCCACGAACAAAACAAAATCAAAATAAACCT
>NW_026018814.1:7561036-7576375 GCF_020466585.1 Dendroctonus ponderosae
AATTGCCATAAAATTCAATGGAATAATTCCACAATTTTAACAAAAGAACAATCCACAAAAAAACGTAAAATTAAAGAAAGCGCACTAATTTTCCTAAATCAAAATTATTGTGTTGCTTCATGTTCATTTATGTATGTTCAAATCTGAAGTAGACCAAAGAAACATACACCCAAATTAAATTTACACCAAAATTATTAATTAACATTACCTTTATTAATTTAAACAATGAGATTAAGTCATAGTCACATAACTGACAATTTGCACAGACGAATTATCAGAGCGAATTTTCATATACTGTATTATCCTACTATTGTTACACAATTTATTAACATACTCTTTTTAGGTTAATTTAGGTTCTTTTGATAACGATAGCATAAAATAGCTATCGAAACGTCAAGGTTATTTTTCAAATTAATTTCTCTACTAATTGGAATTTTCTCTTACAGCTTGAGCCTAAGTGTGTCGCAGGATACCCTCTAGCAGATAGTTCTTGATTATTTTTTGATAAATAATTCGTTCTTATTTCGAAATGAGAGCACTATTTATCAATCTGTAATAAAAGACGTGAGGAAATTCTGTCTTTTTTTAAAGACAAAAATTTTTGAGGCGAAATACTCAAAAAGAAGTTTGTAAAAAATGAATCTGCCTCAACAATATAGAACTTATCTACAATAAAGGGGTTGTGCGTTCCCACCTAACTTTTGGGACCAGTTTGCACACCTTATCTCGCGCTAAGACTAAGCCTTAGTCAATTTGGTTAGATTTGGCACCTTGACTATTATTCGTTTAAACTTTTGGAATACTTAGCTCGCAGCTAATGGAACCTGCTCAAAACATTCTCATTTGCTGACTACACTTACCAACATTTTGGGATTTACATCGTTCCTATCTGGGCAATGGAAAGACTTCAGATAAGTTATTTACACGCGCCCATGTCGATTTATTTGCCAGCTAGTGAAATACTTAACGAGTTATCTTATTAATTCCCGCTCAGCATTAGAGAGCTAATTAATTTTGTACTGTTCTCCACCTTTTCGCAACCCCCCAATTATCTGACTTCTCTCTGTTTGTAGTCGAGGATTAAACAGACAGAGGGAGTATTTTGGGAAAGAGACCGATTTACTGGAGCCGGTTTATTTGTCTAAACGCCATGCGGTCCGCACGACACACACTAACTTCCCTAAAGGACACGAACATCTCCATTTGCCTGTGAGGGCTGAACTCAAAAAGATCTGCTTTTGTCAAATTTAATTAATCTAATCGGTCCCTATTGGGTTGTGCTTGGTAATGAATATAGAAGGATGGAAATTGGGTTCCTTGTAATTGAGGCGGTTGAATTTCCCTGTTGGGCACACACTGAACACTTGGAGAAGCAATCATTCAACAGATTTTTTTCTGTGGCAGGAAATTCCAAGGAACACTGCCAATGTAGATGGCAACTTCGTGTGCGAGCGTAAGTTTAAATTGCGAGCCAAAGGGCAAAGACCCGCTTTGTCGCATTGATTTATTTGTCCAAACTTACACGAGTATACATTGTTTAACGAATGCTGCCCAACCGGCACACAATAACTTTTCAGGAACGGCGCAAACTTCCCTTCAAACCGCCAAAGGACCAAATAAAAGATTCCTGTTTCGCAGTTTAATGAGTGTAATAGTTTTCGCTGTTGTTTTGCTATTGAATTCACTGCTGAGTTTCAGACAGCAATAAGCGATACACAGCGTTTCCAAATTATATTAGCTACACTCTCAAGTGTGGAAAAATCTTCGATTTTATGAAAACTTTCTTTTTAAATCATATAAGTTTTGAATAACAACAGTGGAAAAATAGGCATCAATTAAAGTGTCCATTAGTTTGGGAAAAGTATCTTACATTTGTGTGTCAGTGGCAAGCTAATTAAGGAAGTTTAACGGAGTGAGTGCATTCTTGTGTAAGTCGAGCTACGGAAAGTGCCTTTAAAATCAGAACTGTCGTGTTCGGATGGGATTTAGCGCAGGTTTCCAAGAAAAACTGACTCTATTAAGGAGTTTAATCTTATTTTGCTTGCCGCTCGAAATTTAGCCATTCCGAAAAATAACTCTGAAAGTTCGTGTACTTTAAAGCCACTTTATGTTTGCTAGGTTGAAAGAAATTGGTGAAACTGACGTGAAGGCTTGAAGCTTTTTTTCAATGTAACACTCTCAGTCAGGATGCATTTGAGTTGATTTATTTTCAATCGCAAAGGAAAGTTGCCAATATCAGTTTATTAAATTGGTTTTAATTAGTTAAGGGTGGTTTGCTTTTTGTCAGGATTTAGCAGAAATTTTCAACAAATAAAAACAAATCGGTGATTTTCTGCTGCATGTTAGTTATTTGTTTAAATCAATAAGTACGTTCGTTCTAGTCAAATGTTGCAAAAAATATGGCTGGGTTWTGATCTAAGCTAAACTCGAAGTTCGCCTGCCATTTGGAACCAGGAAATCAGCCTATCCGTTGAAATTTTACTTTATTTACTTGAAAAATTTCCACGTTTCTTACATTTCCAGGCCCAAAACGCAAATCAATCCAGGAATACGCAAATTAAATGTTAAAGAAATTAGGAAAGTGAATATTTTCCTGATGTCTTTTGGTTCCTTAATCATTCTTCTCATGTGGGAGCCTTGTTTTGAGGATGGTTTGGCAATTAGCCGAAACGTGCTAAAAGTGTTGATATACCACATACTAAAATATTTTCGGCTGAAAAACCACTGAAATACAGAAATGCGTTTTGACGAAATTAATAGCAAATCAGGGAAGAAGTAAAGTTCCTAAATATTTGCCGACAAACTCTTAATCTTAATTAATAAAACTAACAAAAAATGTGGCCAATGGACGCACCTTTATGCCATATTGCATCATAAAGTACTCAAATACTCTACTGAACCTAGATAATGCTCCAAAATAAAATTTGAATAAAACAAACCTAAAATAAAAACGGCTGCAACTCCTAAAAAATTGAGCAAAAGACGAGAGAAATCTGAATTTAGAGTAAAACTGTAATACATCGATTTATCTTTATAGATGCTTTTCAGAAACAAACGTCTCAAATAACACAGTAATTCCGAAACTGAATATAGAAATCATAAACTCAAGTTGTTCCATAACAATAGTACATAAAATTATTCCTTCGATTAGATAAACGAGCGGTACATAACATGTTCAGGATAGCATGCCACTTGGGGCTGTAATAGCATTATAGATCAATATCCGATAGCATATTTGATAGCATTGGGGCTGTAGCCGATACGTTAGGAAAATATGCACTCGAACGTTTTAGTGTAGAACGTAATGATGTGACAAAATCGCTCCCGCGAGGCTCGATATTAGATTTTTTCCGGTTATTTTTCATAAAGTTTCCAATATACACAGCAGGCGGAACTGTGTTGACTGTTTTAACAATGTTCACATTCGAAATGCCATCCAGCCGTTCGATTGTACGCAAATTGAAGAAAATTCTACACCTTTTATAGAATATTTCTCTATGTCGATGCAGCATCTTGACTTTGACTATCGAATATGGAAACAACATCAAAGGGAGCATTCTAGTTGGAACGCATGTTTAGCAAATAGCTTGATCTTAGCAGCTTACAAAGAATGTGTATTTTTATAGAATTTTCTCATGTTCAGATATTGAATACATTTGGGGACGGTTGTTATTTTGCAATTTGATATTATTGATGGACAGATCGAGTCTTTGTCTTGTTTGCTTCCGAAACCCGACAGTCAATATTGAAGTTGTGTTCGGGTTGCAATAACACATACGAATTGTATTGTAAATTGTAGTAATTATAATCTTTTACCTGGCGTACATTGTTTGCTTTGTGATAGAGTGTTGATAATGTTTCTTAAATTACCTTCTTTCCTAGACTCTTATGCCTTCACGGTTACCTAGAAAGCTACATAGTTTGAACTGTGAATGTGCAAGAACGTTAGATTTTCTCTAGAACGTTTCTACTTTGTAATATGCATTTTATTGTCCTCACTTGGAGTCCGCAGTATTAGTAAAAGAAACATCTCGGGACTCGGAAGATGCTATAATGTGTTCAGCTTTAAGTCAGGGTGAAAAGGCATCTACACGGAGCGATTGATTAACAATTGGAATTTAACTGACATAATACGAGAAAAAAATGTGAAAGTTTTTATACAAAAAAAATATATTTGAGGCACGTTAATGCAGTAACATCAGCGATTTGGTCATGCAAAAATAGAAAAATGCCGTAAATTATATACCGCCAAGCCGTCGGAAAAACAAACTGCGGAAAAGTGCTTTGGGAATTAGTTATTTTGCAGTCTCTCCACATTGTCACGAGAGGAAATTTATATTATTCTCGCACAGCAAGGCATTACATTCCCGACATCCTTGTGCGACTCGACAAACAATGTTCTCGGCGGTTAGAAGCATATTTTTGTTAAAATGCTTGACTGCGGATCTGTGAAATAAAACTTATTGTCTTAATAGGACGCATTAGTTTACCGGAGCTGGAGTGAAGAAAAAACAGCAACACATCAACGCAATATAAAAATGTATAGCTGACTCTCAATTGAAGAGTATAAAACTCAAATTACGTTGATGCATTAAAGCTATTGAAATTTACATCAGTGCGTACAGATCTTGACCGGTTTTGCGCCTATTAGCTCTCACAAGCCGGATTTGGCCTGAAAAGATCACTCCCAAAATGTGTACTTATATTTTTGAATCCTTTTGTAAATGTGCAATTCCTTTGCTGTTTCTGTTTTAGAAATCTTGAATAATTCTCCACATTTTCAATTATTTTTAATAAATCAAAAGTTTAAATGACGCACCTTTAGGACCAGAGGAATGAAGAAATTCATCAAACTTGGAATTCTTGACTTGCATATTCTGCTCTTTTTAGGTATCAAATGAAAATTTACAAAAAATCAACAAATCTCTCTTTTATTGATATTTGTAGAATTATTTTTTCGTTTTTTTGGTAGTTTTTTTCAAAACGTCCAGCTTTTTTGATTGTTTTTTCCAGTTTGGAAGATTTAACTTGCACATTCTACCTCTTTTCAAGTCTCAAATGGAAATTTTACAAATTCAACGAGGCGCTGATTCTGTTCATAATATTTTGGAGATGTTTTATTGATAGTGCCCTTTACCTGTGGTGAAAATTTAAAATATTTAGCTGTTGTGGTTAAGCAGAAAGGTTTAAAGGGTAATTTGTCCGGCACATTTTGTCTTGTTTATCACAGATAAAAAATTTTCAAAACAAATTTTGAGGTCTTTGAGTCCGTTCATATTTCCAAGGCATATTCGCAGTTCTGATGCTTTTCAGTGTAAAAATTGAAAATATTTTACTTTTGTGGTTAAGCAGAGACTTTTTTTTAAGTTGGCCAAAAATTTGTTTGACACCAGTTGAAAATTTTTCATAAAAAATTAATGACCTCATTAATTGCGATTACTTTCATATTTGCAAGACGAGTTCAAAGCAAAGCATCATTAACTCCCATATCTGCTTTAATTCTTTAATTCAGGTTTAATTAAAGTTTATTTGACTCAGTTTGCTCAGTTGGAAAATTAATAACGGGAGGAAATTTCAAAACCGGAGGCTCCTTTAAAAACAGTGATGAATCTGCAAGCAGTCCCCACATGGATTGGCGCGATTTAAGCATATTTTCTGGGAAATCACCAGAAACATCTTAAAATTCATATGCAGATCTTGCAAACAGCAGCAGTTAATCATCTTCTGTTCTCTTAAATCCGCATTTTATCTCTGGCGAATTATTCCAGTCGACAGGCTTGGAAAGTAGCGCAACTTTGGAGGAAATATATATTAAGTCTTGGCAAGGAAAATTTTCCATGGTCAATGTGTCAAACTGACCACGCCGCGCAGCAACCGCAGATATTTTGCATGTTATCACGAAAGGATGGTTAGCAATAGAATGGAATGCTTGCCCGCTGCGCTGATCTGCAGAATTTAATTAAATAAATGTTTTTAACACCTATGGGTTTTTTTTCTGCAGCTATGCGCAAAAATTGTACTGATTGGCTTTCAAGTTAACGAAGAGCAAGAGAAACTTGCCAATAACAGCAGCTTGTTGCTGATATTGCTCTAAATGAGAAGGCTGCATGATAAAAGTCGCTTGCAGTTGCTCCATGTCTTAACGCTCAAGTTTTCGAACTCGCAACAGCATCATTATTGCGGGCTCACTGTCAGGTCAAAGCTAATCTTTCTGAGATTATTAAATGTCTTCGTCAAACAAATTTATTAAGTTGCGCAATTTGTGAGAGACCGTCTTAGGAACGTAATTTTCGAAAACGAAAGACGGCTTTAGATTGATAGAAAATATGAATCGCTCTGGCCAAATTAGCTCATATCTCCACCGTGGGGAAACTTTGGCCGGAACGGCCGAAGTTTCAACGCGATGGTTACCCTTTTTAATTTCGGCTCGTTTAAACTTTTAACAGCCGCCGCGTTTGATGTTTAAACTTGCGGCTTTTTTGTCACAGAAGGTTAATTCAGCCGAATACAAGGTGTTCATAGCCGCTAATAATGACAAGGGACAAGCTAACTTGGTCCCAAAATCACTGAAAACTTTTCTAATAAAGGATTACATTTAACTTGGATGACTCGAGGGATTTTTTCTCGCATCACCGAGCTTTAAGGAATTTTACATGCGTTTCATAATTTTCATTAAATTTTGACTTCAATATTTCAGACCAATTATACTTTTTCGCTTTCACGAATTTTCAACGTATTGCAGCTTTATTTTTTTTATTTTCAACAATTGTAGAAGTCCATTAAGGCGTATTTATTCAATTCATTGCATTATAAAAATGTTCTGAGGAAAGTAATTTTTTTTCTCGAGATCCCTATTAATGAGTTTTTTGTTCCCGTAGGAAAACCAAACCTAAATAGCGGAACGAATATTGAAAATTGACGGTTTGAATGAGAAACTTGGTAATTAATGAACAACAGCTTCCCCATTTTTAAAAGGTGTTCAAACTTATAAGCTCAAATCACTCAAAGTTCTAGATCATTAAGCATAAGTCTGAAATACAAAAAATACTTATTTCGGAATTATCTGTTTTTGTTTTATTGTCGCAAAACAAGTCAGACAAACAGTATAAGCGAAAAAGTTAACGATTAAAAACAAAGTTTTTCCCTTGTGTTTTAGGCTTATTTCTGTCAATTTTCTATAACGGATGAAGTTTTCGGGCTTTTAGGCCGTAGTGGAAAACAATTTATTTGGGCTTCTAGCTTAATGAATTGTTTCTGACCTAAAAGGCAATATTCATATAAACATTGTTCAGATCGTGACTTCTCAGAAAGTGCTTAAAATGGGACCAAAAATCGATTATTTCGGATCTGAAGCTTATCGTGTGTTTTTCAATGAGTGAATTGCATTCCTCACTTGCTTGAGATAAAAATGATGTGAAATTGGACGAATTTGAAAGACTTTATATTTAAAAAAAAAATCGACCGCTACCCTTTTTGAAAATTTGGGCCAGAAATATAAATTTTACTTGCATGTTTTTAAAGCTCAGTGGATGATTTCCGACCCAAGGACCTTCCCAATATGCATATGTAAAGCATTTGAGTTTACAATAAGGAAGGCATTGGTGGTTAAAAATCGTCGCTTCTGAATCAGTGCTTAGAACGGAGCAAAAGTCGAGTATTTGGTATCCGAAGCTTCTAGTGTATTCTTCAATAAGCTCGTTTCATTCCTCGCTTGCTTAGGATGAAAATGATGTAAAATTATAGGCATTTTAGACGCCGTGACATGTTTTGAAAAATCTGCTCCTGATGAATTTTCCTTTCGATATTTTAAAACGCGAAGAAAAGAACTCAAAATAGAATAAAAACTTAAGTTAATTTTCTAAAATTCAACATCGTAATGCTCAGACATTTCCTTCGCAAACGCTTAATGTAAATCTTTAACTCCATCTTCAGCCGTGAGCCAATGATAGCAAATTTCCTATTTCTTTAAGACTGGCTTCCGTCAGAATTAATGTGAAATATTTATTGAAAAAGTATCCTTCGTCAAGCGGTCGCAGCCGCGCCAATGTCAAAACCCAAATTAACTTTTACCCAAAGTTATCAAACTTTTAAAATAAAGGATTATATTTAACTTGGCCAAAGCACTCTCTTTGGTTTGGTTGTCCCAATTAGCAGACAACTGTGTTTTTTTATCAGTCGACTTTATATTTTCCCAGCGAGATTCTTATAAAATTCCTCTGGAAAGGCCGAAGAAGAACTCCAGAGTTTTCAACTAACCGCATGAATTGAAGTGGACCAATGAACAAAAAAAGGAACCCAAGGAGGGATAAATTTAACGAATGAGAAAATAATCCAAAAAATAATCATCATTATAAACCCCAAAGAGCGTAATATATAATTAGATAAAATTCGTGGTGAAGTTGCCCTGATGCAATTTTACAAAGATATAAGCCGCGGCATGGCTTAATCCGCCTAATCCGTTTAACATCATCTGAAAATTAAACATTTGGTTCTAATCTGCATACACTGAAATGTAGATTTTGGAGCGCTAAAGCAAACCCAGAGAAATTGGGTTTTGTTGCAAGTTTTATTGCATCAAAAGTGCTTTATTGCAGGGAATATGCAGCGGGATGGAACGAGAATGGCTCGAAACGATACTGGAATTTAAAGGGAATAATATTCTTTTTAAATCAGAAATTAAATTGAATCTACCCTCCACGCAGTCCTATTATGACTTCCTGCAAATTCCTGTTTCATGTAGGTCAGCCGCATTCCAATTAGTGCGACGATTTCGTGCAGCTTTCGCTTCCAGACCGAGTTTTTCCAATTTCGTTGCATCTAGAAGCTTCCCATAATTATAGCAACTGTTACAAGCATCAAAGGAAAAAGTTTAATTTCAAACCAGCCTGATTGTGACTGTTCTTGCACAGGCTGCCTGCTAATGAATGCAACTCTTGCGGTTCGTGTTGCAAAATTCTCCCATTAGATTGTCAAACTATTAATTTTTACTGCTTTCCGAAGAATTGCGGATAATTGCAGTGCAGAAAAGCCTGAGAAGCCAGGTAGCATAAATAAATTCCAGATCGTAAAATTTCAGATACTCATTACAGGTTGCAAACTCATAATTATTTAAAGAGATGCTTATAAAGCTATGAGCAATTGAACGTCCGGTATGTACTAAGAATGGCTGCTTAATTAGCAGCTTTGAAGCGAATTCACATTTAAGAAGTTTTGAAATTATGTAGCTGTTTTGCGTCTATTTTTGTCCTTAATTCTTCATACAGATATCATACTTCGATACAGAGTGTAATTAACACGATGTTGCTGGCGAATTTTAGATGGGTTAATTTTTTGTTGATTTATTTTAATGATCTTCCTATTTCCTCATTCTAGCAAATCTTCGGATCTTTGGTTTTATATTTGTTGAATGTCTCCTTTATAGACGCTACGTAAAAACCTTCAGTTGCACTTAATATTTCTTCTTTAATCTCTATCGACATTTGTATTTTTCAATCTCCGCAACCCATTCGATGAATATTCATCAAAGCATGTGCTGTGCACGTTTTTCATTATATTATCCATTAATGTGCTTAATTTCGTATTCGGTTTAATTATAAAGTTTCGGAAATTTTCGATGCTACTTCACAGTCTTCCTTTGGCCCTATTTATCTGAAGTCAGGGCATTAGTGAATGGCCTAGATTAATTATGCAAACGGCTTCGTTTGCACCGAGTTTGTTAATGAGAGCGTAATTTTACTTAGACTTTGTCAGTTTTCATTTTAGATCAGCACTGTTGCCTGCCAGATGCATTTTTAATAAATAATCAAGTGGAACATTTTCAGACTTTCAGGAAATTTTAAAGAATCTAAAGAGCTCATTTTAAAAAGCTGGTTCCAGTTAGAAATTGTTACTTCTAATGAGGATTGAATTAAGGGAAAATATAAAATCAAATATGAGGAAGTGCGTCTTTTGACAAAAGTGTTTCGGGGCCATTGCTTGAAACTTGATTGATCAGTTTTCGCACAGTGCAATCATTTTTCGTTTGAAATAATTATTGGAGATATTGTCTTGTGCCTTTATATGCATTTGAGCATTCCAACGTTAACACCGAGATAATCGCAATAATTTAAAAAGTTGCAATAAATACGCAAATTGAAGTCAATAAGTAAATGGCGCTAACGGTGTATAAATAACAGGTAAAAACTCACCAACTTTTCACCCAAAAGGCAGCGATGTGAAATCTGAAATAAAAAGTACCAAGTGTGAGCAAGTAAAATTTTTGGAAATTGTTAGCACAGAACGATCATGCTTTCCAAACAAATTTGTATAAATTTTTCAGCTAAAAAAAGCCAGAAACTCTCAATAGTTTCCGGCAATGACCGCGAAAGCCTAAATCTTTCGATCGATCAATTACTGAAAATGGTGAGTTTTTGCCTCTTTTGTGTCTGGTTTGTTGACTTCCTGATAGTTGTCGGATGAAACTCCTACTTAGCAAATTTGCATTTTAGCTTAATCCTTTTGCAAAAGCTTTCGACTAGACTCGGCAGTAAACAGCGTCAAAAATCGCCTTCCTATTATCTTAAAAGCCCCCATCCGCTTTAGTATTCCGAATAATTCATAGCAGCTTATTGCCCTCACAGTCCTATAATTAATTGATCGGATTTTTCAAGCTCACACCTAACCGATGTATGTTTTCGGGCCAGTTTTTGTTATTTTGTATTCTATTGACATAGAAAATACAATGGAAAAGTATAAATCGGCTTGATTGAAAATATAAATTGAGGCCAACCGATGAAAAATTCCTTATGTGTTTCTTCCAGCATTGCTCAGCACGTGTAAGCGTTATGAAAGTCTTCATTTAAGTTTAGACGAACGTCTCCGTTTTATTGGTGATTAATATTAATTCAAATAGAAAAACAGCAATAAATCCTATAAACAACCATCCCACATCATCAGCTTTTACTTATGCGGTTTCTTCGGGAACATCATTAACAGGACAAGTCGTAGAGCCTGTTCAATTACTAACCGTTATGAAGGAATGAAGAATTTTTCTTTCACCGCGTACGGGCTTTAGTGTCGTTCTGGAAGGAAAACGACATAAGTTATTTTTCACGGACGGCAATAACAGGGCTTTATTCGCTCGTTTCGGGCATATGCCAGGTAGGCACTATTTCAACAATAAGTATAATGAGGCCTATCTTATATGAAACATGAAAAATGAGAGTACTCAAAGTATCAGGATGTTTGTAACTGTGGGGGTTATTTAATGTTTATGATCGCACAGACGCAAAGCCCTACAATATAAAGAAATGAGTGATTTATTACACTAGGAATTATATCCTAATCAACTTATCCTTTCTCCACTCGTTTCCATAATTCGGTTATAGAACGGTAGATTTGAGAGATATGCCTGGAGATTTCAAATATTCCTTAGCGGAAGGGTTTATTAAGTGCTCATGCTAACGAAGATAAATTGATAACAGAAGTCAACTGTTCTCTAATTGCTTAATCAAGGTTTAACCGTTCAGACTGGGAGAAAATTTGCAAAATAAAACATTGTGAACTTTAGGCGAAGTTTAAATCAATTTTGGTTGATTAGCAGTTAAATTACAGAGCAAAATTATCAGGATTTTAGCACGATATTGGTATATACGTAAAAAAGGTCGATTTCAATTCGGCTACTTTGTACTCTATATTAATAAACAAAATTTCTTCACTACTTTTTATTTCTAGTCACATTTCTTAGCTGTAATACTATTCCTCTTTCAAGATTTGTTTCTCTAATATGTTTACTTCTTTGTTGCCATTTCCTCTCTTTTCGTGTTTTCTAATTCGTGCCATTCCTCTCCTTTAGTTTCAACTCCATCATTGTTTTCTACATGAAGTAAATCGGAGAAACACTCAAATCACTTAATAATTTTATTTTTGTCATATTATGAACCCATCCTTATTTTACAAAATTACTATTTTGTTTGTCATTCCGTTTTCTTTCAAATTTCTGTCATCTTTTTCCGTTGCAATCACTTGATCACTTTCATAATTAAATTATTTTTTACTTTGTGGGGATTCTTTCCTTCTCTAATGCTTTATTATCACTTGCGTTTATATATTCTTATTCGAATTGTTTCATTTAAGATTTCGTTATTACCAGTATATCCAAAATTTCTATTTTCAAGCTCTTATCGGTTCATGTTTCTTCTGTGCTAATCCTCTCACATTCCATGCAGCTATTTACTCCATTTTATTCTTCAGTACATTCCTGCCTTTACAATCTTCTTTCCCAGAGATTCAATTGCATCTTTCTAACAGCTGCTTTGTCACTTTCTTTCCTCCTAATGCCTATGTGGTCCTTTTCCCCATTGCCGTCTTCATGTTTTTCAGCTTCCGAAGCTCTTTCACTCATTTTTCTTCTTCTATTATGTGCCTTAAGTTTTCTTCTGTACTAAATATTTTAACAGCCTTTCATCATTTGCCCTGGTCAATGTCTGGATCAGTTTAAACATAAAAATACATTAATTGAAACATTTATTTCCGAGTTTTGACCAATGATTCATGTTTGCCGGAATGCCTAATTTGAGAAATAAAAAAACAGGTTCAAGTTTGTCCTCTAAATATTAAATTCCACTCAGAGCGAAATGAAATGAGATTCTTCAACTTAAATACGAAGTAATAATTATTTTATTGGAAGGGCGGAAAAATTGCACGTCTAAGGTATATTTACTTTCGACTTTTCTTATTATGTCAAAGGTAAATGGAAACTGACAAAGTGAACTTAATTATCTTCATTGCGAGCTTTATTAAAAGATTTCAGTCTTTTATTTATTGACAAAAGCTCATCAGAGTCTCCAACCGAAAATAGAAAAATATTTGCCTAAAAATGACGGGTTTAATGCAGAAAGCGATCCAAATTAATTACAAATAAAGTACAAAGTCACAATCGGAGTCTGAGGTTGAAACAATGAATGAATTAGATAAGAAAGAAGTATTGAATTCTGGACTTTAGTCTTCAGATAATCAAATCAATGTAGTTGAAGAAAAGAACAAACCTAATGTTGAGTTCCAGAATCGTATTTAAGGCATTTAAGACTTTTCTGTTCTGAGTTTTTATGCACATAATTTTTTTCTACTTTTAACTGTTCCTCACACGAATCATTCCCAGTTGCAATTCCAAAAACCTGCACTCACCATTTACTATGCCCAGTTGTAAAATAATGCAAATTTGCTCTATCGAAACGATAAATAACGTAGCCGAGGACACATCCAGTTTTAAATTCCTAACATAAATCCAGGCATTATTATAAACGTCATCTGATAAATAAGGCGAAAACTGCACATGCATTTTAATTTATGTTTATGGTATGTTGGCTGTGATTTTATCGGGCTCTAGTTATTCTCAAATACGACTGAACTGTGTGATTATCGAACGTGCAAATTGCTATGATTTTATCCCGTTGGGAAATAATGTGCCCTCGGTTGAGTTAAGAGATCTAATCGACTGATTTATATCAAATGTATATATGAATATCGAAAATCGGCGAAGCTTAGGTAATAAATGCCCTTTAAGCCTCAAGATTTTGTCAAAATGTTAACTGCTTTCTTGTTGTTTGGATGTTTGTTAAAGCAATTTTTGCGCAAAAGTTGCATACGTTTCAATATTGAAGCTCATTAGCATTAATATTTTTAAGCATTGTTCCCGTTGTCAATTTAAATTTAATTATTTTCATATATCGTGTCGATCTGTAATACATACAATTTGACAGAGCAAATATGTGGAAATAAATGTGAAAAGTCTCTACGCTACAGCAAATGTAATTATTAGAAATTTATTTAAATGTGAGTATTTCCAGCTAGCCAATTTATTTGGACTTGGAATTAACTCAAATCTGTATTTCAAACGTGTGCTTTATTAAAATGTGAATCCAGTTTTCGATTGTTAATTACCATGTACTGGAGCAACTATCTGCTATTTAATAATATTTGGAAACGAACAAACAATGTACTGAGATATAATTTGTGCTGGTTCACGTGATATAATTTGAGCTGCCGAAAGTTTCAATGTTCTTCATTTTAACTTTATTTAAGCTTAAAACATCGTTTTACTGAATACTCCAAAATACTCCAAAATTTTAGCAAGCAATTAGTGAGAAAATGAGGCTTGCCAAACCTTAATAAGAATGTTCTGCTCCTGTGTTCCTTAAGAGTTCACATTTTAATATTTTGTCGTATAAAATTGACAAAATTAGCTTTTTGCGAAAGCTTCTGGGCAACTAGCTCTCGAATATCATCCCCTCAATAATATATAATTACTTTTTATTTGAGTTAAAGAAACTGAAAAGCGTATTGTAAGAAACAGTTCGAGCTTAATATTTAACAAGTGTGGTAGTCGAAACGCCCTTCTTTACTTATTCAAAGGGTCGATTCCGAAAACGCCGTATTTAGTCAGAAATACGCCAGTCCTGGGCTGCACTGGTTTCTGCAAAGTTTGCATTATTTATAAAATCCTCTAGCATTGCCGTTTTGAGACTGAAAGAATTACTTTTTTTTATTTACTGCAAAATTCCAGAAAACTTAATTTGAAATAACATCTTAATGGTAAAATGTTCACAGAAAACTGAGAATCTGTTAACAACGCCTAATAGTCATTGCTTCACCGAAATTGAATAAAAAATGGACCATGAAAACTGTATATTTTCATATAATATTCCGTATAAATCCGTGATGAAAAATTGCTGCGACGAATTTTGTGAGGAATTTCTAAAGGACTGATTTATGCGATTGAGGCTTCGAGCGTTTTTTAGATAGATACATACATACGACCGAATCACCATGCAGTAGATGGATACAAATAGCCACTCGATTCTCTTTTTTGTAACGTTTTACGTGAATTATTTCGGTAATATCTCAATTGAATGGCAGCCGAATATTTACTCGATTTGTTTCAATATGACAAAAGCACCGACTAAGAAGAAAATATTCGATGGTGATTTTTACCAATTTTTTTATATTTTATACATTAGATGAACAATCAGCGACAATGTTACGATTATTTGCTTTTTATCTACTTTATCAAAATCAATCAACTATTTAATGTTTTTTATTAACATTAAATGGAAGTTTCTCGATGCATTTTTTTTTGTTATTGGCCACGTTTGGAAAATACGCTCTAATGCACCATTCTGGGACTTTCTCATTCATTTATATGTTCTATCCTATTATGCCCTTGTCTGTAGAAATGTTCAATAATGTATTTAATCTATCGAAACGTCAAGGTAATTTTTCAAATTAATTTTTTTACTAATTGGAATTTTCTCTTACAGCTTGAGCCTAAGTGTGTCGCAGGATACCCTCTAGGTGATAGTT
>NW_026018814.1:7576425-7626956 GCF_020466585.1 Dendroctonus ponderosae
CTAAGTGTGTCGCAGGATACCCTCTAGGTGATAGTTTTTGATTACTTTTTGATAAATAATTCGTTCTTATTGCGAAATAGGAGCACTATTTATCAGTCTGTAATAGAAGACGTGAGAATGTCTTTTTTAAAGACACAAATTTTTGAGGCGAAATACCCAACAAGAAGTTTATAAAAAATTTAATAAATGTATTTAATATTTGGAACAATCACCGTCCAGCTACGAACAAATATGGACGTTTTATTAGCATCATTCCGAAAGCCAATAAAAATTTTATGCTGAAAAATGCATGTAAATAAAGTGGCATTTATTAATAAAATGAAATCGTGTCCATAAAATGAAAATAAAATACATTGTTTTTTCAATCGGATGCGCATATTAAATGAAAATATTCAATATGCAGTTTTAAATTGAATATTGTTCAGTTCCGAAATGTGAAAAGGAAATATCAAAAATTTATTTTTCTTTCTATGGTCATAAATGGGAGCACCTAGAAATAGCAATTTGTTGTTCTTCACACATGACACTAACTTCTCTCATATTATTGCTAGAAGTACAGTTATCAAAAATTTTACTAATTTTATTTTCCATTTGCCAAATTCCGTGAAATATATTTTTTCAATTTTATATCGTAGTGAATAAAATGCGAAAATAAACCTCTCATTGGATTATAGTCCATTGTGCCAACTTACTGTCGAAGGAATTCAATTCTTTTCCTAGTTTAATTAAGTTGAGCAACTGAGCGCAACGAATTCAATAAAGTTCCTTGGGAGCTTTTAAGTTTCCAATACTTCTCTTTGTTTAACTTTCTTTGATATAAATTAGGTACACTTACAATTAGCGAAAAAATGCGTTTGAAACTTCGGTATTAATGGTGAAAAATGTCGATTAGTTTGGATTTTTGTGGTGAAATATTGTTTTAATTGCAGCGAACTGAAAAGCGATTATAAATTGAAACAAAAAGCAATATTATCTTTTCAGTCAGTTCGCGCTTGGCACTTAAGCCGCCGGCAAAGAGTTTGCTTAGAAAAAAACCGAGAAACTTTTCATATATTCCTCTGGGAAATATAATATTTAAAGAAAAATTCGTCTTTCACTCGCCTTAAACTTAATTAGCTGACTTCTCGGCAAACAACGAGAGCTTTGTAGCACGAAAAGCTAGAAGGAGCTAAAGTGTAGAAAATTCTGCAATTTGGTAACGGATTTGTGCTCTGAATTGTACAGAATACCGATGAAGAAGAAAATGAGTCGGCCTAGGTTTTTGTATTCCAAAAGCCGCATATTTTGGCTAATTGAATGCCTCTAAATTGGCTTATAAAAGCCGGTCGCACGTTTTCATGCGAATTAGTTATTGTACGTGATTTTGTGCAAATGCCAGGAACAAAAAACCACTATCGAAAACAGCAAAAATTATTTCCGTTTGAAACCGGCAAAAGAATTTCCATTAGTGTTATTTATGTAATGCACTAAACCGGCTGCAACCGGCACAGTGCGGAAAGCACGGAAATCAAAACAAGAATCACTAATTTGTCGTGGGAAATTCAATTTCCAAATCGATCCAAAATCTCCAACAAAACACAACAGAATAAAAGCTGTCATTGAATTGGGATATTAATAATCACATTAAAGTTTAACTAGTTGGTTTCAAAATTATTTTACCTGGATTTTATAACAAAAACGAAAGAAACTTGACTTATGAAAACCTACATTTATTCTGAGTTCTGTTCCTTCAAGTGCTGTATTAGTAGACATCAGAGAAATTGTATATTTAACGTAATTGTGTATTTCTTTGTTATTTTTTCAGGGTACAGGAATTTGTGTGTTTTTTTTTAACAGTTTTGGCTTTGTTTTAGTACTTTGATTGTTCATGTTGTCTAGGTTGTGTGTATTTATAAACCTTCGGCCCTAACTAGACAATTAAATCAAGCACTACTGGTCCATAATCCGACACTGAAAGTTACCTAGCGCTATTAAGTCTTCAGAAACAATGACAAAAAGCTTAGAAGTTATTAGCCAGGCCTGTGCCATATTTGGGGAAGATGCGCAAAGTTTCATCCAGAATGGGTAATATACCGGCTTGCATAATTTAATTTGGCGGCACCAGAGTAGTTATTTACTCTAAGCTTTGAACTATGTGTGTGTCTGATTTATTAGGGTTTTGTTGCCCAACTTGGTGCCCGCTCAAATTAAATAGGCGAAAAGTTCATCGCAAACTTAACTCTGTATACCCAGGCGGTCAATTAAAAAATCGGATGCAATTTTTGCCTCTAACAGAACAAGTTTTTGTTAGATTGATCGGGTTTGAAAACAAAAATCGCAGTTGCTAACTTCTGGCAAAATAATGCACTTGTCGTAATTGTACGAGATCTAAGATTGCCTTATTGTTAAATAATAATTAAACTACCAGGTTTTCTGTCTGTGAACAGTGAAACGTTTCTCACATGAGCGATTTGTTAAATAAACCAAATTGATTTCTATTAAACAGCTAGTTTATAGAAAACATAAAAGCATTTATTTCAGTCAAAATTGCTTTTTAATAATTTATGTTAATATCAATTAGCAATTCGGTTCACTGAATTGAAAATTGGTGAGAACATTTTTTGGTCACGTTTCTACTAGAGTTTTTTATAATTACCTATTTTCCAAAGAAATCTAATAAATTTTCAAGACTGTCTCTGTGCAACTGTTCATAAACAGGCAGGACTTTTTTTTAAAAAAGCTTGCAAGAAAAAAGTACACTTGTACACTTTTTTTAATGTTCTTTCAGGGCAATCACTGTTGCTTATCAAAGAACAATAAGTTAAATTATTACAATAAATTGAATAATTTGTAGAAGGGGGTGCATAAAAGCGCTAAAAAATATAATTACTTTGTATAAATTTCAGTGTCAAGTACAAAATGATAATTATTCAAAACTAGATTTCGTGTGTGTTAAAATAATGCGTTTAAACAAATGACCGAAGCATGGGAAATCATGCAAATGTTTAATAGTATGATGATTATTAATCGGCAATATGTATGTGACAAGAATTAAACGAATACAGTAAACAAGAACAAATTAGATTTTCAGCAAAATATAAATGACTATTGGAGCTGAATTATTAAAATTCCATTGCATAAAAACGGAATTGATTATGGAACATTCACTAAATAATTACCCACATCGATATCCGAACCTCGAGCGAACAATAAATATATGGAGTATTAAAAGTATCAGGAAAATAATTTCAACCGCCGTCGACTAATCGTAAATCATCGTTAGAATGCTAATTGGAGCAATTTGTTTTTGGATTTATTTTTAATTACACCTGTTTTGCTGCTTTGCCTTGATTAAAACATCCGCCCGAACCGGATCCAGTTATCAATACCAGTCGTGCCGGCAAATCGTAAATTTTTTTATTTTATTTTGTGGTTTGTTACATTTTATAATTATTAATCCTTTGGCTTTCCAATTTTAAATTGTTTGCTGGCGCGACAAAAACTGCCTTTAAAAGTTAATTAGTTGAAGTTTTTTTGGGCCACCTTAAGAGTGTCACAAAGTTGTAAAGCCGGCCGCGTTTATAAGCCGCGTTCTTTTAAAGAGGATTTGGAGTGATTTTCTCTTCTTTCTTGATTTCTTGAAGGCTCAGATTTTGTATTATAATTCTTATAATAAAACTTCCAATAGAGCTTAACTCAGATATTTTTTACCATTTCCGAAATAATCTATAGCAACATCTACTATTTCTTTAAAGTTTTTGTTTAGAACATTTCAATGGTTACAAAGCTCAAAACTTAAGTGAAAACAAAACCGTTTCTAGTAGAGTATGTTGTAAACAGCGACGATGATTTAAAAATTTTCATTCTGACTTCAGGCTTTTTAAAGGTTTTATATCTGATATAACTTGAGGGAAAAAGTCAGTTTTACGAAAGCTCTACTGAAATTACCCTTACTTCTTCAACTGAAACTTCAACGATTCATTAAAGGTTCGCATCTTTGTTTCTAACATTTTACAGGCTACTAACTTTCAATATAACCTAAATGGGAAAAGGCTCTATCTTAATGGTCATTAGGGCCAAATAGTTATTTTCAACCATCTCTGAAACATATAATTAAACACATTTTAAAGGCATTTTTTGAGACAAAGTCCTAATAGAGCTCTAGTGCTTCAAATAAAAACTGAAATGTAAAGTAAAATCCACTGGTTGTTTCAAGTAGAGGGGCGATTTTCTGCTAACAAAGAGAAATTATTAACCAGAAAATTGGCTTTGGTTTTTTTCTCATGTAAATAAGTATACAAGTTTAACCGTTGAAGAACTTTTATGTTGATTCCATACGCTTTTGGTTGACGAATTAGTTCCAAACGTATATTTTCATCTCATAAAAATGCTTTGGGAACATTCAGGTCGAGTGTCATCCTTTGATTGTTTGCTATTTGAGCTTCTGATATTCTCGATTTTCAAACCTCCAAAGGCAATTTCGGCGTTTCCAACCCTACGTCTTGAAAACAGCGAAAAACTCCAGTTCGAACAAACAGAAATGAAGATTTCTTACATAAATAAGGACCTAATAATAAGAAATTTCGGTTCACAACATTTGCAGTGGATTTCCAAGCAATAAAGCCACATGGAATGGCTCAAAATTGTAAACACTAAACTCAATCTCTACTCGCTACTCCTCCCCGCAATTTAATAAGGCGAACGCGCCGAGTTGATGAATAATTTGAAAAGTAAAAATTTCCCCAGATTTATATCATAACTTTCAACGTTGTTATAATAAAAGTTTCAACCATATATCAAAGAATACTGAATTCTGTTTAGTTTTTCCTCTAAATTTAACTTGTCAAGAAAACGGGTCAAGTTTGTCGGCACCGCATTTTCATAAAAAGTTTTACTTGTAGCCCATTTTTAAACGTAATAAGTTTCGTGACGGGCTCTTATGAAGCCGGTATTTAAATAGAGCGACGGCGATGTATATTTTTATGATCATTTCGAAGCGGCGAAATGATGAACTTTTGTCGACTGTTGAGATGATGACTAAATGTAAAAGGAGAACAAAAACCAAGTCGGCACTATCCGCGCTCGAAATGTTAAACCCTATTGAAACTAATTGTAGTGAAAGTGGTTTTGGCCTTGCACGGAAAGCTGCACCAAACCTCAAATGAAATTAAAACATCTCTTAAACTTTTCCGGAACAATCGTAAAAGACATTACGGGAACAACCTCCAAAGTTAAGCACATATTTTGTAGCTCCGTTTGCAGCATCTCGTTCCACCGAATAATTGCTATGTGGGTTATATTGTGATTAAGGCCCCCAGTCTTTAATTAAGACGCTGTTTTAGTCGCTATACTCGTAGCTTGAATGCTGTTGCCACAACTATCACTGCTTTGTTCGACTTATAAATTCTAAGCAAATATCGTTCCATTGCAAATACAAAGTTTTACGTACCTTTCACCTAGCATGCTGTTTGTTTCAATGTTTCGCTCGAATGCTTTGTTTTTCGTGGTTTTC
This sequence comes from Dendroctonus ponderosae, assembly GCF_020466585.1. Classification (NCBI taxonomy): domain Eukaryota; kingdom Metazoa; phylum Arthropoda; class Insecta; order Coleoptera; family Curculionidae; genus Dendroctonus; species Dendroctonus ponderosae. Next base: position 7,581,917 of record NW_026018814.1, read on the forward strand.
TTTTGAAGATATTCCAAATGAAGCCCGACTGTCTAGTCGACCTGGAAAAAAATAATCAAGTTTCAGTGTGTGAAGTAGCAATGTTGACTTCAAATATTAAGGACTCCTTAGAAGTAAAACCGCCTAACAAAACTTGGCTTGCAGAAGTCAATCTCACATTTGCAAAACTCAATTGCGAACAATGTAAGAACAATTTAATGCAAATTGCTTAATTCGCTTTAATGTTTTGAATAAACCCGGCAATATCGGCCAAAGTTTTTGCTGCGCACAAGCTGCGGCAGAGTTTGCTCAACGAATATTGTATGTAGTCTGTATACACACGGGAATGTTAAATATATGCGCCCTTTAAAATCTGGCCAAGTTGCGAAAATCAAATTTAGGTTAGTTTGCCTAATTGGAATTAGGTGGTTTTGAGTGAGCGACTTTGCGAACTAATTGTTTTATCTTGAGAATGGCAACATCAAGAGGATGAAAACAACAGGGACTTAAAGACTTTCCATTAGTGCCAGCGTTGTGGATGCTGGTTAAAGATCAGCATCAAGGGGATAGATTAAGGAATCTTGGAGTTTTCCCTATAAATTTTCAGTGACAAACTTAATTTTTGTCAAAACGTTGAAAAACTTCTTATAAACTACCACTACCACATTTTATTGTACAATTTGACGCCCAAAAATTGACTTTCTTTCATATAGTGTAAGGCTCAGTTGCTCTGAAAGTGTCTTTCAAAAATATTTCTACTTAAAACTTCCACTAGAACGTATTTAAAGTTGTACCGTAATTAAATTCCCCGCTTTGTTTTGGGGGATATTTTGCTGTAAAACAATTTAATTTTGAAATGTGGTTTTAGAATGACAGTTTGTCCATAAGGAAAAAGACCAGGCATATGGAAATAGCTCATCTTCCATATAAAATGTTGCAGATAGTTGAGCGCTCTTACAGGAAAAATTTTAGAGCTCTGCACTCGAGAGTAAGCTGTTTCTCATCTACATGCCTGTTTCTTGGGTATTTTAACAGAACTGTTGCACTCAAAATGCAAAAAATTCAGATCTACTGATCACTTTCTAAGCAATACTCCTCATAGAGTGGGCGTAAAAACGATTTTTTTTACATTTGGCATTTGGCAAAAAATAAAAGAACAAGAAAAATTAGTTGGATTTAAAATCGATAGTGTTTTGAAATTTTGCTATAGCTCATACATTTCAATCAAGCTTGAGAAGAAAAAATAATGCCGTTTTTGACTCGCTTGCAAAAAAAGATTTTTGTTGAAATGTCGATATTTTTTATTTTCAAAGCGAATTTTGCGAAAATACTGCGTTTTGTGGTATCAATAATCAAACGAATTTTTGCGTAATTTCTACGTTCATTAACAGATTTTAATTTTTTAAATAATTTTTAACACAAAAAAGTTACGTCATTTTTACATTTTTATCGAATTTTTCGAACAACTTCCGTGTCGTGACCGATTTTCATGTTCGAAAAAGCTAGTTAGAAGAAAATGAATCGTCTTTTTTGTAAACAATTTTTTAATAAAAATTACAAAGTAAATTTTTGGTTATTTTTTTTGTTTTTTTCCTCTTCACTTGAACCAAATTTTATGAATTTGACAGTGTACATTTTTGTGCATTTTTTGTTTCAAAACTGATTGAATTTTGACTCAAATTGATGTCGTAGTGTTTAGGTTTTTGAGTCGATTTTCGCAAATGTGAACTTTATAGAAAAGTATCAAATTTTTAGGAATTAGCAAAAAAAACAAACCTGACGAATGGTTTTGTTATGTTTTTTGACTTTTGGAAGATTTTTTGGAGGTTTTTGAGGCAACGATCTTGACCCCGGTTTAAAAGGAGGATTTTTGCAGAAATTTCGATATTTTACAACAGATTTCGATTTCGGCGCAGAACAGAAAATTTGCGTTTTTTTGACTTATTTTTGATTCTCAAGCGATTTTTCTTTGTAACTTTTGCGCTCTTTAACCGATTTTAATATTCAAAAAGGCCTAAAAAAAATTCTAGAATGTTACCGCTCTTGCAAGGAAAATTTAGAAGCTTCGCACTTGAGACATGAGCAGGCTGTTCCTGATCCGCAGCCTGATTTTTTTTGGCAGAAACTTCGTCGTTTTTTCAACACAAATATTTTTATTCAAAACTGTTGCTTTAAAAATGCAAATCTGCTGATTTCATGGACAACAATGAGGAGCCTTTATGGTAGCGGTAAAAAAATCTGATTGGCTGCAAAGATTTGCCAAATAATAAATGGAACCAAAAAACTGTTGGTCTTAAAATGGATAGCCATGGGAAATTTCATGATTCTTTCATCCATTAGTGAACTTCTGTATGTAAATATTGGGTGTTTCTGGAGACTTGCATATTTTGCAACAATTTCCTTTTCATTACGACCGTCGTCAAATTAAATTAGTCGTGCGGATCCAGCAACTCCAGTATCTTCTACACCATCCACAATAAATCCTGCTCTCGTCCACCGGTCCCAAACAATTTGCCTGGCTCCGTCAGCTCAAATGTGCTTTGAGGGGGTCCGAGGGACCGCTTTTAATCACCGAAATAACTTTATTGTTACCGAGGTAAGAGAGAGCCGACACCAACAATTTAATTATTATGTGTGACGGGTTGATGTCGGACCAATTGAAGCGGTTTTGGCTTTAAATTACGCTTAATGAGTCGCAAACCTATTTGCGATTTGGCTCTCGGCTTTGTCGAGAGGTGCGAGATTTACCTAGACTTCATTCGACTGATGCTTGTCCATCAGTTGACTACATTTGATCGGTTTATTTCCATTTTGTTTTCGTCGTTTCTTTTCACAACTGAGCCTAAATTTCAATGCCTCAAAATAATGGTTCTTAAACAGAGAACCACAAAAATATCATTTTTACATAAGAAGAATGTGTCACGCCCAATTTTTTTCTAATTTTCTTGCTTGTTTCATTTATTTTGTTACGTTTCGTTGCTTTTTAGTGTGTATCCTATGAACACTTTGATTTCGACAGTTTGCGTCCTTTTTTAAATTGCTTCATTTGCTGTTTCCCTTACTGTTCATCGCAAAGCTTTTACTGTGTTTAATGTATTTCGTATACTCATTTTGTGCCATTAGCGATTGTTTCATCGATTGTTGTTTTGAAGCGCTCGAACCCGGTTCTTGTTCTATTTCATTTTCATCGATGTTTACGTTTACTGTCTTACTTACGATTTTGTTTCAGTCTCTTATAATTTCACACTTTAATTGTTTACTCTTAATAGTGATTTTCTTATATAGTTGATTCTTAAGTATAATGAATAATGTCGGTTTTAGACTCCTTCTTTAGACCAGACGATAACCTGTCGACGACTTTAATTTGCATGCAAATATTTAAAATAATTTTACACAAAACAATTACTCGAAAAATTGCTGAAATCGGCATGAAAAACCTTCAAATGCATCATCGAATGATGATAAGAATGCCTTTAGAATAAATGTTGAGAAATCGAACGGTTCGTCCGTAAACAATAAGCACCAATAACACATTTAGAATATACTTAAACCTTACACGATTTTCATAGGAAAAAGTGGATGATTTAAGTGATCAGCAGCAAATGCTCATAATTTAATTATCCAAGCTTTGCGAACCCAAATCAATCAATAAGCTCCTGTTTGAAAAAACCTACAAAGTGCAATTAAGCTCGTCTTGCTCCTGTTTTTTTATGAAACTCATTTGTATGTGCTTGTACGCTTTTGCTTTTTTTCCAATTCCTTTGAGGCATGTTACAAAATCGATGCCTATGAAACGTTCCAAAAGCTTTGTACGACTGAACCAGACATTGAAATAATTTGAAATACAGATGCAACTCGCTAAATGCTGTATTGAACTTGCATATTTGTAACTTTTCCCTAAAAATCCCGATAGCTCGTAATACAATGACAAATATTGATTTTCCCCAGTGATCAGATATCCTTGTCGTCTGCCATCAACCGTAGGGTTTTTGGGCGAATAAAAGCGCAAACAGGACGAAATATAATCCGCAGGAGGCCGTTGCCTCAAACTGTCCAGACGCAAATATTTGTTTTGGGCCGTTTCGGGCACTAATAGCGAGAAACACGATTAAAGAGGGCAGATCTCTGAAGAAAATCAAGTTTGAAAACTTTGCGAAATTATGCAAACAGCGACTGTTTCTTGTAGAAAACTTCAATACGAAGTTCAGATTTCTAGACCCTTTCTAGCCAATTACGGCCACTTTTGATGCCTCCAAGCCTCAAACGCCAATTTGTGTCCGTAATTAATAAAAGACTGCTCCCGCAAAGTAAAACACTGACGCCTAACCAGCTATTCATGTAATTATGAAACTTTTTACATCCATCCAGACGATTAATTAGCTCAGTATAAAGGACTGGGAAGCATTGCGGTGAAACCTCGATGCGGATGCGGTGCTGTTTATTTTTCATCTCCTTCAAAACAACCTCGCATAATATAATAAAATGTTACAATTTGAGCCAAATTAGATGCACGCCGTTTAAACAAGAATTAGATAGGGATATGGTGCAAGTATGGTGGCGAGTTTTAATTGGTTCCTTTTAATATGAAATACGAATTTTATGAAACAATACATATTTCGCTGGTTTATTCGAGTAGCGACCGAATTGTGCATTCTGAGCACAAATAATTTGAACTCCCTGTATTATTAAACTTTTGAAAGGCGTTATTCAACTCATTCGCTTTTCAAATATATTTTATCCTGCAGCACAGTTTTTAATATTCCATTTTTTAAATAAAAAATAATTATGTGTAATATTTTAGCGTGCAGATGATTGCACAGTTTCTATTTTCTGCTCAACTATGTTAAACAGGGAATTAAGCAGCTTCTACTATTGCCCATTGATAATAAATAAATGACGAGCTTAATTAATATAGACTGACCTTTGCAATTGTGAAAGCTTTATTCGCTATACAGAGCACTCGGATTTGTAATTAAACTTTTTCCGGTTCCCCCAGTAGACCTTTCAAAGTGATATTTTCTAAAGCTTCTTTTAATTTTTGCTTTGATCCCTGGTTTTTACTGCACAACACAAAAAAGAATCGACGTAACGCAAAAGCAAATTATGAACGTATATACATTTTAAATTTACTGCCGCAGTTTGCTCTCTCGATGACGGTAAATATTTAAATGCTTTTATATTTGATTTAGTCGAAAAGGCAATGTATACTAGCAATTTAATACAAGAGTCGTGCTTTTGGATTTTGCGAGCTTCGATGGTCGGAAGTAAGTCTTTGCAAACAGGAAAACGTCTCGAGTTTAATACAGTTACTTTTGTATTTCAGACAAAAGGCGAATTTCAATGTGTTCGCTTTTTTAATTCAATTTTCACATTGTTTTGCGTATTGATCGAATGATCACACAATCAAAAAAAAAGTGGTGTTTACTTTATTCTATCTGGTAATACAAGGTGTGTATTTCCTAAAATCTCAACCTGAATGCCTTTTTGTTTGCTGCATTGAACAATCGAATTATTTTCAATTGAAAACATCTGAAAAATGCACTTTAACGATCGGATTTTATGAATGTAATCTTTGAAAGACAAGGCTGACAAAGTCAAAGACCGAACCGCAATATTAAACTGGTGTTGCCGTATTGCCGCTTCGAAGTAGCGTAAAATTCCCAGTATAAAGGGATTTGAATATTTACCTCTATCGACGGCAAACAGAGTCGGGGGAAAATTTGAAATTTTAAAATTTATTAGACGAAATTGGTCCGTGCGCTTTTGTGCTCTTGGATCTGTCTCGTCAGCAATATTTCCTTTCAAATCTAGCGGAAAATTCGCTTGGACAATCAACGGGTGATTATAACAAGTGATTATAACAAGTGTAATAAAAATTCCTGTTAAAATAAATTAAATTTGTCAAAATATTTAAATATTTGACGATACGAAACTGTTACTTTCTCATGGCAAAACTCGACATCTGTTTCAATAAGCATAAGCACCGTAAAATTGTTTTTCTGAAAAGACAAATGTAAACGCATTTTCGATGATATGTGATCCAGCAGGAAGAATCAAACATAAAATCCCCTTAGTCATATTCAATTTATCCCATTTTCTCCTGTCTTTTTCACTGAGAAAAATATCATCTTTTTTGCGGTTCAAACGAAAAAATCCAATAAAACGTTCTGCTACTAGAAGTGATCGTATAGCTCCGCTGAAATGTTTGACAATTTAATAATGCATCTTCTTCAGGGGCTGAGTTTATTTTGACTTGATCAAATTATTTCGCCTATACATGTGATGGCAGGTGAGTTTCGGTATGTTCGATGGAACGTTGTTATGCGAGCTAAGCATAGGGTGGAAGCTGGTTTAATAGCGTCATCCAAAAATAGTCCGCTTTAAAGCTGATACACTGGCATTTTCATCGTCAGCTACGAGTAGGTACACAGCAATAACATCAGCAATCTCAGGGCTTTCGAAAAGCAGCCGAGTTCGCGAATGCAATTATTAACGAGTAAACTTGGAAAGGCGAACCAACACCGTAAAATCGGTATTGGCGCGATGCAGAAGCGCAACTTTCAAATATAAAAGGATTTGAATATTAACCTCTATCGAAAACAAACAGACTTGGGGCAAAATGGGAATTTTAAAATTCATTGGGTTTACGCTTCTTCTTTATTCCTCGACTTGCATATTGTACATGTTTGCTCCAATAAGAAAATTGAGATTTTGTGAATGAAAACTGCTGAACGATGTGAAAGCATCTCAAAAGAGATATATGGATGCTTTCATCCTGTTGCAACTACTAAAAATTTTTAAGTTTCCCAAAAGATTCCCGCTACTAATTTTTACCGCAAATAAAGTTTCACTATTATCTAATATAGATTATACACCTATCAGGAGAAGAAAAGGTCTACCGCCATTGCATGCACTTATGCTTGCGAAACGTCAGAGAGAAATTATTTTACACAACGACCCAAAGGACCGAAAAACTCACCAGTTTTTGTTGTCTCATAACGGTTTTCCAATTATTTATTTTTTTAAGGGCGAAAAACTTTGTGTCAGAGTACCAAACAGAAACAGCTTCATTTACAAAACGCTTCCTAAAAATTTCGGACTTTATCTTTTTGTACTTCTCATTTTGCTTAACATCTCGTTGTTATTTTCGTCCAGGATTTGCAAATAAAAATTCGATGTGGTAAAAGGAACCAATTTTACTCTAAATCTGAATTGTTGCAGCTAAACTTGGAAAACTTATTTAGGATATTTTAAAATTAATCCTAACAACTGACCATTTGTCTCTTAAAATATTTTTTGTAATACCGATTTTTTGTGTTAATCCTTTCATTTAAACCTTGATTGTGATGCTGCACTCCATTTTTTTAAACCTTTTTTGAATTTTTTACCGGGCGGCAATTTAAAAATGTACCGTTGTGAAAGTTCGGATGCTTTCAGTTGAATAAAAAAAAAACAGTTTTTTGGATCCCAACATCAAAAGTTTGAAGATAAACCAAATGACTCGAAACTTTTTTGAATTTCTATTCTATTTACAAGAGGGAATTAAAAAATCAACTTTTTGGTATTTTGCAACAATAGCTTCTCTTTCTTTAAACTTCATAAGCGATTTAACGCGAAAATCCTATATAATTTTCAACTGAGTGACGCATATGTTCAGATATTTCGTTCATTCATGCAACCCGGTTTATTGAATTATAGTTTTCTTAAGTTCACTTTGAAGATTAAGCTTCAACATAAAACGTAAATTTTGAAAATGGGTTTAGAAGGAAAGAAATGATCACTGCAAAACTAGAAAGTTGATTTATTTAAGGCCACCCTGTAAATAAAGGAGATGGGCAAAAATATGAACTATTTCGAGATATCAGTTCTATCTTACTGGTAGTGGTGTTAAAATACACCATACATATAAAGAAATATTTTGGTTCAACTGAGAATACGCCGAAACTTTCACCAGTTTTACATTGCTTCATTTGCCACCTTGTAGAAACTTTATCTAATGCACTAATTTTTTACAAAACCATGCACTCACCGTAAATGAATCAGGCTAAATAAACCATCAAACATAAATTAATTTGCATCATAAATTCAGAATGTATCTAGTTCCAAAGTTAATTCAAATTTGTCAGTGTAAGGTTGACTTTGTTGAACAGTTTATTTTCCCTCTTTCCGTTTAAAAATTTGCAAAAATGATTCTATAAAATGACGAAGAATCCTGAAATGTCTTAAATAAGTCATAGAAATTAATCAAACAATCGATTTAAAAAAATAATGAAACAAAATAGGTAAAATATTGCAGCAAAGTAATTGAAAAAATCAAATATTCACAACCTAATAAATCACAGTTAATTATTAGTTAACAACTATAACTTTAACAATTAATTGGCAAAAGTTTAATTTCTAAAGACGAATCCTGGATTTCACCGTTTGTAAGCATAATTTTGACCAACTAACGTTTATATTTGCGGCCAGAAAGCACAGAAACAACCAACAGCAATTGGATTTTCCTGTAAATTATTCACGATTAACGAAAATATGACCCATAACCTTAACCTGATAGATAACACTACCAATACAGCAATAATCTTTAAATTAATTAACAGTGAAAAGATACGAGAACAAGTGCTCCATAACGTGTTGTTTCAAAGCAGTGACCATAACAATGAAGACGCGTTTAAGTGTATGTTTGCTAGTTGCAATATTGACCGGAATTAGTTGTTTTAAGGTAATTTAAAGCTATATTTTAGAACAACTGTCTAAAATGGTTTTTGTTTTAAGAACACCTTACCAGAAGCGTTTCCTTTCATAGCGTTTGTGGAAAGTCGATATAAATGTACAGGTTTTTTGATAAGTACACAATACGTAGTCGCTCCAGCAGCTTGCATAGATAGGTTAGTAAATTTGGATCTTTGATAATTATGAGTGATTTAGTGCTCATTCACAACAAATAGGTCAAAATATAGGCGGTTTTTTTTTCATGTTCTTACGGGCTTCAAACTAAACCCAAATATAATAGAAAACACTTTTTTGCAGGACACAGCCTGCAACAGTGCACCTTGGCTACAGTCGATTTCCCCACTTCAAACAGAACCTTCTAGATCCAAAAGGCCTAACGATAAAATCCTATTATGTAGTTTTCCATGCAGATTTTCGCCAAATAGTCGACAAATTTTACTTGAACAACATCGTTCTAATAAAACTGGCCAATCCAGTACCAACTTCCGAAAATATCCAGCCAGGTAAGCTGATGAGCAACAAAGAAGTCCAGCAGCTGCAAGAAAAATCCGTGAACGTCACTGGCTGGAAGCATTCTTTAAACTCGGATCTGCTAACCACCCAAGTGCGAATACGCAACAAAGATACGTGCAACTACTACTTTAATACATTTATACTGGAAAGCCAGGAAGGCTGCATTAAGTGGATGCATCCTAAAAATCAGCTGGATATTTTGGGAAACGTTATCAGCCTGGATGGGAACATTATAGGATTTCAAACAACCACACCGCCATGCACAGTGAGAGGAGCAGATTGTTCTGAGACTGACAAGATTTTATACGTTTCGTCGTTTTCGGACTGGATCGCCCAGATAATTGATGAGCCAGCAGCAACGATTACAAAACAAGAAAGCGATGAAAGCAGGAAAAGAATCGAAGAACTCTTAATTGTTATTGAAGAAATGAAGAGCCAGCAGGAAGCATATAGAGTACGTCTAAACAAAGCTCTAGATGCCATCGACAAGCTTGAACAAACACAAAGCCAATATAACATGTATCTAACTGAAGACTTCGAAAGCTTTAAATCAGAAGTCGTTAACAACGAAGCCAAACAGAACGAAAGTATTTTATCGTTGGAGGAACAAGTTGCATCAGCCCGAACTGAGGTCACTAGTGGACTGTCTGCTAATAAACTCACTGTTGATAATTTAAGCAGTCAGCTTAATGATTCAAAGGCAGAGATGATAATTCAAGATGTAAAGTTGAACGAACAAATCAAAAATTTAGCAGACGGAGTCAATTTGAAAAATGTCGATTTACAAAATAGAATTTTCGATGTGCAATCGGGCATTGAACATTTGAAAAACGAACAAAAATCTCACCTTTATTACATAGATTCCGCACTTAAAGGAATTACCAGCAACCTGAAAAGTGAAATGAACACTTTGCATGAACAGCAATCTAAGGAATTTACTCAAGTCGCAGATCACATCCATGAGCAGATAAATCACTTCGATGCAGCTTTGACCAAATTGAAATCAGAAGTTGATAATTTAGAAATCTCCAGCAATCAGGTACAGTCCAACCACACGGAATGGTATTCAAATGTAACAAAGGAATTAAATGTGCTCAATGAAAAGATAAAAACCACGAAACATGATCACAAAACGCCTTATTTGGAACACAAATTGGATTCAGTCATGGACAAGTACACAGAACTTTCTGGAAGAGTTGACAAGTTGTCTGCTGATTTAGAAAAACTTTCGCACAAAGTGCGGGAAAATCTTTGGGTCACACCTACATGATTGTTTTGATCAGTTATGGAAAAATGTATTGGATTATTAGAAAACTTAGCATAAATACGAAATGTGGTGGGCAGATCAATTTTAAAGAACATTAAATTTACAAATATTTTTAAATTAGTCAGAGAGCTGTGTTTTGATCTGCAGCTTGCATCACTATTAATATTTTATGTGCCATATATGTTGTAGTTTTTGTTTATTAAAACAATTACGCAAATGCGTATTATATCTGGTGAATAATAAATGAAATTTATAAAATACCAAGAGGGCTTTTATAGACTTTTCGCGGCCATAGCTGGAAACTGGAACCTTTTTGGGCTTTTAGGTCCGTATAGAAAATATTTTCTCCCTGACGTTGTGTTTCAGTAGAAAACCTCTCAGTATGCAAGCAACTCGTGCATGTCATGTCCTTTTCCACGCCGGCCTGAAAGCCTGAAAAAGTATTCAGTTTCAACTTGCAAATACCCCGCTATTTATTATCGACATTTCTTTGACTAGAATTTAAGGATTTAGTTATACATAGTATCTATTTAGAAGATTTTTGATGTCTCTTAGAATTCTGAGTTCAGGCAAAGAAAGTTACGTTTTCCAGGCACTACTTGCGAAAAATTATATGAAGATTATTCGAAACTTGAATTGTTTTGATTGAAAAATATACTCATAACCTAGTTGCAATCTTCAAAGCGAGACGCTTTAGACCTTCCTAATTAAATTTAGTCCAGGTTAGCGCTCTTTGATTTGCAGCCATCATTAAGTCATACCATGTACAGTTAATTATATTTATCTCGACTATCAACGTTTTTTTATGGATCGCATAATGTCGGCTGTAAACGTTAAAATAAACTATATACTAATATCATAAACTTACTCGCACCAACCTTTCTATAAACCAAACCGAACATTTTTAAAAAAGACGAAATAAGTAAGCTTGCATTTTCGCATTTACATGTTTTGTATTTATCAATATATTTTTTTAGATGCGAACAAGACAAACAAGCGTCCAGGTCGTTTCCAATAACTATAAAACATTATTAGAATGAATAGAACGTTGGTGGCAATTTAGAATGGTTCTTGCAGGAGTTAAAGACGTACAGTAAAAAATCAAACAAAAATTATGTAAATGCAATAAACACTTTAATCGTATGTACTTCATACGTAGTTAAACGAGTAGTTAAACTCAAGAATCCGAATGTATTCATCAACCAAACATGAATAAATCGTAGTTGCATGCTGCTGAGACGATTATTGATCAACACTGTTCATGTAAAGCCGTTTAGCAATTTCCTTAAATGATGTTAAACCTCGTCTAAGGGCGTAATAAAATAATTAATTGCCGTCCCTGGTAAACTCATTAATTGTAAAAGTTACCAAGCCAAATATTCGCTACAAGAACTATAATTGATCGCTGGTTTCCCAACAATCAATCATCGACAAAGCTGACGCAGGTGCGATTAGAAATTATTTATGAGCACATTGTGAAATGCAATATTTTTCCCAATTTAACTTAAATATTCTGCAGCTGATTATCGACATCAACTCCTTACTAGTTGATTATTATAACCAATAGCAATAATGGCGTCTATTAAATTTCGCGAGAGTCATAAAGTGGCGTGGCTTAAAGCAGATACATTTTATCCAGAAGTTGCATTATCTCAGCCAACTTTAGCGGAAAAATATAGAGAGAAACAGGAGCGCCTCAATGCACTCGGGAACATGTTTTCCGCATCCTGAAGCTCATCTATTGTGCGCGCTTGGAAACGACCATTTTATGGTTCTGTAATTAAACTAGTCCCATCCATACTCCATTATGTATAATTAACTTGAAACAAGTCGATTCTATAGCAGTTTGGTCAAAACATGCAATCCTACTTTGAACAGGAAATTTATTTTTGGTGTTTGATTAAAAAGTGAATACTGATTTTTCTCTTGTTGTTTTGCAGTCAAACCGCTTTGGATGCGCCTTAGGGGCAACAACAAACCACTTTCTGCAACAAAATCATACAAATTGGAGTGCGAAGTGGTTGGCTCACGACCTGAACCCATAATTACCTGGTGGAAAGCCACTGCCCAAATGAAAAATACACAAGAAGTGGTAAGAAACGTTTTTTTCAAATAAACATTCAATTTACTTTGCGAAAGCCAAACTTGAGAATGTCGGCTTTGCCCCAAACGATATGTGTTTGTGTTGCATTTCTTTACAAAGAGATTGAATATTGATTTATGCAGAAGAAGACTGATAAGGCAGACTGTATAGCAAATAACCGCACACATTGATCAATTGCAAAAAAATTAAAACAAATAAAATAAAGAGTCGAAGTTTGTTCGTACAAACTGGGTAAAATCCTTGACTTCCTTAGCAAAATAAAAAATTGTGGACCTTAACTATATGAAAGCACTGAAAGCCACTAAAACCAAGCTTAAAAAGTCTACAGGTTCAATTGCTAAATAAGCTATTGAAACAATACAACGGAAACAAATTGAGAGAGAAACAATTGAAATTGGAAAGTCAAAAGACAAGAAAGAAAAATCCCGAAAAGTACAAAGTGACGAAAAGTTCAGGCAAAGACCAGAATGTCGAATAATTTATTGTTTATTCCATAAGTTTTTTATGAAATGCTTGGAAATTATCAAGAGAGTGAAGAAGCCAAAAAATGTTCTATTATACAAGGTGTACCGTAAAATTTTGACTTTTTATACTTTTTTCAAATTTGGCATCACACGAAAAATATTTGAATATTTTCTTTGATATTAAAAACTTTATTTTAATATACTCTTTATTTTAGTCCTTACAGTAGAAATTTTTTTTAGCTTTCTTGATGCCATTCTTCTATAGAGTTAGAGATGATATGAAAAGTACATTTTCCTTAAACAGCTAATATGTTTTTGTCAAGTAACTGATACAAGTACAATGTTCGGGCAAAACACTAATTTAGCGATTAAAAAATACAATAACACAAATTGACAGAAAATCATATGAAATGTCATTTAACTTTTCACTAGCTTGTATTAGTCCTATGAAATGCTTTGAAACTCACTGATTTCTTCACAAAACAAGGAAATGTGGAAGTAGAGATTGAGCCAAAAAAATGTATATTTTACAGGGTGTCCCGTAAAACTTTCGCAATACATAGGCGGATAAAAAAATCAATTTCCGACAAGTCATAAAATAAAATAAATAACATTGCAGAAAATATGGATTTTCAAATGTTTAGACTTTTTCAAACTTGACATCACTTGATATTTCATGATATCACTCTTATGTAACATCATGAATAATATTTTTTTTCTGGTTCACTTTCGTCTATAGTCGTAGTTCAAACGCTATTAAAAAAAAAATATTGTTTGTTTTGAATTAAAAAAATATATTTTAGTACAGATTCCTAATAACTTTTCATCTTTACAGCAACAATGAATGAATGAATTTCAACAATACAAATTGACAGAAGCAAATGAAATATACAAAAAATAACTAACGAAATGAAATTAAAACTTACACTGATTAAACATTAGCTGCTTAAACAAAAACAAACAAAACATAAAATGCTTAAAAATACTTGAGAGATTAACTAATTTTTTCACAAAACAAGAAAATATGAAGACGCAATTTATTTAGTTCCAACTACAAATTGCAAAAATTTTATTTTTTAATTACATTATCTACTTAACTACATTGTCTTTCAATCTATTAGTCCGTGAAAATGAATCCACTCTTGTGTAATTTTTATTTATAATTATTTTGAGATTTGTCTCTACGCCCTCCAGAATATACTGAAATGTATCAGCTAAATTGTCAAATAAATATTTAATAATTAAATTAAATAGGTTGTTATTATGCCATTTCAAACTCTAGAAGAATGACACTACTTTTTATGCTTATGGGCATCAACATACTTGTTCACTCTTTACTAAAGTAAAGATCAAAAGTTCGATAATATAAATGGAGTTTCAAAGTTTCCCTTATTCCATCCACATCATGCCTAACAAAGCTAAGAGGCAAGAAATATATTGTATACGTGTTTTTACATAAGAGTAATTGCATTAAATTATTACAAATCAATTATCATCGATTTTGAAAATCTGTCAAATTCTCAAAAATTACTATTTTTTTAATACAACCATTTTTTACAATTTATTAATTTTTTTTGTCGAAGATGGGACCTTTTATCAGCTGAAGTATTGTCAAAGGTTTACGGGACAGCCTGTATATCAAGTGAGAAAATTACCAGAACATGGCGGTTAGAGCCTCAGTGGAAAAACAATTCAAAAATTCACATTAAAATTCACATTTTATTCATTTTCACAGGACTTTCACACATTTCCATTAAAACACTTGACTAGAAGCCACTCAGCTTCATACACAAAAGAATCAGCAATCAAACAATCTGCAAAGCCTCTAAAATATTTTTCCTGTCTATTTTAATTCAGTTTTGGCTATGGCGTTAAGAACAATTCATCCATCAAATCAACTTTGGCCTAAACCAAGCAAACGTTTAACAATTTCAACTATTAAATTAGTTAGATATTTAAAAAAATAATAAAAAACCCGTCCATTTGAAAAATTACATTCTGGTTTATTACTCGCGAAAAAAGTGTGAATGTAATGTAAAATTAAATTAACATCACATTCACGACTGGCATTGAACGAAAAACGTTTCTATTGAATTCAGTGCACGTTTGATTAACCCCACGCAAATATAAATCTTTTTTCAGTAAAACGCTACAACAAATATGCGCTATAATTTACTGTAATTTATATTCTTTTGGAAAAATTACACCATTGCAAAAATGGCGTGAAATTTAGGGGCAGGCGATTTATTATGCCTTCCCATACAAAGATAATCAGTATCCAATTTTGCAATATGTTCAATAAATTTTAATTTAAATGTCGATTGGCTGCAATATGTATATAATAAAACCTGGATATTTTGGTTCGAGTTACAACGTTTTGATGGACATCCACTATGAACGCCAATTGCGTATTATTTTATATTCACAGGTCGAGTACGTGGTTTGATTTTTTTTAAATTGTATGCATTAAAGGATTTAAATACACGAATAATCCATTAAGCATGTTTTTACTTGTAGTGCTTCGGTAATTTGCTGTAATGTCTATTGGTGATTTAAATTGAATAAATGCGGTGAAAAAGCTTTTGGTGTCATGGTTTTACCAATTGTGTGGTCTCTGTGGGGTTTGATGGTTTCATCTAGTCTCTACCAATTAGTAGAAGATGGCACGAATTTACATCTGTTAAGCCACTTAACTAGTTCAGAACAATCCAAATTGGCACGAGGATTATTTTTCTAGCCCATTGCGATCCCGATTGGTATACAAATCGGCAATAAGCCACATGAAATTCAAGAATCTGTTTTGAATAAACCTAATGTAACAGAAAATTGAGAAATACGCTCGATTTATTATTATTAAACAGAAATGCACATGAGTTCCATAGTGCAGATCTTGCATGAAATAACCGTGCATAAGCCGGAATAGAATAAATGAGCTTACTTAGCATTACGTGATCTTATTATCATTGCCTAACGGAATAAAAACTGCAATTTCGACGAACATTGTCGAGCGAAGCTCAACGAAACGTTAGACAACTTTTAGCGTAAGTTTGTAGGTATAACATAATTTGGAACGAATAATAATTTATAACTGTTCTAGCCTGATGAATTTGACTGTATGTATCTATTAATGCTTCTAAAACTTCATTGATTCGTTTAATTTTCTAAGTTAATTTCCAGGAAACTTTTCGCATTTGCTTATAAATTTTCAATTTTATCGCAAGCAGGCGAGAATCGGTCTTTTCGCCGATATACTGAGAATAATATTAAAAATTCATGCTGTAAAGCCATCGTTTGGAGGCATCTGCATCGTACTTTAAAATGCAACAAAACACCCGTTTACATCTTCGAATAGTCGTCAGTTGCCTTTTATAACATCCGCTTGAAATTCGGAACGTGCTTGCCAACCGCTACGTGAATGGTGTTAGTATATCATATCAGCTTTTGTTTGTGAGCTAAGCGATCCTAAAGTTGAAAATCTAACCAACACACGTTCGCCCTGTTTCGACACTGGGCGGATGAAAACGTTAAACTTCAAGTTAACTCGCGGTAAACTTTACCATTAGCACCTTTTTCGTACAGTTGTCGCACCAATTTTGCATATGCCCTTTCACGTGCAAGATGGAAGGAAAACTAGAGATTGGTAGCCAATAATAATGGAAATCCAGGCTAAGAAGAGAGTTAAATTACCATAAGAAAACAAACAGGAAAATTGTCCTTAGAAAACGATCAAAACATGATCAATTAGCGAGAAAAAGCATTAGTTCATTGTCAAAAACATCGAGGAATGGAACAGTGCTCACCAGAAACTCTCCTCTCAAATGATATATTTGTCGACTACAGAAATTAATTTTCCACGCTAGTAAATGAGAAAATTTGGAAACGCTAAATATTAATCCACGCAAACCCTGCTTTTGCTGCAGTCGCGTAATCTAAACTGCAAGTGGACGCTTAATGCATATAAATGCCATTCTACTTCACATTTACACTGCTTTATAAGTTTGTATTTGTCTTTAGTATTTCCAGGTGCTTATTAGGCTGGAAATAAAGATAAAAGTTTGAAATAGAAATTATTTTATTATTATTTTCTTTCATGTTTCCTTCGCTTCCTAGGAGGTTTGCGAGAATTGGGAAATTTGTTTGGATTTTCAAAATTAAATGGAAATCATGTTAAATAAATCACAAATTTTTTGTGTTTATAGAAATATCTTTCTTTTTTGCAGACGACGTGCGAAATAGAGAAATTAAAAACAATAATGAACTGAAAAGAGCAATAAAATTGTTTTTAGGTACACAATAAAAGGGCATCGTTTCAAACATAACTCCACATTTTTTCTCATATCTTAGGCAGAAACTCAGCTAACGTGCCCGATTCTACACCAATAGATAGAGAATAAAATGCCACAATTCCAAAAGTAAAATTCGCTTACAAATTATCGTCAGTTTTCCCAAGAAAAAAAACTGTTTACATAATTTTTATGACTGCAAAAATTAATTTTTTGTACAAAAAGCAAAAATTCAACATGTTTGTTAGTTTTACACGGTTTTGGGCAAAATTGACTCAAGCATAACTCAGCGCAATAAGAAAATAGCTTCAAACATAACACCATTTTTTTGCTCATATCACAGAAGAAATTGAGCCGAAGCGATCCATTCTATACAACTAGATAGATAATTAATTGAAACATCTACCAAGTGAACAACCATTTGGAAACTTCCGGCAAGTTTTCCCTCAAAAATCGAAGATCTAACATGATTTTTACTTTTACGCGATTTTAAAAAAATTGCAAAATTGGCTCAAACATGAAAAAAATCCGTTAACCAAGAAAAAACCTCGACTAGGAAATATTGACGGTTTTCACACAGCAAGCGTAATTTCAATCTTATACATTTGGGTTCAAGATAAGACCATAACTTCAAACATGACACCAACTTTGTGTGTATATCTCAGGTATAAATTGATCTGGCGCACTCAGTTCTACACAATTAGAGAATTAAATTACACATTTATCAAATGAAACAGTCCTTGGGAAATGCAGGCAGTTTTCATACAAAATGTGCACATTATTTTTGGTTATATGCGGTTTTGTGAAAATGAGTCACTTGAAATCAAAATATTAAGAGAAGAGCAGAAACAACTGATCATTTTGACGCAAAAACTGAAACTTGGTTTAAATTTCATACCATGTTAATATTCAATTCATCATAACTGAAAACTTTTTTCTTTAAACATACTCCACGCTTTAACCAACTAATAGCTCTCAGTCATGGCATGCGAAACCATAAATAAAAATATATGCCTAAAGCTTGAAAAAATAACGACAAATAACCTCTTAAAACCGTCTAATTTATTGCTGATCCTTGAACAGCCATAAGAACGGCAACTTCTCGTGCAGTATAAAGAGAAACACGACACTATTTTTTCCATGATAAATTTAAAACGCGCCCTATAAAAATAAATCTTTCGGCATTTTCCATGCCCGTATCTCTAAATATGAAACATTCGGGACCTACTAGAAGAAAGCATATATCCCGAAAAACAAGCAAGATATTATATTTAACGAAAACATCTTATGTGTTATGTAGATTTTATCATGTCCCGTGCTTCAGGCGTTTTATGCAGGAATGCGAGGAATAAAGTGTCTGCGACTGCAAATAATTCATTGAAGTTTATGCAGTTTGATGCTGGAACGGAGATGGTTTCAAAATCGAGGTTAATTTAAGCCGTTAACGAGATAAGATGAGTACAGTAAATAACATAAATTAAATGTCCATAAAACTGTGACAAATTTGCTAAGAAACCCAGTCCAGTAAACTGACAATGTTAAATTTCGAAACAAAGATTATTTTGTACACATAAACACTGATCCAAGTATAAAACCAGCATTAGTATACTCCACAAATATAGAGCAGACTAAAATAGTAATGAAACAAATTAAAATAGTGTATTCAACTTTGTACTCGCACTTTAAAAAAATTGGAAACGAAAGACAGTGGATGGAAAAGCCATAAGTACAATTAGGCGCAAAAAATATTTGCTCTGAAGTTAATAGTCTAGACGGGACGTGACTATTATATAATTAAAAATATTATGAAGAGCCTTTGAAATGGAAATCCACTTTTATATGCTGAAAGCTGCTAGGCTGAGTCCAAACATGCTGTGTTGTTGAGATTTATTTGTGAACTAAAAATATATATTTATAGTATCCACAAGAAAATGGGCTCATTTTGAAGGTCGTGGAAAATGCATCAGCTTCACATTTGGCTAGTTTCGGGGACAATTGTTGTAGGGATTTTTGATCAAAAATAATTCGAAACTGATCCGGGAAAAATGATCAACGTTCATGCTTCAGCAACATCAATCGTACTTACTGTCCAAAGCTGGTATCAATGATATCAAACACGGTCGACATGCCGACTCTCATCAAAAGTCACTAAATCATCGATTCGAAATCGATACCCTCTAACGAGCTCTGATGACACTTGTTCCCATTTTTCCACGCACAAAACAGAAAAATCGTCATTTCTGCTGACGTAACTGATATTATGACCGGAGGCAGCGCGAAATGAGACCAATCAAATTATATTCGGGGCTGCGTTGCCCCTTTCGCTCTGTAGCAAATGCGTTATGACAACTTTTATTTGTTCGACAAATTTCTTCGTTCCAATTATGAGGGTGGCTGTTAACTTTAATGGCAAGAATTTCGGCCGTTTTCACGGTGCCGACCGAATTTTATCTAGTTTTACTTGTTTTGTTTACGCGATGAATCCGGTTGACGCTTTTGCTGATGTTACTGATAATGTGAACTATTTGTACTGTAAATAATCTTTATTTTAGAAAAGGAAATCGAATATGCATTTTACAATACAGGGTGCGCAAACTTAATCAGAGATGGACAATTTCTGATTTTATAGCTCCTTGAGAAAGTCCCCAAAATACAAGTGGCCGAACTTCATCGTCTCTCCGTCTCCAGTGCCTGGCTTTTCTTTCGTAACTCATTCCTTGTTTAGTTCCTTGATTTCAATGCATCATCCACGTCATTCCTCCAGCTTCTTCTTGAACTTCCCTTCTTTTATTTTTTGCCGCGGCTTCCATTCTTGGCCATCTATGCTGGCGCCTTCTCTGTGTGTGTCCAGACTGTTTCATTTCGACCTCATCTACATATAATATCCTTTTCTATGCCGATAGTCTGCCTGATTGTTTGGTTTCTTCTTATTTCTTCCGAACAGTTCAATTATTTAATTTTTATACTTTTATGCCACATGTTTCTATAGCAAATTTTTCAGTGTGTTTCTCACACCTGCTTATGATCATTTTGTAGTGATTAACACAGTTTTTGACGAATAATACGGCAATTGAACAAAATCTCTAGAATAGATGATAAATTATCCCTAAAAAACCATTCGTAAATCTCACCTTTCTGAATTTGTAAAAATCCTTGCCATAGTAAATCAGATGTCATTCAGGCATTGCATGAACATAAATTCGAGGAACTTTACGCAATAAATTTGTGGTAAATAAATTCCCGAAAATGATCGTAAATTTTTGCTTATTTGAGGTAAAGTTATGGTGCCAGCCAGATTTAATAGTATCGCCGGATTCGCCTTGAAGAATTTCAAATCACCTGCAATGATACTGGTCGAGGCGGATCGCGAATTGATGCTGCTGATGTAAAAACTTCCGATCGTATAACCAGCTTTCTAAAATCGCCGTAAAATTTATTATAAGCTTATAAAAATAAGGCACTGCTGGTGGGCTCTAAAATACCAAAATATGTGCAACTTGGGCATAAACCCTCCATATTTTTATTTATTAGCGAAACTGTTACCGATTTTATGGCTCGGTTTATCGTTCTCTTTATGCCTTAGTATCGATAATTTGACAAGGGAGTCGTCGTCGTTCATTTATGTCCCATGAAGAATCGCCGATAACGGACGGTCAAGTTTTCAGCAAAAAATGTTTATTGATGATCGAATGATTATCAAGTTAATTGCTCAGTAATTCTCGCATTTTCACTCATCCAAGATTTTTCACGTAAAGTTAGTTATAAAATGCACATTTGATTTTTTTTGCTAAAATTGTTTGTTTAGACACGACAAAACCCGAACTGTTCGGTCCCCATGTAGATCAGCAGCAGGAACTTGGAAATTACACTTGAAATTCACAGCCACTAATGGAAAACTGATAATCTATGCCAGTATCGACTTCAAATAACGAATATTGCAAATAGAGACCGAACTATCATATATCCATTGGCGAATAATGGAAACTCCATGAAAAAAGCGCAACATCTATGAACAAAGAATGGGCAGGAATCAGTCGAGTTATTCAAACTTGTTGGCTTTTTGAGGTATACAGTTTCATCACATTGTCAAGGTTTCAAGCTGCTACCTAAATTATTAACGAGGCCAAAAATATTCCATTGGAATTCAAAAGCGATTTATTTTTCCATTAAAGGTAGCATTGAATTTTCAAAGCACAACAAACCACCGAGTTTATCTTTCAATTGTTCCATGCTTGATCGAAGTGGAAAAAATCCAATGTGAACCGAAATTGATTTGGAGGAAAAGGACAAAACAAGAAAGTATCCGGCGCTGAGGACATACGTGATACATAATAGCCCAATATTATGTGATCCAAAACCACATTTTCCGACTTACTTTTGCCGATTTATTTCATTTGTATTGAAATTGAGTTACTAAACACAAGGATACGGTTCAGCAAACGGTAATGGATTTTTGTGGATATTTCCTGTTTGACAAAAGTAACGGTGCACTTCAGTAGGCACAGATGAGAATGAGGATACACATGATATAAACAAGTTTTTGCGATTACTGAAAATTGTTAAACATTTTAGCTGATTAGTGCGAAAAATAGCTTCAGTTTACCAATTAAAATGCGCGAGTTTGTATCTATTTTTTGAGATCCACTGGATGTATTTTAGCAAACTATTGCAAATATACAAGACCGTAACGATTATGAACATGCTTAATTCTGAATTGGGTTGATGGTCTCTTATTACGTTTTTAACGTTTACATGGATTTGAAAAATTTAATTTCTAATTTAAAATATAATACCAATAGGGAAGCTAAATGTCAATATATTTTAACTGTGGATTATTGGCAATTATTGTAATGCTGGAAAATAATATTTTTGTCAAAATTAATTGTAAATATCAATAATATTTCATAATTTAAGCATGTATGATTGGCGTTTTATTATTAATGTACATTTCTTTCTCATTTATTTCCACATTTTCATCTGCCGAACAGAGGAAAATTTAGTCATCATTTTCCTAATGAGACATTTTATTATTCATAAAATAGCGAGAAAAAAATACCGAGGGTTTAAAAAAACCGATCTCCTTGTTTTGTCCAAAATTATTTTTTTATAATTTTTAGTTATAATTGTATGTTTTACTATTAATGAATTCTACCACTTCCTTGATTTCCAATTTCTCCAATTTTCACTATCTTCAACATTTCAATCCGACAGAATATAGTACCAATAAATAAAATTAAATTTCATAATTTAAGCATATATGATTGTCATTTTATTGTTAATACACGTAAAGGTTATTTTCTCATATTTTTATGTTTTACCCAAGGAAGTTTAGTAAATGTTTGTAAATTAAAATGTAATAATCCAAGAGACAACAAGCAAGAAAATACGGAGTGTTCGAAGAATCCGGTTCCGGTTTTATGTCTAAAATTAATCGCAATTAACTAGAGTTTTGGTTATAATTTTAGATTCTTGTATTTGCAACTTCTACCGCCTGCTGTGAAACTCCCTCTATTTTCAATGTTTTAATCGATGAGAAGAAACTGGACAAAACATGCGCAGATAATTTACTAAAATGTTTACAAAAATTAATCAATGTTAAGTATAGACTTTGTTTCAAAAGTGACTGTTGAATCCAAATAAATAAAAAGTTTTATAAAAGGAATGTAACGAATTATATAATGTAAATAAATAAGTTGTAATTTTGGTCAACAAATGGTTTTTAGCTGTTTTAGAACTACAATAAAATGCCCCCTTCTTTTCTGGAAAAGCTCATTATGGACGTGTTTTGCAAGAGAAATATTATCAACCACGCAGGCAGAAAATGGAATATATAAAAACTGTAATTAATGGTAATGAGTTTAGAATGAGGGAGTCCAGTGTCCACTATATAAACTCTACAATTTTCAACGTTTAAACAGGAGTCCGAAGGAGGATTTACTTACTGGTTTATAAGGTTTTCTGCCTAAGGTCTGTATTTCGCTTTGTGCCAAAATTAATGTTTTTCGCAAAATGATCAATTCAAACTTCCATCGACATGAACTGAAGAAAAAACAAAAATAAAATAATGTTATATGTTAACCGAATACCAAAAGCAGTAAAGATGAAGCCCACAATAAAGGGGATGATTTAATATATAAATTAATTTGATTCGAAGAGTTTGAGAAAATGGAGCATTCCTTAAGCTTACCTTGTTACTTTTGCGATTAAAGTTGCGATTTAGTTGCAAAAGCTGGAAATATTCTGAACAGTAAACTGAACAATATTTTTTTATTTATTACACCAAACCATAGAGCAAATTTCGCTTAAAATTTGCAATTGAAGGCCAAAATAAATATTTTCCGACTGGGTGCCTACTTCCATAAATCATAACAATGGTAATTTCCAAACAGGAGAAGCTTAATGTTTAGCAAAAGAACAACCGCCTCTCCTCTTAATACTTGTATGCATAGAGTATTTGGTAGGAAATGAGAGCCGAGTTTTTGCGAAAATATATGAAATGTTGAAATATACTCGTTGTACGTGACCTAGTTAATTCCCTGATACAACCAAAGACATTTTTCATCTGACAGCAGGTTGTTAACTACGCCATATTTTTTGAGCGAGTATGAAGAGGTACATTGTGCAGGAAATCCCTTGATATTGCATAATATAGAGAAGGCATTTTATTCTAGCGAAGATTTATAGAATGGACGTTTAAATGGGTACTGGAGAAATTGCTCTAAGATTTTACATTTTGCGGCATCTTAATTTAAATGAATAGTTACTTATTTGAAAATGTTCGCCCATCTGCAAGGAAATTTTGAAACAGTTCTGAAGGCGAAAAATAAGATTTAAGTAAGTTAAGCATCAATATTTTCTACTCACTAAAATAATCCTTAAGTTACCAGAAAATTCCTGGTTAATTCGCTAGAGCTGCTTTTGTCGCCAGATAATAAGGTTGTAGTAAATCTCAAACGAGGCTTTAATATGTGGGTAATTTAGTTTAGCGCCCATAAAAATCAGCCATAAACCGCGCCAATGTCTTCACAATGTTGCAAGTTCATTATTGCACATTACTAGCCAGATGTATTGCTGTTTTATTAAAACCTTTTTTTTTCTACTTGAGACGCAATGTCAATTGAATTTGTTTATTTGATGTCCTGGAGTTCAATAGAGCCCAACCTTTTAAAAGCAGAATAATGGGCCTGTTTATATCCCGGTTTCTGAACGAAATTCGATAGAAGTGTACGCAGAATGACCGCATACATAAATCTTGGAGAAACGCCATCCTGCTGCTGCAGACTATTGCAATTTACCGTGATGTATGGATGCAATATTCCACTCTTATCAATAGAACCTTTTATTACGTGTTAATAAAACTTTTCTTTGATGATAGAGTCTGGGAAGTTCCATGCTTTATATTCGATAATGGAAGGACCAGAGTGAATAGGAAGGGCATTAAGTTAATGATTAGTGGATGGACGACCACCAAGTGAGTTATGGAATAACTTGAGGACATGATAGGGAAACCCCTAAAGTTTTATTGCCCAAATAGACAGATGAGATATTTAGCTGTTAGGTAAATTAACTAGGAAGGGGAATGATCTGATTTAAATCCATTGAGCATATAAACGTTTGCAGGTGCGAATTCTAGAAGAATATTGAGGAACTTGATATTTTATTTTTTGTTCCAGACCAGTCCAGATGGAAATACAACCACCAGTATTCTAACTTTCACTCCAACCGTGGACGATGATGGCAAATACATGTCTTGCCATGGACAACATCCGATTATCCAAGACAGTGGAATTGAAAACGGTTGGAAGCTGAATATTTACCGTAAGTTTCCCCAAACAATTAGTTTAAAAACATCCACCAGTTGACGAACAAACCCCTTGTTTTCGTGGGTTTTTATCGCAATTCTGAATTGACACTCCCCGATAGAGAACAAACGGCAACTCCGTTTGGATCAATTCGAGTTCAATTAATTCCTTTGGAAAAAGGAATCGAGGTAATTAAGGAAAGCCGTCGGCTCTAATTTACAGAAAGTCGAGTAAACAAAAATCGTTTGAAAAATCAATTAGGAACAAAGCCGGAAAAAAGTAACGACGGCTTCGAATGTTGAAACGACCGATAAATTGTTGGATCGTTCAGGCGAAAACCGTTAGTAGAATTGTCGATTTGGATTTTGTGGATAATTTCACTTTTGGACAAGTCAGTGGCGCCAATTTTTGCGTCGACATCAGGAATAGCTCTACCTAAAGAACCGAATAAGGAAACATTAGCACAAAGTCACAGGGAATCTGATCAGGAAATCATCGAAGTTTACTAATGAAAGATACTCTTCGTCTTAGTAACAAGGCAGCAATAACGGGCATTAGAATTTGGTGTTTTTCTCCATGGTATTGAGTTTGGTACATACATACACATGCATGTATTCCTAACGTTTTGCAACCACAAATGCCATGCATCCTCAATGCTGTTTTTTTTTTTCGTAATCCTAGACTACCAGTTTCAATTACTGAACAACTAACAAGTAAAGTTACAAAAAGTTAATGATGATTAATGAATAATAGAATACTTATTCGGAAAACCAACATTTGGAATTCATTTTCCGTTTTCATTCAAATTCGAGAGTCGACGTTAATGTTCCTAAACCAATAACGACGCGATGGCATTTGCATAAACAAAATGGGACAAATGTAACGAATGAGAAAAACTGCGAAAATCCTTTTTGGGGAGAGGGTTATGTGTCGCGACGTTTATGAATAAAGGCATTATGGACTTTTTACAGCTTGTCGTAAACAAAAATGGGAAAAATTCACAGGAATGGAATCATTCGAGTTGAAATAGTTTATTAGAGTCATGAGAAAGGCAAAATAACATTTTTTTGGTATAAGGAAATTCCTCAATTGTCGTCAACAGTTCCGATAAACGAAAAGCATTTTTCCAGAAGGTTTTAAAGTGTATTAGATTATTTTCATGTAACTTCCAGCATCCTTAGACTGAGGTGTCTTCTAAAAGCTTTGAAATTTTCAGCTGGGTGGTTGCCATATTTTTGAAAGTGAGAACCCAGTTGACAAAAAACTTACAATAAATGACCGATATTTATTAACCTATCAAAAAACAGCATTTAAGACGATTCATACGAAACTTTCTGCATGTTTAGAGTGGAAGGTTGTCTAAAAATGGTGAAGTTTTGAAATTGCTTCTTGGTTTAGTTTGGAAGGCGCGAATGTTTATAGGAGGAGAGCAATTGGGTAAAAGCTTCCAGTGTAAGGGCAATATTTATCAAGCTAATTTGAATGAATGGGGATATACATCTGAAACTTTCAGTATCTTTATAGGCAAGTGTCGTCTAAACGTGGAGCAAATTTCAAATCGCCTCTTGCTTGTTGTTTGGAAGATGAAAAAATATTGAAAGGAGAACGCGCAGTTGGGAAAAAAATTCCATTGTAATATCGATATTTACTAAGCGAGAAAAAATCGTAATTTTGAGAGATTTATATAAAACTGGCGACGTCTGTACAGTGAAGTGTCCTCTAAAGATAAAGAAATGTCAAATTGCTGCAAGCTTTACTTTGGAAGATGTGAATTTTTAAAGGAAAAAGGCGCAGTTGAATAATATTTAAGAAGCTCTGAAAAATCAGTATTTTTAGGAGATCTTTAGAATCACGGGTTTTCTAAATATAATAAAAATCTAAAGTTGCTACTTGCTTTAGTTTAGAAGATGGAAATTTTTAAATTAGAAAGGGCAATTGAGTAAAAACTTGCTTTCTGAGACCGATATTTACTAAGCCAGATAGAGCTAGGATTTCAGGAGACTTATATGAAAGTTTAAGCATCTTTACAGTCACTCAAAAAGTCAAAGGTACTGAATATTTCAAATAGATGTTTGCCTTAATTTGGAAGAAGCGAATTTTGAGAGGCGTGAGCGTAATTGAGTGGAAGTGATATCAAAATTTTAGGAGATTTATATGAAACTTCGAAATTCTTTAGTCACGTGTCTTCTAAAGATGACGAAACTTGCAAACTAATGCCTGCTTTAATTTGGAAGATGCAACTATTTCTAAAAAATAGCGCAGGCAAATCAAAACTTCTTTTATGAGCCCAATATTTACTAAGCTCGAAAAAGTCAGCAAATGAAGAAATTTATGCGAAGCTTTTAGCATCTTTAGAGCCATTTGTCTTCTAGAGGCTGTGAAAATTTCAACTGGATACTTGCGTTAATTTGAAAGATGCGCATTTTTAAAGGAGAGAGTGCATTTGATTAAAAACTTTCAATATAAGATCGACATTTACTAGGCTATGAAAATCAAGGATCGGGTGTTTTATGTGAAGCTTTCAACGTCTTTGCAGTCAAGTGTTTTCTAAACATTGTGCAAATTTCAAATTGCTGCTTGCTTTAATTTGGAAGGTGCGAATTTTTTTAAATGAGAGCGCAATTGAGTAAAAAGTTCCATTCCATTTCCAAATAATGAAGCTGGCAACAATTTGGATTTCAAGAGATTGATATGAACTTTTATAGGTTGATGTGCTTTCTAAAGGTAGCATAATTTCTACGACGCTTCTTGCTTTGGTTTAGAAATTTTTTTTTAAAAAGTGAGCACAGTTGAATAAAAACACCCATTAAGAGACCGAACTGGAAAAGTTTTTAACTAAAACCTTCCATTCGAGGAAACAAGAAAGCTGACCCGTTTCAAATAGTGCCTCGCTAGAGATTGTAACAATTTCTATTCAAACAATATTAACCTATTTTGCATAAACGTGATTTCGTCTATTCACAATTCCTACCCCGACACCGTAATACTTGTACAATGCAAATCGGAGGATGGTGTTGCCGCGATATGTTCTTGAAGTGTAATAATTAACGACTCAGATGCAGTCCAGAGTAAGTTATAGGGTCCAGCAGAGATACGGGGTAATTTACTAGTACTAAAGGGCATGAGTACATCCCTGCTAGGGCTCATATTACGCTAAAATTAATGCAGGAGAGCAGTTACAAATTTCATTTGCCGAAACATGGAAAACAACCTTATAGAATTTATGCAGAGGATGGGGAACATTTGTTTGTGGACCAGTTGCAGTTGAGAAATTATCCGATTAGTCTCAAAGTTCACACGAAATTAGTTTAAAGATATTGAAAAACTCCTTTTTTTACAGTTGGAATTTTTGTTCCAAATGTTAGTTAGTTTTAAAGAATTTGCAAGTTTTGCACAAAATTGATAACCTTTTTTTGAATTAAAATTGAGTCTGAAGGACTGTTGTATCAGAGTAGACAAATTTGGCATATGCTCAATACTATTTTGTTAAAAGTTCGCGTTCGTAAATGTTCACTTTGAAACAAAATACATTCAGACCCGAAGTCAGTTCAATTCCTTAAAAACGTGGGCAAAATGCACGTTCTCTATAATACGAATTTTCAAAATGTGTCTTGAAAGTTACATTTTTACATATTTACCAGTCTTAAAGAGGAAAAATTAATAAGCCAAACTCTTTAATGATGCTCACTTTGCATGTGCTATTTGAAAAATAGTCAAAGCAGGACGGTTATTAAATCGTGGAAAATATTGGCAAAACTTTGACCTGAGAGGGCACTAAAACCTGGATAATATGCGCTTTAAATTTCTAAGTGGTCCGTTAAGATGCTCTAACTGGCCCTAACTAGTCACATTTTAATTTCCATTTGCACAAAGGATGATGCGCACATATCCGACCCGTAAACTTGGAACTTTTTGGTTCCCGGGACTACACACACAAAGGAAAAAGCACTTAACGTGTTTACGGCCCGTGTAAAAGTTATCAAAAGTTACTGTATGAAATGTTCGTTTAGTCAAAGAGGACCTTTTCCAACTAATCTAATAAAGTTGGATCTAGGAATTTGTTTGGAAAGCTCATGCACGATGCATGATATTGCCGTGACTGGATAATGGTATCTCACTTAGATGGTTATGGAAAACGGTTCGGGTTAGCTATGCGAATGGTCTGATAACGAGAATTTTAGATCAGTTTAGCTCGCAGCGTTTTTGAGCCATATTGCACAGGACCTGCACAATATGATCAGCCAATTAAAGTGGAGGGCTTTCTGTTCATAACGACGTTTCCTCTCTTTTACAGTGGCTTCCGCTTCTTGTTCCAGTTTTAAGCCATTATCTAGGCACAATCAAGCTTTTAATTTAAAAAGCTTTTTTAATAAACCTCTGCAGAAAAAATATGTGTTTGCGATCTACACCTTTGAATACAGTTTAGAAGACTTATCTCAATTTTGCAACACTTTTGCTACAGTGTTTTGTTAAAGTTGTGCGGAATTCTTCGGCCTACTAAACAGCAACACGTTCCGGTCAACTTTTTCAAAATTTCCGGAATTCAAGTCAATAAAAAACATTTAATCGTGAAAGTATTTATAAATTGATGGTATCAGTGGATGCTTTGGGTTCGAATTTTTGGCGAATTTATATTTTTCTCAAAACCAGTGAAAATGAAAGGAAGTTTTCTGGTAAATTTGAGGTCATCAAACATTGATTCATAATATTGGGAGGGTCACTTTTTTCGAATTAAGATTTTTTACAAAATTAGAAATATGCGTAAAACTACCATTTTTATATCAAAAAGCTAATCTGGTGAAACCCATTTCCGAATCAAATTATGAAAATTGAAAATCGATTTTTACACCGAACCCCATTTAGGCTAAAAGTTATGGAAAAATTTGTTGAAAATTATGCTAATATTCGAGAGAGCAATAATTGAAAAACCAACGGCAAATCTAATCCGGTTTAGAAATTTAATCCCTCTACCCCTAAAGCTAATCTGCTGTCCTCTAATGTTCCAAGTAACGCGCCGGGTGGTACTGCTGAGTTAAACGCTTTAAATAAAAAAGGGTCCCGTTAAAAACCCATTATGTTTCACCCTTTTCAGGAAAATTTTTGAATTGAATGCGGTCACGGCCCTTTTAGGGCTGAAATCTTTTAAATAAAAGTCGCTCTCTGGATATGGACGCAGAGGTGAAAAAGATTAACGTCAAATGCTGCGATTAGCTGTTAACTGCAAAGTTTTCTTAATTTTTTTTAGAAATTTGCCACTGTGCAGAATGTATACCAAACTGCAGTTCACCCTTTTTTAAATAAACTGCTGAGAAATTACAGTTGAGTATAATTTCATTCGAAACTTCCTAATGTGAGGACAGAACTATCCACAACGCACTTTTTCTTCATTCCCCATTAAATTCGGCTACTAGTTTTAAGAGTCTGTGTATAGAAAATACTTCCATGTAAACAATACATTGCATTTATATATTAATATATTGCTTTATAGTTGCACTTTACTGTACAGTGTGCTTTAATACACGTAACGATTTTATTTCGCCACTATTCGGGCGGAAGGGCAAATGTCCATAACAAGCACCCTTAATTCAGGCGGCCGGCTAAGCCCTAAATACGTTTTGCATAATAGGATCCATGTTAGGGCCTGGAAATTCTGACCACAATGTACGAGTAACTTTATAAGATTACCCCGGATTATGCGGTGTAGAACCCGAATTTACTGAATATACATATCGTTTTCCGTTTATCGATGCTAAGTGCTCTTGAATATTGCAGATAAACCATTGGTGACGTTGGAGCTGGGCAGTACCCTGAACGGAAGTACCATCAAAGAAGGTGTCGACGTTTACTTCGAATGCAACATCAAGTCGAATCCATGGGTGTACAAAGTTAGTTGGAGGCATAATGTAAGTAAATTTCAGTTTCCCAAACGGTAAATTCAATGCGGGAGACCGTAGAACAGTTAAAAACAAAGTCGAAATATAAGCACGTAATAAAAAGGCTTCTCCATTTAAGAGGCCCCTCAACTTTATTATTTACACGTTTAGTTTGCAAAGTGAATCACGCCAAACTGACTGGCAAAGTTCGGAAAAGCGTCCGAAGATCAATTTTGGAGCACTCAAACGCCAAATAACAGTTTGTTGACTAAGTTATATTGTCTGTCCCTTAAAGTTTTCACATTGGCAAATAAAAATATGAAACTTCTTGCTGCTGACATTATTTGGCTCGAGCACAGGAACTTCACATCGACTCAGGCCGCTTTCACTTAACAAGTTTTTTTCAGATTATCAGCCTGGGGCCCGACAATTATATTTAAAAAATCAGAACATGTTAAATGTTGCGCAAACAGCGCATTTTTTCATAAAACCAGTTGTTATTGTCAAATACATACCCTTTAAACAAACGCAGTTTGATGCCCAGAACGTTTTCCATCCAAATCCAAAGCAGTTCGAATGCGAATTTGTTTGCATAAAATTATAATTGAATAAAGTTAACTCAAAATGCGTCTTAATGTAATCGCGCTTTTCACTGGGTGATAACAGTGAATGTGAATAACCCTCAACGCAGTTTAATCGAGTGTTAGGTTGAGCTTATTACACCCAATTTCACTTTAGGCCTTCCTGAGATAAATTACATGTTTCCTGTCTTGAAGAACACGGTAGATTGATATTTTTGTCTGACGTTTCACTTGTATCTGTTCCGAGCATTCTCAGTGGAGCTACCACGGCAAAATCGACCGCGATGATCCATAGATGTTCATTTTGAACGGAAAATCAGGTTAAAATTCCCTGTTGGAAATGCAATTTAGGCTGAAACATTTATTTTTAAAGTCTATCGACAACTGTTAAATATAACAGATCTTGTGTGCTGAATTCAAAATAATTACTAATTTTGGGACTTCTGTCTATCTGTTCTATCTAAACGTTTTTTGTCGAGAGCACCAAAAAAGGTCGGATTTTTTCGCTCGGCCTCAAATCTCAAACTAGAGATGGTAGAAGATTAAAATTTTACAGCAATATAGAGGAAGCCGATGTAAATCAATGACGAATTTTGAAGCTCATCAACCTGCGGGATTATTTTTTGTATTTTTAAATTTGACTTTGAAAAAACAACGAAAGCACTGAGTTAACTGCAATTTTCTTTAAAAGGTTCCCAGTTCTTAATCTAGACGAGCTAGAAGATTAAAATTTCCTGCCAATATAAAGTAAAATAGTAAACATGTATGGTGAAAGTTGCAAGCTCAACAAGCAAACAGTTAATTTTTGAAAATTCTTCAATGTGTCCTTAATCTAAGTTAACAAGGTTTGATTTAACTGAATGTAACTTTGAGAAATTTCATTTGCCAAACTGGAGCTGCTAGAAAATTGAATTTTTACAGCAAGATAGACCAAAGTAATATGGATCTTTGTCCAAAATTGTTCGCTCATCAACTCTCCCGTTGAGTTGTAAAACATTTTTAAATTTAATTTCTTTAAAGAACACTGAACTGGCTGCAAACATTTTTTGATAAATCTCAATTTTCAAACAGAAAAGGTAGAAAATAAAAAATTGTCAAAAATGTTGAGCAATGGAATGTGACTGTTTGGCCAATATTTTTGAAAAGTCCCAATTTACAAATAAGTGGAATTTTAGTAAATTGTAGAAGAAAGCAATATAAATGTTTGATCAAAATTTTGACCTAATTAACTGAGCGGCTAATGTATAAAAAAAACTATTAAATTTTGTCAAGAAAGCACTGAATAATTGCAACTGGTTTTGAAAAATTCCAATTCCGAAACTAAAAGAGCTAGAGATTCAAAGTTTCCGGCAACTGGCCGATTGATTTAAAAAAAATCTAAATTGGACTTGCATTTAAAGCACCGAGCTAACTGTAATTATCTTTGAAAAATCCAAATTCCCAAACTGGAGACGCTACAAGACATTTTACGGCAATATAGAGCCAAACAATGCAGATCTACGAACAAAATTTGAAGCTAATCAATTGAAATCAAAATCGTTTGAAGATTTCAATTTTACAGCAAAATAGAATCATGGAAACATTTTCAGGCTCATCAACCGGTAGATTAATTTTTTTTTTATTCTAAAATTTGACTTGGAAATTAAAGCAAAATGAAAGACTTTTTTTGAAAATTGGCGGAATTCTGAAGCTAGAGATGCTAGAAGACTTTAATTTTTCAGCAAGGTACAGCAAAGCAATGGAAATGTTGCAGAGCAAAAATGTACCATCGTATCATCAACCAGTCGATTGGTTTCAATTAAGTTTTATTTAAAAAAATCATAAATTTGACTTTGCAATGGAAACACGTGCTGAGTTAACTGTACTTATTGTTGAAAAATCACTAGACTAAAAAGATGAAGCTAAATGTATGTCCATCAAGAAACTGACTGAATTTTTAAAGAGTTTGACTTCAGAGTGGGATTCATGAGTTAACTTCGGTTTTCGAGGTTTTTAGGCTTAAATTAACGCCGGAGTGCAGGTGTCATGAATACTTGTGAACACGGTACAATTTTAACTAGTAAAATGCAGTGAAAAAATCGTCTTTTTCTGAGGAAAAACAATTAAGAAGACTGTTAGTAAAGGGAAACTTTATGCTTCGAACGTAAATGGGATGTAAACCAGACAAATTACTAGCAAAACGACATTTTCAAAAGGCAAAAATATATGTTAAGGCCACTTTCAATATAATTGGCTTTGATAATATCAATTCTATGCGCTTCACTTATATAATAAATAATACAAATGGTCTAACTGTCCGTATCAATGTGCTATTCCAAGCTTTAATAGCCAATTCTTCAGATTCTTGAAGCTTTTATATACTTGCTTCCGCAGCAGCCTTAGTGAATGATTTGTTTGCCCTAATTTATCTAACACAATGCTTATTTTCCAGGGAAAACAGCTCTTCAATAACGTAGCAGGAGGAACGATCGTAAGCAACCAAAGCCTTGTGCTCCAATCAATTACCACAGCAAGAACCGGCCATTATACCTGCGTGGGGCATAACCAAGAAGGGGATGGGGAGAGTAATTCCGTTCAGCTGGACGTAAAATGTAAGTAAATAACACTTGGGCAAATGAGTAAAATATTAAAAAATATCAGCCTACTCCTAATCGATAATTGGCAAACTTCAATTCCTTTTCTCCACTGCCACCATTATCGGAAACTTTCCCAACTGGCAGAAAAATACGCGGCAAATATAAGAAAAAAATCGACAAAAGAGCTCATTTTTCACGACGCTACATTCAAAGTTCTTAACATAATTGATTGCGCGTTAGGCAATAAAATATGACAATATTTTTTACCAGCTGCGCTCATCATGTCAGATCGCAATCACGAACAAGGAATGAATGAAGAATAGCACATCTACATATCAGTGATTAATGATTCCGTCTCTATCCGAAATCGGGGCAAAAACGGGCATTCGCCAAACAGAGAGGATGAAACTAATAGATCAAAAATTCGTATTCTTTGGGATGTCGGTGAAATATTTCGTTTGAGATTCTGAACTTGCCTTTCGAAAACAGGACGAGACTTTTTTTCAGAACAACGTTCCAAAGTTTCAATTAAGGTTCTAGTAAAAATAACGGAAACTTTTTCAATCTAAATGTCGTGGCGTAAATATCCCGCCACCCTTAAAACCAAATTTGCGCTTCCAAAGTTCACCGACATATTAATATGGGACCGGTTTCCCTCAATTTCCGAACTTAAGTGGCCCTCGTTTTTCACCCATAAGGGAGATAAATGCCCCACAATTTTTCTAATATTCAAACATATTTTCTCCTGTAAACCAATTTTATTCTGT
Source organism: Dendroctonus ponderosae (assembly GCF_020466585.1). Classification (NCBI taxonomy): domain Eukaryota; kingdom Metazoa; phylum Arthropoda; class Insecta; order Coleoptera; family Curculionidae; genus Dendroctonus; species Dendroctonus ponderosae. The sequence goes on from NW_026018814.1 coordinate 7,616,859, forward strand.
ATAATAGTTCATATACATATATAAGTTCATATTTTATCAGTTTTACGTGATAAAATCCCTTAGTCGCACATAAACGTGTTATATTGGGTGAAGGGAATTTTAACAATTCATAAGAAAACTACAAAGTTTTATGGTCGCGAATGTTGTAATAAGTAGCACATTGGGATTTTCCAAATTGCGCTTTTTTATGTCCCTCCTGTGTTTTTCTCTTAGCGCGTTTTCCTTTCCATTAAACCAACAGACAACATCCTAAAGAAGATGCATTTAAACTGGGCAACTCGGCCTGGGTTTAAAGCTTCAATTATACAGGATGTCCATTCTTCAACTGACGCCTAATTGCTAAAGATAATGAACAAATCAATGAGTCAGTTAAATAGAAACTTTTTTGAAATTTGTGGGGGTAAGAATTTTTATTCCTTGAAATGAAACAAAATTTCTCAAATGCTTTAGGAAAGTTGAAATTTTTTTTAAATGTTCTCTTTTTGAGTCAGCCAGGGGCAAACTCAACTAGTTTTCTTTCTTTCTCGCATAGAACTAGAAAATATTTTTCCACACAGAATTTTTTTTATGTTTTCAAACCTGGACAAGATGGGGCAATTGCGAGCACGCCACTGAATATAGAGCGTAAATGCACATGAAAACTGTAGTAATGGATTTTATCTAGGGTGGGTGATTCTCAGGCCGGCGGTAATATTTAACAAACTTTTATTTTTTGCTCTGAATCAGTGTGTCCGGTCCAAATTGATATTCTTCATATAATATTCGCACTTTTCAAGTATTTAGTAGAGTATTTGAATTTGGCAGTTTTTCATTTTTCCATAAATGCCAAAAACGTGATTTCGGTACATAAAACGTCTTATATCGCCCAATCTAGATAAGGTGCGCAATTTTCGAGCATGTTTTGGATATTGGGGGTCAATGAGCATAAAATATTGGCCTCTTTAAAATGTTTACAATTTTCAAACAAATTTCGCGGTATTTTTTCAATTGTGCATTTTTAAATATTTTGGAGTAAATGCCATAAACGTGTTTTCGGATCACAAAACCTCTTATAGTGTCTAACTTAGCAAAACGGGGAAAATGTTGAGGACGCAATTGAATAAAGCAGGTCAATGAGAATAAAAATTCAAGTAATGACTTTTTCTCTAGAGTGAGTCGTTTTCAGGGTAGCATTCATATTTTACAAACCTTATTGTGTTCTCTATAAAATGTTCACAATTTTAAACAAATTTTGCGCTATTTTTTAATTGTGCGTTTTTGATTATTTTACAGCAAGTGCTAAAAATCTGTTTTTGAATCACGAAACCTCTTATAGGATCTAACTTAGCAAAGCAGGCGAAATTTGATGACGCCATTGGATAAAGGAAGTCAATGAGCTTAAAAACTCAAGTAACGACTTTTTCTCTAGAGATTCTGTCTCAGGGTAGCGTCCATAATAATAGCGTCCGTAATAATATTTTTATTACCTCTAAAACAGTACGTCCTATCAAAAAAAGTTGTTCTCTGTAAAATGTTTTCACAATTTTGAAACGAATCTGGTTCAATTTTGATAATTATGCATTTTGAAATAATTTTTGAGTAAATGTCAAAAACCTGTTTTTGAATCATAAAACTTATAGCGCCTATCTTGACAAAACAGAAGACATTTTCTGCACGCCATTTGGCAATGAGCAATAAAACTATAGTATGAAATTACTTTTTCTCTAGTATGGGCCATTCTCAGGACAGCGTTCTTATTTTACAAGTTTCTTTCTCTAAAACAGTGCAACTGATCAAAACATTTTGCTCTTAAGGAAATGTTTGCAATGTTCCAAGGTGTTTAATAGTGTTTTTTTCAATTATGCATTTTTAATTATTTTTGAGTAAATGCCAAGAACGAGTTTTCAATAAATGAAACATTTTGAAACGTCTGACTGAGCAAAGATCCAAAAATGTTAAACACGCTATTCGACTGTGGAGATCAGGGCACGTAAAAACTCTTGTAATGTCTTTTTGACTAAAATGTAAGTCTTAACAACATTTTCTCGAAAACAGTGCGTCCTGTAAAAAAATGTTTTTATAAAATGTTCGCAATTCTTAAGGGTACTGAGCGGTGTTATTTCAAATTTGATAATTTTATAAATAAAAACTTTATATACTAATATAGGTACTCGTATATGAGTGTCATAAGTATTGAAACCATGATAATTTTTATTGGATATATCTTCAAAAACTGTCCAATTTTGCTCATTCGACAGAATCTGTTCAAGGACTAGAAAAATTACAAGCTTGTATAGGGAATGTGCCAAAAAAGTTTGGCACATAAATACCCTTTCCTGTTTAAATTACATGGCTTTTATCGCAACTGTAAGTTTCATATCAGTAAGACATCTTGCACTCTGTGTACATGATGGTCAAGTGTTTATAAAGAAATTCGCTCAGTATTAAAATATTCAAATGCATTCTGGTAGTTTTGATTGAAAATAAATTGCAGCCTGTAAGTATTTGAAAAATATGACTTGCAGCAAAAGAAGAAACTCAATTTTTAATGCCGATTTCCCGAATCCCGAAACTCTGCTGAAAGCATCGAACTTCGAGTTTGAAATTCAAATGAGCAAGGCATTTCTCGGCAAGTGGAATCGTGCTATTCGGCACCCACCCCGGGTTTTTATAATCCCTTCGAGTGCCGATATTGGCCCGGGGAAGTTTATTTTGGAATCGTCCCGATTTATAACTTAATTTCTCCATATCCAGAAGGGAATTCCCCTATATCGGTTACGCAACTTGCCGAATGCTGGATATGATTGATTGGCGACGAGGGAACAGGTATTGTAAACACTGTCAGGGGTCTACTATTACTCTATTTCCCCCCATTTGCTTTGATCGCTACAAAACGGTTGCTGCATCACTAATTGTTCACTCTGTTCTATGCAAATAACGCCCAGTTAGCAACAAACTGTAAACGTTTCCTCGTTGAGATCAGTTCATATGCTGAGTGATTTATCTGTCTGGATACCACCAAAAATCTCTTAAAGTTTGGCCGTACAATGCCTTCAAACTATACAAGATTTGGTTTTAAAAACTGTCGCATTTTTCGGGGGTTTTATAGAAATTATTACCACTGATCAATAAGCTCTATCCCCAATGGCCTCTAATTTATACGTCAATGTTAATTTATATTTAACTGTGTTACTATATGAAAACCTTGTCGTTTTTGAAATATCGGGAGAATGGTACGATGTATTTTGGTGAAACTAGCTGTAAATTTGTTCTTATGTAACACTCATATTTTGATGAAACGCTCGATTTCAGGCGTTTTGGACAAGTGGTGCATTCTTGAGTGTCGTGGTACAAAAACTACCAAAACTTTTTATTTGGTGGATGGAATCAACTCATTTTTTTTGGTTGATGCGCTAATTTATTCACAATTTTGTGCTCTGTAAAATCTTGTAGCATTCATAGTTTTTGCGACAAAAAATATTTGTGTTTTCTTGCCACTTAACAATGTTAAACATTAACTGCAAAGATCGTGATACGAGGCATACATTAATTGTCAATCAATCTCACAAATTCGTTTCGAATGAAGAAGTGACCGACATGATCAAAGTATTAGGGTTTTGCCAAGGAAACTTGCGTGAAAGCGTACGCGTTTACGCGACGCATATTTGCAGTTAATGTTTAACATTGCTAAGTGGCAAAAAAACAGACATATTTTTTGCGCAAAAACTATGAATGCTACAAAATTTAACAAAGAGCACAAAATTGTTAATAAATTAGCGCATCAACCAAAAAAAAATGAGTTGTTTCCATCCACCAAATAAAAAGTTTTAGTAGTTTTTGTACCACGACACTCAAGAATTCACCACTTGTCCAAAACGCCTGAAATCGAGCGTTTTATCAAAATATGAGTGTTACATAAGAACAAATTTACAGCGAGTTTCACCAAAATACATCGTACCATTCTCCCGATATTTCAAAAAAGATAATTTTTTTAAAGAACTTTTTATCGATGAGTTGATCAATTGTCTGTTATATCATAGGATTTAAGTAAAATGCAATGTGGATGCGGTAGATTGATTTTCCATGGAGTCCAGTATTCTACACTTTATCAAAAGCTTTTGATATGTCCAAGAATGCAACAGACCAGTAGATCTTACTCCCGAATGCTTTATATTGCTTATAATTCCTTTTAATCTTTTCATATGATTTTTTCGAATATATTTGATAGTGGTAAAAGACATATACATAGGTCTGTACGATGACGGTTCTTCCGGTTTTTCCCCTGTTCTACCCTAATTTCCAGCTGTTTGAAAATTAGTTATTTCGGAGTATTGCATTAAATTTGTAGGTGAACATTTTATAGCGTTTAGTAGCAAGTTCTTGTAAAAGACAAGTCCAATTGAAGGGCGGAATACAGGTAATGGGCAGGTGCTGAATACTGAAGCCATAATCGAGTTAATTTTGCTTAAAAATACCACTTTCAACACTCTGCGTCCGGAAAACTTGAAAACTTTCCCATTAAATATTAATCTTGATCATCACATCATTCGGAACTGAATCCTTATTCCAAACCAATCACTCTGTATATTTCTACAGTATGAGTTGTCGTAAAGATAAATCGGGCTATTTGTATCTGCAAATGCCGACTATTTATATTCATGTGGAAGAAAAATGAACGTTGTACCACGAAACATATCCGAAAATTTGAGCTTTATATATCACGGAGCCGTCTTTACCGACACAATTTCAGCTCCAATTTGAATATCAAAAAAGTCATAAATAATGCATATCAGGGAAAAATAAATTAGGAGCCTCGCCAGACGACACGACATCATGGCAGGGAACTGCGGATTCCCATGGCACCGGTAGAGTCGTCTTTCTTGACACGCTTACACATCGACTGGGGATTTCATCTGATAATGGATAACACAGAAAAAATAACAATTTTTCAGTTTTTTTCCTTGTTTAATATATAATAATAAGACCTTTGCCACAATGCTAATTATCTGGGGGCTTTCTTGCAGACGCCCCAGTGTGCCGGCCGGAGCAGGTGAGGATTTTTGGAGTGGCCCGAGAAGAAGTTGCGCAGATAACTTGCGAAGTCGAAGCCAATCCCAATGATGTGGACTTTACTTGGAAGTTCAATAATTCCGCGGATACTTTCGAAATAGCGCAAACTCAAGTAAGTAAGGGATTGGGCAAGGATTCTTTCACCCCCCAAAAAAAGATATATGAAAAAGCTCGGTTTATATTGCTGCACATAAATGATATTTACTCAACAGATTTACTCGGTGAAGGACCGAAGTACGGCGAAATTTAAGCCCATAACGGAACAGGATTACGGCACTTTACTGTGCTGGGGAAGAAACGAAATTGGTATGCAAAAGGAGCCCTGCGTATACTACATTACACCAGCTGGTAAGCGACATGAAAACTTGCGATTTATTCAAAAACTCTAATTGATACAAAAAAATATCGCCACAAAATTTTTAATAAAGCAACCCCTACATGTTACAACTGGATATTGCAGTTGAAAATACCAGATACATTTATTGGGTACACGGGCGTAATTATCTGCATGTTATTTGGAAACTTAACCAAAGGAAATCAAACAAAATTAATTGAAACATACATGAATGCATATTAATTAACTATTTACAAACGAAATTATCAACAAAGTATTTGAATTTAATGAAATTAAACATTAAGCTGGAATTGCCCTAATGGAAAATCAAAATATCCGAAAACTCTAATGGTTTGGGAAATTGATTATCGAAGCTTGAAAAGTCAAAGGCCCCTTGAAGAAATAAGGGCAAAGTTAGCAAAGCGTCCAAGTTCCAAAATTTTGTAACTGTAATGCTATTAAATTACTTATTAACGTTTTACCTTAAAGAAAATCTTAAGGTCGCAATTTCTTTATTTCAAATTTAGTCACGGTTGACTGTCGAATTTCGACTTAAATTTAAACAAAATTCCTTTTTCTCTTTTTAATTACTTTATAATTTGATGCTTTTTCACGAAACACCCACCTTTGGCTCGATGTTTTTCTGTTCGACACTTGAGAATGAATCCAACTTAGAGACAAATTTAAATTCGAAGTTAAAGTGCTTAATTATACTTTAAATTAAAATTCAAAATCAAAGCACATAAAGTCTACTACGTAATATGAATGTACCTAAAATCAGTTTTAGATCAACAAGCCAACGGTTTACTCTATAAATTGAATTTCAATTGCAAAAGCTTCTTCAAGCATATATTTTTTCTGTTTAAACACGTGTTTCTTTGAAGTGAAAGAACTGAATTGTACTTGCAACTATGCACGGTACAAAATGTTTTAAAATTACACATTATAATAAGCGACTGAACATTCATCTTCTAAAGAAATCGACTACCTTGGTTCTTATTAATATGGAAGATTCTGATAATGTTGACTTCTATGAGCTTTTCGTGTTTATTTTTCTAGACCGTTTTTTAATTTGAACGACCTTTGAAATAATTCGATATTTAGTAGTATTTGAGAAAAGAAAAGAGTGTATGTATACATGAAATTGGGCAGGAAAGTAATAATACAGGGCATTTCAATGAGATGATTCAAGAATAAAATTTCAAGTCCTACAGGAAATTATAAAAACTATTTTTTGTTGAGCATTTAAATTGCTGCATCTTCCAATCAACTGGTACCATTTTACAAATCTTACGCTTAAAACTGGTGAGTTTTTGAGGCTTTTAGACCGTCGTGAAAAATAATGGCTGTTGGACACGAATTATTTTCCACGACGGTTGAAAAAGCCCGAAAAACTAACAAGCTTCAAGCGATGACCAGCAAAAGTGTCATTTGTTTGATAATATTAGGCTTGTTTGAAAGAGAAATTGAAGTATCAACTTATATATACAGGATGTTTCATAATAGTCTACAATTATTATCATTTAAAAGATAGTGTTGTAAAACTCAATTTAGTGAGATATTTTCCCAATTAATCAAACCTCAAAATGGACGGAAAATAATTTTCAAATTCCTACATTCAAAAATTATTAAATTTTGATTATTGGTTGAGTCCCAAATTAGACAATTGTATCAATTAAACCTCAAATTAAAACAAATAAATAACCAAACTCTTTAAAATCACATTCTAAACCCTCGCGCATATTTATCAAAGACCCTGTATAAATCATATGATTACTCGATCACAGATGGTCAATGCAGAGGTTGAAAAGGCAACAAGCATATCGATTCATCGAGTTTATGAATTATTTTATTCATTTTTCCGCCTTTGAGAGGTTTCAGGGGTGATTTTCATGTTCCTGTAAAAGCAAAAGTCGTTCCTACTTTTCCACAGTCGAAATCTTATCAAAGCGCTGTATTATTTATTAAGACTGATTAAAGTTCTTTTTCGGCAAAAACAACATTAAAATCAAATAGTCCCTCAAAGGGATTTTGAAAGTGGCACAGGTTTTCCTCTTTGCTTCTGGATCTTCCAATATTAGAGCTTAATTCAATTCCCATGTACAGAGTGGTTTTTTTAATCTGCAGGAAAGCCAGACGCCCTTTCAAATTGCTCAATCACCAATCAGACTTCAGACGCAATCTACATTGAGTGTTCGGAAGGATTTGATGGCGGATTGCCGCAGATGTTCGTCATGGAAGTGTATGAAAGCAGAGATGGGAAATTGGTCAGCAATATGACTTGCAGAATACCAGTTTTTATAGTAACTGGACTGGAAAGTGGGGCAGGATTCGACATAGCACTCTATGCAGCGAACAAGAAAGGCAACAGTTCGGTGGTGCATTTATCGGCTTTTACATTGAAAGGAGCAGAGAAACATACTGGTAATTTAATTCTCCTGTTCAATACACTCGTATTTGCACTTGAATTTACCCATATTGCTGAATGGAAGTGGCTCGATCAGTCAACTTATCAACTTCCAGTGGAACAGTGGAAAGTTCTCTTTCAGTTGATGAAGCGCTTTTAGCATCCGCGCTTCGTTTACTTACAGCACCAGTTGAAGAAGCTTCACTTGCACCTTTACTCGACTCGCCCGATTCTTCATAGTCTCTAAGAATAATTGTGTGCTGACGCTCCTGTAGTTCAACGAAATAATCAGCTGCATAGTTGACAACATCTTTCGGCTGGTCCAGCAGACAGTTGATAACGAACTCCAGCAGTAAATTGCGAAAATCATCCTGCACTTTGGGTCTCACATTGATACCTAAGTTGGTCTGAGTTTGCTCATCGATTGCCGGCTGAGAGTCTTCATGATTTTTCGATTGAAGACTCGACTTCTTTTTTTCGCTCAATGACCCTTTTGAACTGGTAGCAAACATGGTGTTTGCTTAACTCAAATTGTGAATTTTTTATAATAGTTTGCCAAAATTGTCAGTTTTGTAGACGATACTGGTGGCAGGGTCGCAACTATACAGGAGGACGTTTTTTCCATTCAGTTTTTGTCAATATTACTTAAGCTAGTGGTTGATAGTTTGAGGATTCATATCAAATAGACAGAAACATAAATTAGGGGGGTTTAAATCGGGGAATCTAGCTGGCCAATTACATTAGAGAATTAAAGGAAGTGAGATCAAAGAATCCGCTTATGCTGCAAGCTGATTCACTAAGTGTTTTGTCCAGCTAAAGTACTTTGTCCTTAAAATGATAGGCCCCAGAAATAAACGAGTTCATTAATTTAATTACTTGGAAAATTTCGCGTCAGAACACTTTTCCCCATTTTCAAGCGAAATAAACTACCTGAAATAGAGCAAATGCTCAAATACCAGGTGTATGAGACCGCAACCTCCATAAATTACTACGTTTTATGAGGAAGTGCGCCAATGGCCTTATGAGACCGGTATTTTACAATTCCTTTTACCGACAAACTTCATTTTGTGTATTTTTCAATTATTGTTCACCATTCTAAATGAAAGAAATTTTCAACACTGCTTTAAAAATAAAAAGAGTTAAGCTTTCGTGGCCGTGGCTCGAAAATGGTGAAATTTTTTCATGGTTTTAGACCCTCGTGGAAAAAATATATTCCTGACGTTTCGGACGAGTCGCTTGCATCTTCAGAGGTGGAAAAAACTCACCAGTTTCACTAAAGCAAATTTGTCCATGAGCTTTTCATTTCCGGATCCTTCTAACATCAACGATTTATTTTATTTTGCACAGCGAAAAATTATGCGATGATCAAACCGGCAGCTCCAGAAAACTGCACCATAGTCAGACAGCTCTCGTATCTGATTCGTCTCAGATGCCAGGTGGCAAAACGGGCCCTTTTCCATTCAGGAAACACCTATTTGATGCAAGTTTACGAAGCCAATTCCAGAATCCTCATCGGTACCGCCACGTCGCAAAATCCCGAAGATATCACGTTTTCCGATTTGCCAATCGATCCTCACGATCTTCTGATATTTGTTCGCACAATTGGTCAAAGTTCTCTGACTAGTGATGCGTTCATCATGTACGCTCCAGCTTATAAAATTGCGAAAAATTCTGGTAAGAATGGTAGTGGTCATGGTGGTGGTAATGGTTGCTCTCAGCAGCTTTCAATCTTTTGGTATCAAATGTAGTTATGGGTTGGTCGATACTAACTGGGCATCTATTGGTATCCTACTTACAAGCTTTGCTGCTTACTCATGCTTCAGATCGAGCAAAGATCCTGTAAAAGTGTCCAATGTTCTCCTATTTCAGGCTCAACTCCTGTACTGCTTCATATCACACCGTTACTAGGAGGACTTATCGGGGTGCTGGCCGCACTCGGAATGGTAGGAATTATAGTTATACTGGTGGTGAAACTACGTAGAAGAGGACACCGAGATGAAAAGGATTTTGATGATGGAGGATTGTCTTCAGCAGGCAGGCGATGTGTTGCAGGCAGTAATAGTGACAAAGTAAGATGTTCAACTTTCGCATCTTTCTTTTCTCATTTAACGTTCACTTATATATAAGATGTAGATAAGTTCTATTTTGCTGAGGCGGATTCATTTTTTTACAAACTTCTTTTTGGGTATTTCGCCTCAAAAATGTTTGTCCTTGGAATTTCCTCACGTCTTTTATTACAGATTGATAAATAGTGCTTCTATTTCGCAATAAGAACGAATTATTTATCAAAAAGTAATCAAGAACTATC
>NW_026018814.1:7627955-7648167 GCF_020466585.1 Dendroctonus ponderosae
TGTGTCGCAGGTTACCCTCTAGGTGATAGTTCTTGATTACTTTTTGATAAATAATTCGTTCTTATTGCGAAATAGGAGCACTATTTATCAATCTGAAATAAAAGACGTGAGGAAATTCTGTCTTTTTTAAAGACAAAAATTTTTGAGGCAAAATACCCAAAAAGAAGTTTGTAAAAAAATAGATATAAGATGTCAACCGGAGGAGGAGGAGACTTAGGTTACAAAGTTTTATTTGAAAATAGCTCTACGGTTCAATTCAAAATTAGGAAACTTTGCTTTAAATTCCTTGGAAAATTTACGTGTTTCTCAAAGTTTCAGTCTCTAAATGCCTCAAAAATACTTAAAGTCTACCAGTGGATTTTAACTTTTAATTAACAAATGTCGAATTTCAAAAATTTGTACTGCTAATAGAGCCTTAACTGACGGAGCTAATTTTTAAATAGCAAGTGATTTTTTCTAATTGAAAAAAATCGTAAAACTTTAGTTGCTTGTAGAAAAACTCGTGAAAATTTTGCCCTAATAGAATCAAGTTGCTCTTCTGAATAGTCTAGAGTGTGTTTATGTGGATTGCTTGAGATTGGAGATATACATTTTTTAAATACGTGTGTGTTTTCAGCGGATTTATCTAAATTAAAAATTAATAAAATCTCGAGACAAAATGCAACTGATTGTTCAAGTTTCAGTGTTTCTATGGACAGTGTAAAGTGCGTTTACGTTGCTTGCTTGTGTTCCGAGTTATGAATGTTTTAAGCTGCGAGCGTTCTCTTCGAGGGCGCCGAGAAAACACACAAGAAAACGTGCAATTTTTCTCTTAATGGATCCTTAGTAGCTCTTTTGAATAGTGTAGAATGCGTTTCTCCAGCTTTCAAGTTCAAATTATAATTTTTTAAAAAGCTGAGCGTTTTCAGCGGTATATTATCTAATTGGACTCGTTAGTGGGTTTGGAATTTTTCGAATAATAAAGCTATAGTTGTTCTAAAAGTCGGTATAGAGTGGGTTTCGGTAGCTCGCTTGGGTTTGGAATTGAGAATTTTTGAAAGACGTGAGTGTTTTCAGCGGATTTGTCTAGATAAAAAAATGAACAAAACTTTGAGATAAAACGCAACTAAATCTTCGATTTTTCTCCAAATAGAGTTTTAGTGTCTGTATTAAACAATGCAGAGTGCGTTTATGTTTCTTGCTTGTGTTCGCAGTAATGAATTTTTAAACTGCGATCGTTTTGAGTGGCTCTACACGAAAAATTCACAGTACTTCGATTAAAAAAGCAAGAAAACGAGCAATTTTTCTCCTAATCGAACTTAAGTTGCTCTTTTGAATAGTGTACACTGTGTTTCTGCCACTGACTTCAATTTGGAGTTATGAATTATTTAAAGATGTGAGTCTATTCAGGGGATTTGCCTGAATGGAAAACTAACAAAACTGAGACAGAATGCAATTTAGTGTGTGTTTTTTCTCCTAATAGAGTTTTAGTGTCTTGATCGAGCCGTGCAGAGTTCGTTTATGTTGCTTGTTTGTCTTCGGAGTTATACATTTTTTAAACTTTAGTGATTTTCCCAAAATGAAAAATTCACAAAACTTTAAGACAAAACGCAAGAAAGCGTGCAATTTTTCTCCTAGAACCTTAGATGCTCTTTTCAATAGTATTGAGCTCGTTTCTGTAGATTTCTTTGCTTTTAAGTTGTAGATTTTTAAAGGTCATTTGTTTTTAGCGGTTTTGCCCAATTGAAGATTTCTTAAATTTGCAGAAAACTTACAAGTGAGCTTTATTTTTTATTTTTTTCCTAATAAAGCTTCAGTTGCTCTAAAATACCATATTCTGTATTTTAGATTTTATTATTATTTAGTATTTAGATTAGATTATATCTGAGTGATTTTCTGTAAGTCGCTTGGCTTTGGACGAACGATTTTTTAAGACGTGTGTGTTTTCAGCGGATTTGTCTCAACCAAAAATTAACAAAACTTCGAGACAAAATTGCAGAGTGCTAAATTTGTCTCCTCGTAGAGTTTGAGTGTCTCTATGGAACAGTGCAGAGTACGTTTATGTTGCTTGCTTGTTATTGGAGTTATGAATGTTTTAAACGAAAAATTCGCATTCTGAAGCATACTTGGGTTTCAAGTTATGCATTTTTTAAAGACCGAATATTTTCAGCGGTCTTATCTAAATAGAAAATTCATAAATTTTGAATAAACTCGTGAGTGATCTCGACATTTTCCCCTAATAAAGCCTTAGTTGCTATATATATATAGCAACTTATATAACTCTTATATAAAACAGTATAGAGTACGTTTTTGAAGCTTGCTTGGATTTAGAGTTGTAAATTTTTCAAATAGCGAAAGATTTCAGCGGATTGGTCTAAATAAAAAAATAACAAAACTTTGAGACAAAATGCAACTGAGTGTGCGATTTTTCTCCTCTTAGGGTTTTAGTGTCTTCATTGAACAGGGCCGGGTTCGTTTATGTTCGATTATGATCTTTTTTAACAGCGAGCGTGTTTTCCAGAGGTTTTCTCTAAATGAAAAATTTAAACTACTTCGAGAAAAAAAACGCAAGAAAACTTTTTGCTGGGTTCGGCGTTAAGAATTTTTGAAAGATGCGAGTGTTTACAGCGGATTTGCCTATATGAAAAATGTATATAATTTCGATAAAAAAAAATTCCTAATAGTCGCAATGGCTCCACTGAGACTAACAAAAGAACGTATCCACATCTATTAACACAGCAGACAAATAATCATGATTTATTGGAAATTTACAGAGATAATCAGGATTCTCGAAAATTCGAATTCTGAGCAATGTAACTGAAAAAATGTCTTATTCCAATCATAGGATTATTTCGAGCTTCTGGAATATGAAGAGGATGATGCTTACCAAAAAAGTCATAATTTCTGATTTCGCCACTAACAACTGGTGCAATATCAATGAAAAAAAAACTTGTTTCTGAACTGTTTGAATCTATCTGAACTCCCTAACATGCCGCTCTAGAATAATGACCCGAATTTACCCCAATACTCACCCGATTAATGAATTATTTAGGCGAGCACTGAGCCACTGAACAAAGACATGAACGACAGTGTGGATAGCTTGGAGGAAAAAAACCCGGACATCATTCCCCAGAACAATGCAGAGGATGAGTACCAAGACGAAGAACGGGCCTTTGAAAGGTTGAACAACGCTCCCTCTATGCGAGTCTACAGTCGATTGCAAAGCCCCAATCAAACCAATGGGAGCTATGGGAAGGCTGTGGTAAGTATTGCCCATCTCCAACTAACAAAACGTAGCATTTGGTCCTACTAACTTCTTACAGACTCCTGGGGAAATAACCTACGCTGAACTGTCTATATCCAATCAACAGATGCCGCCCCATGTGATCTACAATCAACATCCACCGTCGGTGGCTTTGAACGTGATAAGAAGGCAGGAGCCGACAGTGTATGCTCAATTGGATATGAAGAGGATACCGCAAATAATGCCCCATCCAGGAGGGTTTCAAACATTGCACCATCCTCATATGCCGGCCTATTTGACTAGACCAATCAGGGACGATCATCTGCTCCAGGATGGATCTATAAGTTCCGAGACTCCCTTACTGGGAACTGGAAGCGTATGTATTTGGCTGATTAAATGAGATTTTAGTTAGGTGGTGAAAAGGTGGAAGGTTGAGTTAATGGAAAATTCTGGATTTTAGACTCTCTCATCGCTCAAGGAGATGAGTGGCTCTAGGACTCCTTCGGTAACCTCAACCCTCCCTCGACCAGTAACGGCGACTAGGTTTTGACCTACTTAATTAATATATATTTCGTCCGAAGAAGAACTGGTATACTTGTAAGCTAGATTAAATGAAGATTTAATGTACATTTCTCTAATAGGGTAATAACGTTTTATGTAGGTATTGGGGAAAATGAGTGCGACGATTCTTTTTCCCAGTTTTCACGTTGATTTTATATAGTTTTAAAATGTGTATATTGTTAAACTTTATATCTATCGATGTACAGGTCATTTAGCCGATAGATCTACCTATATAAGGAGTCTCCTAGGTGAAATACCTGCCAGCAATTGGAAAAAATATCCTGGTGAAGGCAGAAATAAACAAAAATTTTGTTTTGCATACAAAATTGTTTTTTTGCATTTTTTCCAATTTTTGGTTTCTACTTCATTCAGATGATCCAATTATGTGTTTGTCAATACAATGAAAATAAATGTAATATTTTTAAATGTTTTATGGCGAATAGGGGTGTGATTAAAGCGAAAGTGCAAGGGTTTTTCAAAAGCCGGCATTTTTCGTGTTTTTCAATCATATTTAATGCGCGGTTAGAGCACAAGTTTATTCTACGCTTTTTTTCAAGCATATTTAATGTTGCTTTGCTTTGTGATAAAGACGATGATGATTCTTGGAGCGTAGGAAATCCACAGCAAAAGTTGATAATGTAAGTGAATTTGTGGCAACGAGAATTTACATTAAACGAATTTTTTCTTTAAAGCTTAATTTCATTAGCAACGATTTATTGAAAATGTGCCTAAGATCAGAAAGAATAGCCGCAGAAGAAAAATCTCAGAAAAACGCAAATTTGCGTGTTTTTTTTTAATGTGCAAATTAAAAGGCAGCAAATAAGAGAGTTTGAATTATTCCAGTTAATAAATCATTTGAAAGGTAGAAAATATTAACAGATTAAACTAAAAAATAAATGCAACTGGTTTACATACAGGTTTTTTCAGTTTTTATTTTAATTGATTAAATTGTTTATTTTATATATAAAGAGCGTATATTATCCACATTTGCTCTTGCATTCAAAACATTTTTTGAAAATGTCTAGTCTAAATTTTCATAAATTTCAATATTTATCCAGCAAAATAAATAGCCAGTAGGAAAACATGAAATTAGAAAAATGACGCAATATTTAAGCTAATTTATAGTCGCTATAAAGATTGGCCTAGAAAAAATTCGAGCAGGCACAGAAGCCCAATTTGTCTTCAAAATATATCAACAGAGAAAACCGCTTTTTATCCATTTGGCCAAGTTTATCTATATAAATCACTCTTATATGCAATCTGGGCGCTTTTTCTTATTTTAGACACAGTCTTTATCTTGGAGACCGTAATTTTGAGTAAAGTACAAAATCTTTGGTTGTGGAAAAATTGTATTTTTCCTAAAACTGGAATTCCCACGATTCTTGAGCAAACCACTGTTTGTCAAGAATCAACGTTTCGACTATATTTTAACCCATCAAGACCACTAATCTATAGCTGAAACGTTGACTCAAGAAAAACAGTGTTTCCTCGAGAATCGTAGTTTTATTAGGTTCATGAAAAAACGCTGTTTTCCTTAAACCAACGTTTCTCGTTGCTAAACTTTTACAAAAGAAACCGTGTATTTTTATTTGCTTCAACAAAACATTCCTGATTGCAAAAATTGACAAATCAAAAAAAACTAATTATGCTAAATCAATTATTAGATATAGTACAAAATATTAAAAAAGGCAAAAGGTAGAAGTTAAGCATGATTAGTGTCACATTGTCGCTTTCACATCAATTAAATGCGTTCTTCACCCTTTTCCCACAATCAAACACTCGTTTTGCGTAAATTTGTTTTTCAACAAATGAGAGTGTTATCTCATCAAATCCGAATTTCTAAGAGAATTCGCGTGTGTAAATAGTTATACTTTTATAGCTGTGAACGTTTTCAATTAAAGTTAACAGAAAATATATAAAACATATTTTTATTAGTAAATTCTATAATCGAAACCCCAAAAAAAGTCAAACGGTTCGAGATGTAGATAATGCTTATTCGACAATGCGCTTCAAGCGTATTTTGTTTTAAATACGTTAAGTTTTGTGATATTAATTGTTAATGCTGATTTTGCAAATTAATTTTACTTTAATTTTATGTACAATAATTATCGTTGAAACTTATGTATACGGAGTGTCTGGGCGATTAGAACACTTTTTAAAGTTATCTAACATTCTGGACGACCGGTGTAGACTCGTTATTTAATAGAGATAAAATCAAATCGACTGAGTTATTTATGAAAAGTTTTAATCAGTGGAGCGTTAATATAACAACCATGAGTTAACCGTCCAATTGTTTCGTTAGAAAAAAAATGTTTTTGTCAGCTAATGTGTAAGTCGACCAGTCGAGTGCTGTAAAAACTGAAATTACGCAGAAAAAACTGTAATTATGGTTTTTACACACATGGACTACCACCACTTTATTCGATAAGGTTTCCTGTAAGTAGTTTCGTAAAATTACACGAAAAATAAAGGTATTTTATATGTATAGCTTTAAGAAAAAAAACATTTTTACATGTACCTCATTCAAATTTTTAAGGCGTTTTATCGTTAATGTACAAACTGTAAATGAACCCATAGTGTAAACCAGTTCCCCAGTTTCGTTTCGCCTCTAAATAAAGGCCAACGTAGCTACTCATCGATGTTTCGTAATATATTCTGATTGATATATGGACAATAATTGCTAGGTTTTTGTACTTACAGACCGTTTTCGTTAGAAACGACTTATGTTCTACTTGAATACCTTTTAGTATTGTTTCAAAAGTGGCCTTGCTGCAATCTTATTTAACGAAATATATACGCTAACGGTCATAGCAGCTTTTCACCCGCCTGTGAGTTACCGGGATTGCTGATATGACCCTGTATTATTAGAGTTAGATAATATATAGTTCATTTCATATAAAAAAGGTACTTATATGTGTTTAAATCATCACGAATATGTTGAATTCAACTTTATCCAAAATAAATTACTGAAAAATATTTCCGTCGCTGTTTATATTTTAGTGAAACACTAGCGTAACGTAAACTACGAACTAAAGGAAAAGTTACTGCTGTTGCCCGCTTTACCAAATTATGTAATACACTAATTCAGGAAGCAAAGAGGGGTGTCTATGTCGCATTGTTTCATGTTGTCTCTTAACTGTCTTTAAAAAAATAGATAACACTTTTAAAAACACAATTGTTCTCTAGCACGGGAAAATTGGGTAAATCAAAACGAAAATGTTTAAGTCATTTATTATTTTTACATCGGTGATTAATTGAAACAAATTTTACTCAAAATACATTGAATTGAAAATAAACTGTTGAGCAACATTTTACTCGGCTTTAGACAAAAATTTAAATTAAGCTGTTGAATTTTATAGAAGTATTTCTTGTAAGAAATCCTTGAATGGGTATAAAACGATAACACAAATTTTTTGAAACTCGTATTAGTTCAACAAACTTTCCTCAAAGTATATATAATAATTAAATTAAAAGTCATCAATTCTTAGTGGTGCAATTATTCAAATGGATATATAAATCGAAAACAAACTGTCAGCACCTTACTCAGTTAATTAAATTGAACTAACTGCTGTTAGGAAGGAAAATAACGGAAGAGTCGCAGCAAAAAAGCAACGTTGTAACATCGCATTCCGACCTTCCATCAAACAATCTTACAAAACTAGAATATTAATAAGTACAAACGATAAAAACGCAAAATAACTAATGAAAACGTTAACAACAACCAAGTTTAATGAGAAAAAAATAGGAACATTTTTCTATTTCAAAAAAAATGACTGAAAAACTGTCGATACTAAAACGCTTCAGTTGTTAATAACGTTTACTTTCCCGCTAAGGAAACTAAATTAACGTGAACAATCACAATGGATAATACCTGATTGGTAATGATAAATAGGTCATAACATTAAAAATAATAGTTCCCATGAAAACATTATGAAAGGATTTTAACATCGTATTTGATATTTATGAACTTTTGATGTTTGGAGTGTGATTATGAAAGTTAGTGATAACAGCAATAATAAATAACTAAAGCAAGTGAAAGACAAATACAGCGGCAAACCGGAAATAATTGAGAACGTCCAAAGAATATCTTAATTTTTCCGGCCGGAAAACAGTTAACAGTACTAAACTATACACGTATAAGAGTTGTTGCCGCAATAGATTGCTAGCACAACTTCCGATAAAATATAAAACACATAACATGGAGATATAATGCATGTTCTATTTTAGTAACAAAAGTTTTGTGCTCAATATATTGCATTCTAGTCTACCAACTGCTATTATAATCTCTCGTCGATGATTAATATTAAGTTGAATCACATTTGTTTAAATTTACCATCCGACACATATTATGTACATAGAAAGTTCAAATCACAGTTAGGTCGCTATTTATTGCCAAATCCGTTCCGTTCCTAAACTCTGGAATATTAATCATCAAGTCGCACTAGATGTCATGGCAAGAAATGTGTAATATTCATTACCGTTTGTTTCCTATTTACAGTAGATTAACTTTAAGTATAAGTATCGGAGTTTACATGTCACGCTTTAACAGTTTGTACATCAGTGTGAGATCAGTTATATTCGTTATCAAGAAAAACATATTCGTCGTCATACAAAACTAAATAATATCAAATAAACTTAAAAAATTAACCCAGTCTATATCAATTTTGTACTAAATTTGCGGGTACTTCACTGTTAAAGTTGTAACATGTTACTTAAACCTCTGTGAACTAACTCTAAACTAAGTAATTATAAACTTTTACAAAATACTGACCAACAACGCTTCAATAAATTTATATACATGGCTATCCCCATAATAAATAGAATTAATTTCGATTTAAACGTCCCTTAAAGCAATGGTAAGCCACTAACTCAAATTATCAACCTTCAAAATCACATATAGAGATAAATGTATTGCACAAGATGACTTACTTATTATAGTCGATAATCAAATCAGTGAGCTGTTAAGAAAAATATGTATTAGATGAGTACGAAGATCCTGGAACATCTCAGAAATGATCGGAACAAAACACTTTGATGCCCTTTATTAAGTGAATTATGATTTTTTATTGCAACTTTCCGTTTAGCGCCGTGCAGAAATAAAATATGAACGTATGAAAGTCAGTACTTTTAAGTAAAAATTGAGTTTAATTGAACTTTCAAATGCAGATTGTCTAAAAATAATTCCTTAATCTGGAGGAAGGTAGCTGAAGAGCTTGAACTTGTCTCTAATGTGTGGTCGGACATCCTCTTTCTGGAAAATCAAATAAAAATTATTTAAAAAAATTGGTATTTTTTTGTCTATCCGCCATTAAAGGTTGATGTATATACAAAATCTGAAAATCCTCTTATACAGACAACTGCGACGTAAAAGTACCGCTGAGGCAATGCTTAGTTGCATATTATGTGATAAACCACACATTAAATAACTTACCATTTCAACAAGTTCTTCCAAAAATGGCAGTATTTTCATAAGTTCAGTATCAGTCCGATCCACAAACCAACTTTCAATGGGAATTCCATTATTTAACTGAAACAATGCAGAAAAACCTGATAAGTCTCGCGTTCGACAAGAACATTTCCAAAAAAATTACTTACATGATAACCAAAAGCTTGAGGGGAATTATCAATTATGATGGTTTTAGATAAATCTCTTCTCAGAATACTCAAGTCTTTAATGTAATTGCCATTGACGCAGACACAGTGTTCCCGGAATAGTCGGTATTTAATCCATTTTCTCTCAACATCAAGCAGATTAAGCAGTTTGTCAGCATACACCCTTTTCGAGGCGGTGAATAGGATAACCTCGAACATTTGCGAGACTTTTTCCATAAATTCACGGAAAAATGGTCTAGTGCGCACATAAACCGTATAAGAACAATCTTGAAATACCACGGGAAAATTGAAACTGGCATCGCTTATCTCCTGCAGGCTGCAATGGACCAGAGTTTCATCTAAATCTAGAACCTGACAGAAATAATCGTTTTAGGGCTGACATTCCATGCAGTGCAAGATCATTAACTTACCAAACTAAATTCAGGACTAGATCTAGTTTTCAAAGGCAAAGCAGGGCACTGTGATCGCATTTCAGCAGTTAGCGGCGGAAGATTCTTGATGAACAAATACGGGTCGAAAGCTTCCCACGATTCAACGACTTCAACCTGCTCGGGATGAGCATCTAGTCGTTCATGTTCTTGAGATCCCGCACTTGTTATCAAGCAGTTTTCATCTTGCAGATTGTAATTGTAGCCATAATCATATACCATAGCTAATTGATTAAGTAAATCTAAGTGAACAAAATACAAAAATAAAAATAAAAAAATAGCAATAAAAAACATTAAGCAGCAAATTACAACTAGGAACGTATGAAAGCCAAAACTTACTCATATCAACATTGTTGCCCATTTCCACGTCCAAATAGTTATTAAATGCTTGAGTGTTCACATTGCTTAAATCGACTTCAATTGGTACTTCTGGATAATCCGTTCTCACTGGTGTGTAATCACAGTAGATTGAATCGCACATTTTTTCAGCATATATGTACTTTTGGTACTCGCAGGTCTTTTTTTCCGTTATATTAAACTGCATTTTATTAGTGCTGTCCTCGGCTGATAAATTTGGTGGACAAGGTAGGAAGTTTGTGTTTGCATCTAACACTACTTTTGTCTCATCTATTTGAATGGAACTGCAACAAAATTAGTAGTTGAGATTTTTCGTTTACCAATAGTAAAGTAGGTAGTTTGCAAAAAAGCATTTCAATTGATATAGAAGATTGTGTATTTACCTATATTCCATATCCTTTGGTAACACACGTTCAATATCAGATTCATCAAGGACTGCAAGTGGTTCACTACTTGTTGGGGCGTAAAACTCGTAGAACTTACTGGCTGCAACAATACTGCTATCATCAACGCCTGCAATAACAGGTTCAGGAGATGCAGTTTTAATATCGTCTGGTTGATTGTATATTTCAGGCACAACTTGAGCTTGATAATTCTCCTTGCACTCCTCAGACACCTATAAAACGATTGTATTAATATCTGCTGCAGAGTTATAGGTTTTATTACTCCTTACCTGCGGCACCTCTTTAATCACGGGGTCTGGCAGATGGGGAGTCTGCTTCTGGAAGTTCTTAAACATCACAGCGCTGCGAGCCTTGATCAGCCATGGTCTTTTCAAGCATCTTCTTCTTTTACTGCGTTTTTCGCTGCGTAACCACATAATGTTACATGAATCTAGAATTTGCAAACAAATGCGCTATTAAATTCTTATAGTAATACTACAAGGAGGTCCTTCTCAAGGAGCTGAACGCACGGTTAGAGACTAAATACTAAACGTATCAACTCAACTTTTTAGGAATCATTAGATCTAAAGGCTTTGTTAGTTTGAATTTAGTACATATTCGACGTTTGAAGTATAGGAAAATTGACCCTGAAAATATCAGTAATTTGCGTAAAAAAGCTTGATATTCAACCAAACTGTTCAGCACAAGACATGAGTGATTTAATTGGATTGCTTCCCACCCGTCTCATTCGAATGAGTGAGATTCGAGTAAATGTCGCTCATTTTAAGTTTACTGAACACAGGTCTTTATATATAAACTAAATAACTATTGAAGTACAGCAAATGAATGAAAAACTGTTCCTCTAAAGACTATCAAGCGTTTTGTCAACAAAATCAAAAGTTATTACAAGTAAATATCCACAGGTAAAAATAGGCGGCAGACTGCAATCATAAAACTCAGAATGCTAGAATAGTTCGATTAAGTCCGCCGCAAAACAGTTTGGCTCAAATTGAGACACTGAACTGAAGTAATATGTATGTTGAAATGCTATAGGTATACCCTTAAGAACGTTTCGCGTCCCGATAGAAACCAAGAAATTTAGCGATGTTAGTTTCGGTTTAATCAGACAGATAGCATACAGTACATTTGGAAAGGTCTCAACCACGAAGCCTTATTTTCTTAAAAATTGTAAACCTCAAAAGTATGTCGGTTTGCGTGTATCTTGATGTGTTCTATTTATTAAACAGTAGAAGATTGGGTATGAATAAAAAATGTCTGCAAAAAGTTTCTCAACTTGTGCCTACAGTTATGGGGACAGTTTGTCTGATTTCAATTCAGGTGAAAATTTTGAAGAAAATGTACGTTTTTACGAAACTTTTTCTAAGTATCCGACAAGGGTTCCAGCGACGATAAAAATGCAAACGATAAAAGTTTCTACATACAAATGCTTAATGATAAGAAGGCGCGAGCTCAGAAAAAATAGCACCTGTACGTTTCCAAGAAGAAATACCACCTGTACTTTTCCAAATCGTTTAGATTATAGCAAAACTTGACTACTATGATACGTAATCTAATGGGGTTTTCATACAAATGCAATATCAAGCATATTACATGCATGAGGAATGATATGATTTTCATATAAAACTAAGTTTAGATGCAAAGTTTTGACTTAACCCTGTATCTAAGCAGCAACCGATTTCGGTAGAAGTGCTATCAAAAATCGCACAGAGCAATAAATTATTGATTTCAAGCAGTTAACTAATAGAGATAGAGCGCAAGTAATTTTCTATTAAAGTTAAATGCTGTCCTAAGGCGTTAAGTTTTGAAAAATCAAATCATGGAACTGAATAACGATTTAACTTCCAAAAGTCCCATCGCCTGGGCCAAGAACATTAAATAATCCGACAATAATCCTAATTCGAGGTTTGTTGATGTCCTAAGGACGGGTTTGTCCGATTTTGCATGGACGATTGCAAAAAAATGCCAGTTAAAAATGTTTACAAACATCAGCGAGCGGTAGCTCGAATTTAGTCTAATTTTTCTGGCAGTATCGGTGATTATCGGCTAAAACAACTGGCAACAAAGAAGCTACAGGTACTTACCTGAAAAACGAACCACTTCTAGGCGTAATACTTATCGGCACTAATAATTTAGCCTAAAAATTTCAGAATAATGTACAATAAACAACCCAAACATATATCAAAATGGCTACCCACGCGAACTGATTGATATGGTCGGTTCTGAAATCGAGCTTTTGCGCAATTTTATAGAGCCGCCCTACTCCAACCATGTGCGTCTCTTTTCTTCTTGAAGCAAAGTAAAGAAAAGGACATAATCACGTGTTGGGATCGTGAATTTCTGGTGATTCTTGGCGCGTTATTCAAATTAATTTTTAAAGTTACTTAGAAATCCTAGTACGGTTTTTAATTTTAATACTAAAATCTATACGGTTTTTATGGGCTTTAAAACACAACTAACTCCTCTAAACAACCCAGAAAAAGACGTCTGTGTACGTACTGGATTTTTTATATTCACGAATTTATGACAACAGATTCATACATTTGCTAACCTAATACTGATTAAGTAATAAACTAATAAGGAAATAAAATATATCATTATATACAATATAAATAAATCAACGTCCATAAGGATGCATTTGAGCAGCGCTTTTAATATTGGTCTTGATGGCTGATGGGGCTTTGTTCATACTCATGGCTTGCGTACTCGGTGGAAGTTGACCCGGCCCAGGCGGCCCCCCGGGCCTTCCTTGTGAAGCTACCATCATCCCTCCAGAGGTGGAATTTGGCTGGCCATTCGGATTGGAGCCCATCTACATTACAATAGTTTAGAAATTTGGAAAATTCTGGAAAAAAGTACAAACCTTCAAGCCTTTCCCCATCCCAACTGCTGCAACTAAGAGATGTGTGTCTGCCTGATTGGAATTTTGCTGCGTGCCTGCCCTGGATGAGGCCTCTACTTCCCATTCTTCCCTGGCTTTGCTTACAATGTCCCACACGTGTGAGACTACCTTCTGATAAGCTGCCATTTGCTTCTGAAATAGTCACACAGGTTAAAATCTCGGCTAGTTTGAGCTGCATTCGCCACATTACTTGTGCATTTTCGACTTGCAAATGCTGAGCTTTCAGCTCCAGCTGAATCATCTTCTGTTCAGCCATAGGCTCAAGTTTGGTTCTCAGATAAGGGGGCACCAAATCATGGGAAAAAGTTGTTATTCGGCCTTCAGTCGCCTGTACCAGTTGCTCATCTCTCTCGGGAGAGAGCAGAAGCGGCAGAACTGTTAAGTTTCGCAAATTGGGGCCCTTTTCATGGCTGAGAACTTTCGACAGGGAAATAAGCTATAAACGCAGAGTCACAAAGTGTGGCGTTGAGGTTTTAATTGAGCTTACCTGCCCTGATATCAAAGCATAGTTGTCCAGAAACTTTGGCCAATTCAGAGTTTCATATTCAGTTTCGATTTTGAAAATCATAGCGGCTAAAGACGCTTTCAGATCGTTCACTCTTTGGATTATCGACTCTAGAGAGGACTCTAATTGTTTCTCTTCTCTTTGCTGCATTTTTTCAAATGTGTTCAACTCAAAATAGTGAAATTTTTAACTTCCATTTAACCCCGGCTGGAAATCAGAACAAACGTGAAATGGTTAACACAGATGAAGACAACTAAATCATAGATAAAGACGAGTAGAAGAACGAAATGGATGGTTAAGGTCAAAATGTCCTCATAACCTAAAAACATGCTAAATGTCCCTTGTTGTCATGTTTTATAAATTAATACCATGAAAGATGTAAAGGGTGAAGGTCTTTTCTAGTTCCAAAGATACCTCTTTTTCTAACAACTTTTCCTAATGGTGCTTTTTGAAGAACTGCGGTTTTTGATCACTTTTTGCTGGATTTTATTAGTTTCGGTAAGGACTGGTTAACCGATTTTTAAAAAATCTATATTTGATTTGCACTTACTTTTTTCTTAGGCACATTTTGCAATTATCTAGGTAAATTTTAGTTACTTTCAATTAATTGTTTTAGCTTTTGTTAATTTGGATTAATATTGATTTATGGTTTTTTTTTTGTAAATAACGTTGACCAGCTGTTTTTTTACGAAATTTTACGCATGAAGAAGTTTACGGAAATTCTTGGGTTGATTAAAAAGGATCTAAATTAAAACGTATTTTTGCGTTGAATATGCGACTTCTGTTTACAAACTCTGGATTTACTGTCCTCCATCTTAAATATGTGTCCTGCTCCTTAGGAAAGAGTAACACTTTAGAAAAGCAAAATCATTGGCCCCTATTGGGTCCAATATCATTGATTGTAGTTAGGACTGCGATATTTTAACTTGCGTCCTCTAGCAGGATTTCTAGCAGTTTTCTCTCTAGCACTGACTCACCCTGTATACTGGTTTCATTTCATTCTTTTTCAACTATGTTCCAGGAGGATTAAATAAAATCAAGCCTAATATTGACAAAAACGAAAATGGGGATTAAATTAAAAAAAACGTTGGTAAAACAATAAATATTATATATTTAGAATAAATTATCTATAGAATTTAATATTACAATATTTACAAAATGCATTGTTTCTTTCGAAAACACCTGCCAGGTAAGCCACGGTAAATCAGTGTGCAAACATCAGAAACAGGTACGATATTTTACATTTTATTGTGAATATTTGAATGCTGCCAAGACCAGTCTTGGATGTTAAATATCCCGCTCGATTGTGATTAGAAAAATTGTTTTTGGCAAGAAAGAAGAATTCTTTAGACACGCCAAACAATACTGCAAATTGATAGATATGCGCCTGATTGGTTGTTCCTACATTCCAAAAATATTCTAAAATATAAATAAACAATCTCTAAATTCATACAACCCTTCTCAGTCAGTAACAAATAGATCATTGAGTGATCCAAAGAATTGAACTGAATCATAATAAACAACCATTAACAAACTAAAACATAACACCAAGGAAAATCGCGAAATTTTCATATTTACTAAATACTTTTAACGGAAAAAAATGCCTAGTTTTCTCAAATTAAATTAAAGTTTTACCAAGTGTTAACTCCAACTCAGTTGATAGCCTTCCCAATTTGCGCTCGGTGCCAAATGCACCGTCCTGGCCTGATAGTAAAAGGTCACAATGCCTTTATATGCCATTCTTGGAACTCCTCCCTGAAGCAAAAAAAAACTAAACTGCTGAATTTTTCGCCCTTTGAAGCCGTCGTGGAAAATAATTTATGCCGAACGTTTCACAAGCACGCAAACCATCTCTGAAGATGCAAGCCACTCATGCTAGCGAAAGGCCAGGAAGAAGTTATTTTCCTCGGCGGCCTGAAAGGTTGAACAAGTCATTAGTCTCAATAATACATTCATCAAAAATTTAGGGTTTTGCAGTTTTTGGATCTTTTAGGCGGAAAAACTCATCAATTTGCCACTCCAGCTTAACTATTTTGCCAAAAATAAATATTTAAATTTAGGACAGCATTGTTCAACCACCTACCCTGAAGTCATCCATAAGACCCAATTTCTTGCTGATTAATTTATATTCGTTTAGTTTCCTGTAGGTAATTCGCACAGGGCCGTCAAAGCTGATGTGATTGTCCCGAAGATCGTCATATTTCACAGTCGGGCACTTATACACTGACCCCACAAAGTCTTTATCATAGTTCTCCTTCAGAAGGTAACTAAGGTTCATTTTGGAAAAAGGCACAAATTTATCGTTCAACTTGATGAATTTCAAGTGTTTCTCGAAGTACATGCCATTGGACACTCCAATTTTACCGAAAGTCTTTGTTCTCGAAATCTCCGGCCTGATGCAAGACCGTCCTCTTCTTTGAGCTGGCTCGCGAATCCAATCGTCCCAGTATCTAAGAGAATTAATCAAGAAATTGTCTGGAAAAATCAGGTCCGACTGCTTACGATCTGGGCCACTTTGTGTAAAGTTCCAGCCATAAATTCCTGGTCAGCATCCATCCCAATCCAGGAAAGAAATCCGTTCGATATAGTAACTCCGGCCTTTCAGTGTCTACCAGTCCTTCTTTCCCGTTATCGTTCCATGCGGAAACGCACCACAAGGTTGGATCTTTCTGGAGGAGTGGATGAGTTCCTAGGAAGTACTCGAAGAAATCCGGAGCGATTTCTAAATCATCTGCAAGTACAGAAAATACGAAAATACATAGAATGTTTCTTCCCAAGACGCCGACATAATAACTTATGATCAACTAAAGACTTGACTAAAAACAGACTGGAACTGAAAAAAAAATTCTGCGAAAACTGAAACGGTAAAACGCCATTATAAAAAAGCACAACGGAAATCTCACTAACCTTCTACTATAATCACAGTGCTGAAATTAAAATTAAAAAACATTTGGTTCAGTGCCCAGCCATAATGACGAGCAATTTTGAAGTAGCCCTTGAACTTCTTCTCTTTGGGCGGAACTTGAATGTCCGATTGGTCGGGCTGCTGCATCAGCGTCACTTGGGGCCCATAACTGCGGATTATTTCAGCAGTTTCATCATGATCACAATCCTGCAGACAAAAATTAAAAATGACTATACCGAATTAATTATACATGTGTGAACAGAATTTTGTATCGAGCGCAAATGAACAGACAGAGAAATAATTCGAAATTGTTCGGGTTTAGCTGCAAATATTAATTATTTAGTGCACTATAAGCATGCCTTATTATTTTTAAGCGTGTAATTTGCCTGAAGTGGACGGGAATTGATGGGACGCTCAATTGAGTTTTTTATATTCCCAATTTAAAATAGCGCGTCAAGCAAATATTTTTAAGAACTAATTTTTCTCTAACTTAATTGAAGAGCCTTATAAAATTTCGAATATTCAGGAAAAATGTGATATAATTTTTTACCCAAATTTACCAATATCCGAAAACCAACTCTAATTAATGAACTCTTGAAAAAATGCCGAACATATTTTGTACTTTCGCTCTTACTTCTTTATTCATAAAGCCTTCAATTTAGCCAAAGAACTTGAGTATTAAACTAAATAATAGTAAATAAAACAGAAAAATAAAACCAAGCATATTAATTAATAAGTAGTTAGACGTAAGTGGATATTACTAAATTATTACGATAGAAGAGTTGTAAAGCGAAACGATCAAACACAGTGAAAAACCAGCAGCCCGTTTAATTATGTGAAAAGGTTGGGCAAATATTATTAAAACGGTCATATTTTTATGAAACAGATACAGATGGAAATCATGTTGGCTCAGGCAATTAGATTTGTAACGTTGGGTCAGTGAACTTAAGCTCTATGTAGAAGCGTCCTGATTTACCATTAAAATTGTTTCAAAAACCATAAAATCAGCTTCTTCCTTTGGCATGTAACTGTTTGACTCAAGCCAGTTTGTACAAGCAGGACTTTGCCATCCGATTAGTCTCTTATTTATAGAGAAACGCTTTGCACTTCCACACCAGTTTCTGTAGTTTTTGTGGGCGAAAATAAGGCCCTCTATCCAAAGAGACTCACTCTGTATATGCAGGGTGATCTAAACCTTATGGAATTAGGCGATAATTAATTAGTTGCGACACGCGGTTTAGTACGTTGGAGGTGCACAATCTTTTAAAATCGACGGAACGATTAAAATTCCCGACTTTTTTTAATTTAACTTTTTTTTAAATTTTTATTTAAATAATCCGTGAAATCAAAACATCAATATCCAACCATTAATGCACCAAATACTGTGACCTACAGGCTAAATATGCCGAAACAACGATAAATAAGGGTCGTGCACTTACTAAATGTGCACAATTTCCAGCTGAAAACATCGAACTTCTGAGGACTCTAGCGGGTCAACCAAAAACGCGCGAGCGGAAGGTTCCACCAATCATGTAAATACGCAGTTAATCGGCAAAGAGTAATATCATAAAAGTAGCGAGCCTTTTATCAAAAAAATCAGACTTCGATCTTATTCATCTCCGATTTATTTTTCATTCTCTTTGCGTTTTATCACAATTTTTTTTGGAAGGAATTAATAAATAAATTTAAATTTATTTAATTAATATAATTTAGCATTATCTACTTATGGTACTTTATGAGCGTTAAGTCACGGCTTTTTTTTTAAATAAATAAAATAAATAGATTAATAAATTTAGCCATAACTTCTACACCACTGAGAAGAATTGCAATTTAAAAGCACATTTTTAAAAGTTGTTATTTTCTACATAAAAAAGATGCCTTTCGTCAAAATCTCTACTGTTTTCGTTTGAGAGAAAATAGGCATTTTATCATCAAAAACATGAGGTTGCTACGTTCAAAATCGTTTTTATCAAATTGATATGAATTCATAACAACGCCCGGGTAAAAGTCGCTTTGCCGACCATAAAAAAAATCACCGAATTGTTTAATCATATTTTCCATGATAAAATGCCAATTTGCTCTTAAACAACTGGTATCAGATCTTCTATCTACCAGGATCTTTGTTGTGCAGATCACAATGGGCTTTCAGAATTAACATTTCATCATCATCAAATTGCAATTTAAAAGGAAAGTAAAAAATATAGGAACAACAGAATACAGCTTTCCTCTAAGATACTCGCGAATGGCACAAAAAAAACGTCGATTAATGGTCATAAAGTCGCTATAAATATTGCCAAAACCAAAAGAATTATTAACACCCTGTAAGGCTTGTTTCTGAACGCCCAGCGCGCTGTTATGTTATGCCACTTAAATTTGGATCACTCTGCACAGTAAAATATTTTTTGTATACTTTTATTAAATTAATATTCTGTACGTTAAAAACATGGCAGTTGAGGGCAACGTTGGCTCAACGTTTTTATTCTATTTTGGAGCTCCCAACACGCTCTTGATGTTATGATACTTAAATTTGGATCACCCTGTATAAGAAAAAAACACGATTGTTTTGTATGTTGTCTTCACATGACAAAAGATGGTTTTTTTTTTAATAGTTGGCAGGCTTGATGATGTTTTTGTTAAGAAATGCGTCTTAACATGTAGGATTTTAGCATCCAAAATGCATAAAAATTAGTCTAAATTTGTTTCATTGAGCTTGTTAAGTGAGTTTTTGCAAAATATCAATGCATTTGCCGGTGGTACTATAGTTACCTAATCTTTCCCTGTTTGCTCAGTTCGATGTTAAATATATTTCGGGTAAGTCATAGGAAGATCGCGCACGGTAAAAATCCTTGAAAATCGGGGAAAATTTTGCGCTCCGATAGAAAAGCGTTGATTTTCCGAAGAACAAGTGTGCAATCTCGCGATTGACCTGATTTTTTCAACCCGAACAGGGTTTCTTAAGTGAAAAATTCCAATTCAAAGTTGGCGTTTTTTTCTGACATTTTTGGAGTGTGACTATTCAATTGCCTTTGTTCGTGTGTGGTGATTAAAGTTTGCCTTCAGATCAATCGATCTACTAGAATGGATTACATACACATCAACATCAACTGGCTATGAGCATGCATCCAATCAGTTTCCCAGGTGAGTCGCAAGATTTGTATCAAAAATTTGCAAAAACCCAAAAAAAAACTTGTCTGTCTTTGACTTATTGATATCGCGAATGTTTGTTCGACTTTAAATAGAGCAATTCCATATGAATAAAATGTACTGGGTAGCACGTTTGAGCGGTTTCAACAGAGCAAGTGTTCTCACTTTTTTTT
>NW_026018814.1:7648725-7730268 GCF_020466585.1 Dendroctonus ponderosae
GTTCCACACACTCTGTACATATTACACGAATATCTTTTGAAACACACAAAGAGATTGTTCATTCTAAAGAAACACGGTGGCGTCGTATTTAAAAATATGGCAAATTGGAATTCAGAAAGGAACCGCAACTCTTGCCTTTCAGCTGGTTTACCTTGTAGACCAATAAATCTTTCACAGCTTGTTAATGCAGTGCATACATATTTATACAATACACACTATTGTTTTTTAATATTGCACATCGAAACTTGTGCATTAGTTCGAGCTTCGGCTGCATGAAAATATGCGCAAATCAACATGTTTTATAACAGTTAAATAATTGTAGAAGTGTATCGAATAATACGAGTGGTGGACATACACCATTCCGAGACTGCGGTGTTAATTAATGTGTATTTGTTATAATTAGAACTCGATTAAAAAAGCACTTCAACATTTTTAGATAAACCGTAGCAGTATTGTAAAGGAATGTGATTCAAACGGGTGTCGGATATTAAACAGTTAAATATTAATAATTGGAAGGGAATATTATGAAACTCGCCAAAAATCTGAATATATTTTTGACGTAGGGGCATCATGATTCATATAGACTACGTGCATTATTTATTCCCAGATAGACGCAGAATATGATTTCGGGTCTGCTCTCTCTCTCGGGTCTGATTCATAAGATCAACAGCCTTTTACATGCGTTTTCAATTTTCATTATTCGTTAAAGTAGATTGTTTCAATTGAGTTACATTGAAACATTGAACATTACAATGCTGTTATCGTTATATAATATATTGCTAGCTAGCTAGTACCTAGATGCGATTTATGGACTCATGCCGATAGTAAATAGATAACAGTTGAACAAAAACCAAAATTAAATCACTTATATCTTGCGAACTTAGATAAGCTTACCTGACTGACAATAATAGGAAATTTATCTGCATCTGGTCTATATTGAAGCAGTCGATCCAAACATCTAGTAACACTAACCCTGTTGCATGCAAACACTAATACCGGCAACTTTCCTTCTTGAGAGCCTTGAGTCTCTTTATCGACCTGGACATGATTTTGTTTTTGTACTGTTGGTTCCAGAACCGGTGTTGATGATTTTTGCTTCTTCAGCAAGAACTGTTTCGTGTCTTGTATCATTTCGTTATTGAGCCTGAACTGTTCCTGTATGCCATCTTCCAGTTTGGAAAGTTGATTATAAAGACGTTTTTTGCTTTCGCCAAAACCATCTGAGAAAAACAGGTACACCGCTGTTGTCCACACCAGTATAATAAATATGAACACCAGAGCTACTTGCTTTAACCGCATGTTAGCAGGGATAGCGAATAAGTGCGTAAAAGCCCTAAAACAGGGGCTCAGTAAGGGGAAAAAATCAACAATGCCAACTGTTCAAAACTGGTACTTACTGTCGAGACCATGTTAAACTGCGGAGAACACCTTTACATAGTTCTGTCTTTTGTGCCCCAAAAAGTCCCACACACACTTTGCACTCGTAGGCCTCCCCTAAGCACTGACAAGTGGTGTTGACAAGACCACAACAGCAGGCAAAAGTGAAACTGTCAGAAAATATCGAATATCGTCTGATTTCTGTCAGTTTTCGGAGCATTTCCGAAGTTTGCCGAACAATAGGAGCCATTGGTGTGCATATAATGTCATGCAAGTTTCCGTAAAATAACCGGTAATTACCAACAGACAAATGAGCTTGATTTAAGTATCTTGAAGCATTCTTTATTGCCATTCCCTGAGAGAACAATTAGCTAAATACAACGATGATAATAGTGGTTAATTGTAAAAACTCTGACTAGAAGGACGCCAATGACTACCGGTCAATGTCATTAAAACATAACCTCTGAAATAGAAATCAAAACACTGTAAACAGTAGAGCGTCTCTACACAGACTACATACTATATTAAGTAATATTACCAGTTATTACCTCCCAATGGAGCAATTTAAGGATGCTCACTACTTTCACATACCATCCCAAGGCAATATCTATACGATGACTGAACTGCGGTTGGCAAATGGGAAAAGTTTGGTACTAGCCGCCTCTTTAAAGCGCGATATTTTCTACTTTGAATATTCCGAAGCCTCCCTGAGCTTGGACCCAGCCACAAAAGAGATTTCCTTCACTTATATTCCAAGTATGTAATAATTAAATTATGCTTTCATCTGCAGAGAACTAATTGAGCCCCATTTTAGGTGGGGCCGAAATAATCTCAATAGATGCGTTCAATAAATCGTCTATTACTAACGAAGCAGTCATAGGTATTACAATAATTAAGGTACGGGTCATTTTTGTGAAACCCGGTAACTGAATATTGCACATTCCTAATTCGGCGGTGTTTTAGAATAGTAATGATTCTGATACTTTGGAAACCTTTTTAAACATTTACTCCCAATTAGAAGAACATGAGGATTTCAACATTGAAAATATTGCCCAAAATTGCCTTACAGTAGAACTCAACTTTATTCCTTACCAACTTTTGCACACCGAACTAATAACATGGAAGGGTGATAAAATTGCCAAAAAAGAAGTGAGTTGAATGAGCACCAAATCGTTTATTAGTCTTCGAACGAGTATTTCAAACCTCTTCTTTGCAGATCGTTTTTATTCTAACAGGAAGCGATAACCTCGTTCACATTTATCATGAAAACACATCGGAACATAGTTATAAAGATATAGATAACAGGGACTTATTTCCGGAATTCGGCAAAACTCCCAGTCCAGTTATATGGATTGATATTTGCCACTTAAATAATTATGAAGAGTAAGTTTGTCTTAATGCAACTGGCTGATAAGCTTCAAATGTGCGTATACTTTCAGACGTGTAACAGCATTTGGATGCGAATGCGGATACGTGAAACTTCTAAAAGTTAACACCAAAACCAATAAAGTCATCTATAATTTCTCAACAAGATTTTCCAATTACATCTCAAAGGTGCAGTTGTATTTCGAAAATGAAGTCAAACATCCGGACCATTTTGGGAAAATTATCTCCAAATTTGCGACGGAAAAAAAGGACGCTCGTCAAGTGTTGAACTTAATTGTAGTTAACTCGTTATTGCCTTCTGTGTTATTTAGGTGAGTCCTTTGGGAGCATAATTTCTTTTGCTTGACTCAACTTTTTAAGGGATGTTCTAAAATATGGCCTAAGTGATTATCTCACATTAGCGCGTCATAATAATAGCACAGTTTTTACAAGTTGTATAGTGGCAGATATTGACTTTGATGGTCAAAAGGAAATTTTACTTGGAACGGGTTCAGAGGTGCAACATTTCGGTATAAGTATTTTGTTGAAATCTGCACAGAAATTTTAGGAAATTATTTTATATAAGAGAGATATCAAAGAGAACAAATGGTATTTGGAGGAAATTAAGAACCTTGTCGCTCCTATTCTCTCCATGACATATTTGGATATATCTGGGGATGGTGTTAAAGAGTTGATTGTATCGTCCATGAAAGGAATTCATGTCTTACAGGTACTTTAAAATTCACATGTAAAACCAAGATAAGGTTGTTATCAGAGTCTCTTTCTAGCACGATCCGAAATTCGTTCAAAAGAAGCTAACCGAACGAGTAGATGCTCTTGTAATTCCAAAAATAGTTTAAAATGGCTTTTAGGGAGGATCGAATTATTATTATTATTATTATTGAATAAAAGAAGATATTCCATTAGCCTAGCGTCTATTCATTCCAATCTTTTGGTCCTAACAGCGGTCGGTAACATTTGGTTGAATCCGTGCAGTATACGAAAGGCTACTTAGATTTTTGTTTTCATCTATGAATGCATAAGTGGACTTTGTATGTTTTATGCAAAGCTATTGGTTCGTTATTCCAATAATTTCCTAGAAATCGGTTGTCTTTGCTATGTTGAGTAGCTACAAATGATACAAAATAATTTAGGTAAAATTAAGGGTAAAACATTTTTTCTCTAAATCGGGAACGCAGTTTTTTTGCGTTTAAAGGCGTACACATTCGATTATGTGCATGCAAAGTCATGTTTTCTACCATAAAACTTGTTTTTCAGTGGACGAAATAGGTATGTTTTAATTCCACTATTCAAAAAATAGCAAACGCCTTTTCATATGTCGCACAAATTACATTCTGCTAATCAATTTATATTTCGTTTAAATCTGTGTTGGTGGCTTAGTTAATAAAACTTTAAAAACGTAACTATTTTAATTCGACTTAGTTTTAAATATGTTCGTTTTGTTTCTTATATTATACCCAGATAAAATTGTTAATTAATCAAGCGTTTTT
Organism: Dendroctonus ponderosae; assembly: GCF_020466585.1. Classification (NCBI taxonomy): domain Eukaryota; kingdom Metazoa; phylum Arthropoda; class Insecta; order Coleoptera; family Curculionidae; genus Dendroctonus; species Dendroctonus ponderosae. The sequence goes on from NW_026018814.1 coordinate 7,652,979, forward strand.
TATTTTTCATTAATTTTTTACATGATGTGATTTAAATCAGTTTCCTACAATTAGGGGCTAAACAAATTTTTAACGGGGCCTATGAGGTTCAAGCCGGTATATGTGCCTAAAATCACAATAAATCCAGTATTAGTATGATAGGAGGCTTCGGAAAAATAGTTACGCAGCCCAAAACATAGAGACACAATGCCTAAAGCATAGGCGCTAATTCCAAGGAACGTGTGACACTTTCTCAAGTATATTGGCCTAAGGTTACAAATCCTCAGAACAAGTTTTACAAAAAATAGCAAGATTCCTCCCAAGAAGGACAGCATGGTTAGTAGGTATGAAACAAAACCTGAAAACCAAAAATATGATTCGAATTTTGTGCTTCCAAAGATAAATCGCTGGTTCTACTTACCGACTATTCCGTGTGTGGTAGTAAAATGACTCCGGTTATTAAGTGCTTTATCCTGAATTTTGATTGAAACTCCCGCAAGCACGGCAGTGGTAGCCAACAGCATCAAAACCCCATGAAGAAATCCTCTCGCTATTTTGCCGTAGCCCAAAAAGAAACCATTTCCAGGATTTTGCATTGCAACTGCTTCAGCCATTAGTAAGGCAAACTAAAAAATGTGGTTTTTCTAGAATGCTTCTCCGTTTAAAAATTGATCAGGATTCATGAATTTTGGGTCACTTTAATACATTAACATTAATTCAACAAATCGCGATTAGAAGAAATTTTTTAAGTAAGAAATAAAAGCTGTCTCATAAGGGAAAAGTCGTAAAGGACAAGTGAGGACAATTGTCGGTTTTATTGACTATCAAGGCAATGATTTTGATAAATTTTGTCTAGGACTTACCCCAATTGTGCTGAGAAAAACATGCCAAGTGTGCATTGATCCCCAGTCTCTATTGTAGGCCATCAGCCATACCGTCGACGCCACAAAAATCCCCATCAGAATATGAAAACACCCCTGCGTGATCAAAAAAAGTCGTTGATTTTTGGGAATTATCTCGTTGTCGCTCATGTTGATACCCTTCCGCTATGTAAGCTTGCTTCAAAATTAGCTCATTAATGAAAGGTGTAGGGTCTACAATTAATCGATTAATCTCTTAGGCTACTTTTATTTTATAACAAAGATAAGAACATCTATTTATGATCCGCTTTTGATGGGATTAGTTCTTCACCCGTGTTCCTTATTGGTTTGATAATTTATTGTTATAACAAGCATTAGGTTGATATAATTTTATGTTATAGTCTTGAAAATGCCATGCGGTCTATTCAACGACTACTAATATATATTAGTAGTCATTGCTATTATTTGTGCGCAACATTAAACCATATAATGTTAGGAATGTCTTGTATAATGACAAAGTTAAGCAATAGCATCAATCATCTCAGTTTCATGTACATCACTGAGATAATTATTGGCTGACGCATCATAAATCTATGTATTGATTATCAAAATTGCGATAAAACTAAATATGTGCGACATTTGATAAAAAAGGAGAATGTTTCGTTCGTCATACAATTAGGAAAACACCTCCCATGGATAAGAGGGTTGCACATTAGTTCTATGTTATATAAAATGTTTTTTTTTAGAAATTAGATCCAAATAATACGACGCTTTTAACTCAAACCGTATGTTTTTATTTCCGCCTTATCAGGACCCAGCAATCAACAACACATAGGCTTTGTATTAAAAAAACTTGTATTAACATAGAGATACGTAAACAGTTAAAGCTAATTACAAGAGTGGATCCTAAAATGTATTTTAAACAAAAATTAAAATAGATGTACGTCGCAGATCAATAGTAAATTTTTAGCAATAACTTCCATCAAGGAACTTTTCATCGAAATAACGAGAAAAACATGAAGAGCATTTTCAATAGGTAACAAACAAACAAAGCTAAAATTGCCAATAGAAACAAGCAAATCAGAAAATATAAATAATTATACATGGAATATCTAAAAGATAGTTTCAAAAGGTACTACCAATGAAAACAGTTAAATTGTTATCATAAATCCTTTCAAATTAAATCAATCAAAAAGGCGAGAGCGCCATCAACAACACGAAAATAGCGTAACCAGAATTAAGAAATCTTAAATATATAAAGCCACTAAAACAATTTTAAACGATTAATTTTTATAAATTTGGCGTTTTATATTTTTAAACTATCTCTTTCTTTTATATTTTGGAGATAAAAATGTTCAAGTCATTACAACAGAAATACGTTCAAATGATACCACTGATAATGATTTTTTAGATTACCGTAGTGTGAAGTGTTTTAGAGAAACACTTCACTATTTGTCATATCTATATGATATCAAAATAGCAAATTATTCTTTGTAAACTGTTTGCTGGCTCCTTTATCCAAATAAATGTTCAGGCGGTGGTTTAACTTTCCGCATTAAAATTATGAGAATTTGTACATTTTTCAAATATGCAGTTTTGGTGATAATAACATTTTTTTTATTAAAAGATACATTCTAACAGACTTACGGGCATTTGCTTAGAATGCCAGAGATTTGATTTGAAAATAGAGCGATCTAAATGCCGCTAACAGGCTCCATATTATTATGTATCCAGCAATGAGAAAACTGGCATAATAGGCACTTTTTGGGAGAAAATGTACGTAGTGATGGGACGGATACATGACCATAATGGAAACCACGCCCAAGGTAAAAGCGCTTATTCCCAACACGTTATGGATCAGCTTGGCCAGCACTGGTTTGATGTACTTTGCGAAATTTTGCGTGTTCTGAGCCACAATTCCAAAACACACCGCACAAAACACCAATAACCAGGAAGTCAAACCTAAATGAATTTTTGCGTTAAATACACACACACTAATTTAAAGATCTGTTGACTTACCTAAAATAGCATGGTTGCTTTGAAAGTGTTTCGAACCATTTTTAATATTATCGTTGATTTTCACCGCTATTCCTATTGTTACCCCAAGGCAGCTTATTGTCAGTAGAACCCCATGGATCACATATATTCTCACTCTGCTTATATACAGGGTAGGCAAATTATCTTGGGAAAAGGCGATTATGGCAACAGCCATTAGAGGGATATACTACAATTAACACAGTGAAGATTGATTATTACCTGAAGGTGGTGCTAACATCGATCTCCTTACCGAAATGGTGGAAAAAACCATATGCCATAATATAGGTCGATTTAAGTCGGTATTCACGAAAAACACCCATAGCATAACAGCTGTAAGAATCGCAAGTAGCTGGTAATACAACAAATTGCCTATCCATAAAAGTCTTTGTATAGTGGAAACTACTGGTATGGAAAACGATGTGGCATGACTAGTTGAAGAACTAGCAATTATTGTATGCGAAGATGATAGGGTTTTTGCTTCAGATCGGACTGAAGCCATTTTTCGTCAGTGTAACTAGCGTGATATGTGAAGTTACTACTTAGGTACTTGCTTAGAAATAACTTAATCAGTGTAAGATGTTCGAGCGATACGATACCATTGGATAATTGACAAATTGGAGAGGCTATTGTGTTTAAGATGTATAGTGCGGTAGTTTTTCTCAAATATAATGTTGTAAAGATGTATAAAGTATACGGGTTGTCCAGTTAGTCTTTGAATCTTCACCTAGAAGTTGAAGCTTTCATTGAAAGAGTTCTTCCATATCTTCAAAAATACATGTTTTCAAGCGGAACGTTTTCTTTTAGTCGCCCTGTACATTGAAATCTAACAAGCAAATGGGAAGGTGTGTATTCTTGATCTGGAAAGAATTTTAAAATTTGGATCAGGAATCCGGAAGCTTTTTATTGTTCTTTTTGTTGTTAAAATGGCGAATGATAAGCCGCGTTTCTTGTAACTTTTTAATTAATTTAAACGTAAAATTCTTGTCTCGTTTATCAAAAAGGTTTTAACCGACTAAACCAGCATTGCTCGAAACAGTTTTCATTATAATCGCTTTTGGGCCAAATAAAAATCCACTGCAACAATTACCTAAGTAACTTTAAGTACCTTTCCACTAATATTTATATCAGGAATATGCCTCTTATATGATAGATTAGATTCCATTTTGTTACGAAAATAATATATTTGAATGCTCACTGCTGAAAAACTGGCTGGAAGAAGGTTACCACTTTTACACTTTCGTATCGCGAGGCACCGTGTATGAACTGAAAAATATTTGGAACACACTAAGTTCTCAATAAATGCATAGGAAGCCGGTTTTTTTTTAATTAAAAACAGAGTTGAAAAGCACATTTAAATTGTAATATATGGGAAGTAATAACAATGTACCAGACAGTTTAAGCAGATCTTCTTTCCAATGGCTCCATTCCATAACCATTGCGTTTAAGAATGGCAGTTTATTTACGAAAACACTCCTTTAACTTGTCCGAACAAAGACTTGATGGCCGCCAAGCCACTCCAGATGGTTACAAATGCTAAACCATACTTAAGGCCGATGAAAGCGCTGTCTGAAAGATATCGCTCGATATGGCCCAACATTTCCCACAATGAAGCCACTCCGATTGAAAAGCCGGCCAATCCCAAGAAATTGTGCACCAACTTGGCAAACACTGGCCTGATAAATCTCGAAAACGTCCTGGTGTTGGCTGCGACCACTCCGCATATAATTGAAGCGAACACCAATATCCAAGAAACTAAGCCTGGATTGATCATTTTAGTTTTAGTCAGAAAAGTTTTCAATTCCTTCACTTACCAAGAATGGCATGTTTGCTGACGAAATGGTCTCTTCCGTGTTTAGTTTTGGAGTCTGTTTCAACAGCAATTCCAATTGTAACGAATATGCAACTAAGGAGCAAAAGACCGCCGTGAATCCAATATCGCTTCGTTCTTGGGATGTACAGGGTGATCATGTTGTCTTCCGAGAATAAGATAATTGCTGCGGCCATCAATGGGATGTACTGTTGAATTTATAAGAAATTATTAGAAATATGTTTTTCAATTTGCACCCTATTTGATTCAGTAGATGCTAAATGTTGGAAATGAACGGATAGTCTGAGCGAGCAAAGCTTGGAGACTCAAAAATGTACCAATCTTCAGAAAGGAAAAACAATATCTAGGCAAAACAAACGTAAAATTTTGAATATGATTGAAATTATTCATATTGATCAAAAATTGGCGAAAATTGTCAACAACTTACTGCTGCAGTGGACAACACCAAATGAAGAGTGAAAGTGCTTCCAAAGGAATTGGCCTGATCGAAGAAAATCCATAGGAACAGTATGCTGACTATGGCCAATATTTGGTAGTAAAACATGTTGCAAATCCATAAAATCCTTTGGAGAAGCGAGACTTCTATTTTATCGGTTGACGACATTGTAGCTGATTTAAGTGCGGTTTCAAATGCAAATGAGCGACACAAACCAATTTTTCGACCAGAAACTGCTATCGCAGAACTAAAACCTTTAATGGATTTCCATTGGCTTTTAACCAGAAACGGTGATAAAGCGTCAAAAAATCATTGTCTATCGAATGTGATTGGTGGTACACTTACTCCATCCTTTGCCATAATCTTAATTCTAAATCAATCGAAATGGATTCATTGATTTGCAATATATGTGTTGCATCGCTTTTTATTTGAATACTGATATTGAAAGACGTTATTCTAATGTGTCCTTTAAGGTTTTTTGATATGTTAATTAATGTCCATATTTAAGCTTTAATTGCTGCCGCAGTATGGCTGCTTCTTTAATTGGTTGAACAGTATCTCCATTAACAATCTTCCAAAGTCACCAAACGCCCCAAAATGATCCGATCACACCTACATTTTGTACCATACATACAATACAAATACTATCTGTATTTCAGCATAAATAAAAAGTATTTTCCTTCCTAAAATTCTCAATATCCATCATTAGTAAAATTAATCTCTTCTTCGGTTGTCATGCTCATCTTCCGGATGTTGAAACTGTTAACATAATCTTTGGTACATTCGTTGGCTCTGGTAAGCCTGGACGCATTAGCCAGTAGAGCGCATTTACCCTAAATTTCCTCTACATAAAGAACATTCTTCATTGTTTCATATCTCCTTGCGGCTGTAGTCACGTAAGCAGATTATCCACTCGATTTTAGATTTTAGAGAATACTCGATAGCCTCCGTGTAGTCACGTAGAGTTTCTAATCAAATAACCAATTCAATTGTCGGAATTGAACAAAGATGTAGTAATTATAGATTAATTATGACTGGCATTTGCAAATAAAAAAACTTGTTGAGATTTTTGATTAAGCAAGTTCATATACTCAGGATGCAAGTTCACTTACACAATCTTCCAAAATATTTACTTTTCAGTTTTTTACTTTTAGTTAATTGCTTGCTTCAACAATTTTCTGCGTTTTTACATAATTACAATTAATAACTGGCTCAGCTTCGGCTTTTTTTTGGTTTTCAGGTACAATAAGTTTAAGTCAATAATTTTAAAATAGCCGACCATTATTTTAGGTGAAGTGCTTTTCTAAAGTGATTCTCTGTGCATTGTATTGATTCAGCAAAAATGACGATTTTTTAATTTTAGAGATGATGCTTGCTAATTATAGGACTGATTGGTAAACCGGTTTATCAACTTAATCGAAAACTATGTATCAAATATAGCAGAAAACTAACGATTTACTCAATTTTCTCAGGTTTTCTCTATTTGTTTCTACAAATTAAATTCGGTGGCTTCTGTTACTGCTATGTGCGTAAGAACCGTTAAAACCGCATTCTCGAGAATAGTTGATCAACTATTCTATGTTAGTTTGCCACAAACAAAAACAAAAATCAACAGTTATTTGTGATATAAAAAAATTAGTTTGTAAAAGTCAGTTTGAACCAGTTGTACACTAATTTACCACAAAACTTAATTAACTTAAAATTAAAACACTTAATTTAGGCATTAACAGAAAAAAAATAGAACAAATGTGATATTAAATGTTTGACTTATCTTAAAATTATACTACTTATAATGTAGGTACTGTCACATAGTGATATATAAATAAACCACCCTGTATATTAAAGTTAAAATTCTATCCGGAGATTCTATAATTTAGTTTCATATACGAAACTATTCAGAAAAGGCGCATTAAAATACAAGGTGATTCAAAAAAAGTTCAAGAGCTTTTCAAAACATATTTTTTGCTTTTGGAAATGGTTTCACTTAATTAATAGTTTCAACAATCACTATATAAATTTACTTATTACTTGGTTCTGCCCGGAATTATTGATTTAATTTTCTCTAGCCACACTTAGTTTAGAAAATGTTTTTGTTAGCTATCACGAGAAGCCAACGAATACAATAGGTACTAAATATGGAATTGTTGCTTTGAACTATTCAAGACCTTTCGAAATGAATGTTTACTAAAACATCCTTCTACTTTGGACGAAATATCTACCGTACATGAAACTTATTTAATAAGATTAATCAATTTAGTAGACAAAATTCCACAGTAAATTCCGCATTATCCTTGATGTTAAATAAATTTGCATAAAAACGTGAAAGACAATCCTTAATTTAACTAAGTCCATTAGTCTGTTTAAAAGAAAACGCTCTTGATTTGTCCATACAAAGACTTAAGTGCTGCTAACCCGCTCCAAATGGCAACAAAGACCAAAGCAACGTAAATTCCATCATATACAGTTTGCGAGCTATTTCTCTCAAAAAACGTTAGCATTTCAAATAACGATCCAATTCCAATGGCAAATGCGGCCAATCCTAAAAAGTTGTGGACTAATTTTATCACCACTGGCTTAATGTACGATGAAAACGTTCTGGTATTTGCTGCCATCAGTCCAATCAGCACCGATAAGAACATTAGAATCCAGGAAACCAGACCTTAAAAATTGAAAGCGATGAAAAATGGGCCTTGGGTGAGGAAACGGCCTACCTAAAATGGCATGGTTGCTTTGAAAATGAGTCCTCCCAAGTCGTCTCTTCGCATCAGTTTCAATAGAAATCCCAGCAGTAACAGCTAAGCAACTGATGAAAAGCAAAACCCCATGTATGGTGTATCGTTTGGTTCTTGAAATGTGAATTGTTGTAATGTTGTCTTCGGAAAATAATATAATTGCAGCAGCCATTAAAGGAACATACTGAAACAGATGACAAATTTATAACTAGACTAATAGTTTTTTTTATCTTCAGACAATATTAATCAATGCGGACATTTTTATTGCTCGTTTTTTCCATTTATCATCATCATCGTACTTTTAATCAATTATATAATACGAACATAGGTTTGAATATTTGATATACAAATGTCTGTCTACGGATTAATTCTGCTAAAATAAATTAGATATTAAAACCCCATAATATATATATTAAGCTTTCAAAATGGATACATGTTTTAATTAGTTCAAACCTGGGCGCCACAGATTCAACGGAAAAATTTCTTTCTTCATCGATTTTTACTTCGATCTGGCGGTTTTGACCAAAATATTCTAAATATCGGACAATTGCGCTAGGTAGAATTAACACAACAGAAAATGACAATATAATAAGTAAATTAATTTTTTATAGATAAAATAAATAATCTGAATTAAATGAAGCTAAACATTACATGTAGCTATAAGTATCTTTAAGATAAGCCTAAACCATTTGCAAGGAAATTAATTTATCGAAATATACAAAGTTGTGAGACTGCATTTTCGATCAATTTAAATTTACATCAAAGTGGTTAACAAATAGTTAGTATTGCATTACTCTAAATAGTCCAGAGTGAACTTTCAAACAACCTTTGAAGATGTCCGACTCGCATTTCCAAAATGTTGAGATGAAACAAACTGGTCGCGGCATTTACAAGAACTTACTACATACTTTCAAATGATTAACGCAGGTGCAAACCCTCAAAACGAGATCTATAAACTGTGGGTGCAGAAACCTTTCCTACTTACTATTTGAACTTCATCTATAATAAATGTTGAAGTAAATAATAGAAAATAATCAAATATACTCATAAAATTTCATAAAAACAGTTAGTTTGCGAAGTACCAAATATGTGTTGATTTGTTGTTGACTAAATATTTTTCAAAATTGTTCTGATAATGATTTTGATCCAGAAAAATGTATCATGACTTTAGGTTCAACCTTAAAAATTTATGAGCGCGACCAATTGTTAAAGTTACTCATCTTTGTTTAAAAAAACTCTACATAAAAGTGTCTCTAGTTCTTACCGCAGCAGTTGTTAGAACCAAATGCCACAATCTGGTCGCATCCAATGCATAAGTTTCAAAAAATATCCAAAACATGACCATAGTAACAATGGCCAAAATTTGGTAGTAAAAGGTGTTTAAAAGTAGCAGGCATCTTTGAATCCATGAAATCTCATCGGCTTGACCGTAGAGCACCGTCGTTGAAGAGCCATCGATTCTTTTCTCGCTCATTTCTTACAGATGCACTGTCGCACTAAAACTTCGAGTAAATAAATTGGAAAATTTACCCCCGCTGGCTTATAAGCGAATATGCAAAAACGGAAGATCATATTTTTTATTGTAAGTGAAGCAATTGGTCCGGGGATTTAAAAAAATAATGCTCTGTTTAGATTGGTGAGATTAGATGTAATGAATGATTTAAAAACCCTTTCATTGGCAGATTAAGATAGCACTTTAAAATATTCATCTAGACGAGGAGGATTAGAGATCAGTGGCCTATAATGTATGTTACAACGTTTATTTATTTCACTGCACGATACGCAACAAATAATTTCGTTCTCACGCAGGAATCATGTATTCATTATCCCAATATGTTTTAAACATTTTCCCATTTCGTTCATGATCAGTGTTTGCAAGAAACAAGGAAAAGGTTTCAGGAAGAAAATAGTCGCTTCAGGAATTTCACAAAAAATTTATTGGTAAAAAATAGTCACTCCCTGAGAAAAAAACGCAAACTAAATGATCGATAACAAGAAATCAGACTCTGAGTACCCAATGGCAGTGATTGGTAGTTCAGTTAATCAGATTATCTTCACATGAATTTTCGATTCCGCCTCACTTCCAACGAATTGTTATAAAATGTGCTTGCGTCCCCATAAACGGGTTCTCTTGCACCATGCCTCTGACATGAACAATTAAATGAACAACCACCACTTTGGTTCGGCATATGAAGTGGGCTGTTGGGAGATTGACTCAAAGTCGGGCTGTATCCCCGCTGCGGGCCCATAACAGAACGATTTGCTGCACATGTCGGACTTGGTCCTGGACGACTCATTGGGCTCACATTTACGTGAACTACAGGTTGCATGTATGTAGAATAGACTGAAAAAAAAGCATTCAGTTGTTGCCTAGAGGGGGAAATGTGGGTACTTACAATAAAATGTAATGAGGAATATAACAACCATTGCTATGGCCATCATCATGGCATATTTGTAGTTCTGCATAAAGTGAATGATGGGCGATCTGGATACGCCACACTGTTGGGCTCCTTTGAAATCCCCCGTTACTTTCACCAGCACCTGCAAACAATTTCTGTTATTTGCATAAAATCACCTCATGTGTGTATAAATGCAGGGAATTTCACGTTACCCGGATATTTTGCTTGGTACCAACGGAAACCACGTTGATTCCCATCGCGTCTTGCATTTCAGCCAAACGCCAGTGATAATCAATCAACTGGACTTTGTATTTTTTGAAATGTATGTCTTTGGATTTAAGCGCCGATACATACAGGATGGTACTATCGGCTGGTAAAACCTACAGAAACAATAGCAGCGGTTATATATTTACTCAATCGGTTATCTGTCTCACGTTTAGTTCATTCAGTACTTCAGGCAAGCCCTTAATCAGCAATTCTCCAGTGTTGCTCGTTTCTTTCAAATATAACACCGGCTCTACGTACACCCCCGGCAAGAATTTTATTATCTGCTTCTCCGAGGTTATTTCGCCGTCTTCGGTTTCCGCCCACAGCGTTAGATTTGTACTCAATAGGGATATGTCCGAGTTGTTCAAGTTTGTGTTGATCAATTTACACGCGTACTGTCCTGAAACAAACATTATTTCAAGTAAGATAGTGCAAGTTTAGACGTTTGTCAACCTCGGGCACCCCCAGGAGGAGTTATTATTAATTATTTCAAGTTTTTAAGTTTCATTTATTAAGTCATTTTTTATCCAACAAAAATAGGATGGTGATTTCATCCTTGACTTTTTTGATCAGCTGCACGTATGTACGTAAAAAACATTAAAAGGGATTTTCGAAAGTGTATTAAAAAACACAATACATCACGTCGTCAATCATCGACCTAATCTTAACTAATTATGTGTCGACAAACGCATCTTAAAACCCCATTGGAATTTGGAACATTTTCAAAGTCATCAGTGAACAATTATTTTTAGGTCGTACCTGTTTCGGGCACCCAGCTATTTGAAATGTTATACATATCGTGTACGCTGATGTCTAGAGATTCATTAGAGAATTTCATAAAGCAATTGAACCCTTGAGGTCGCACTAGCTTCCGAACATCCGTTCTACATCTCCAGCCCTGAATCTGCATTTAAAAGAATCTCGTGATGTTTCCTAAAGTAAAAAATCTGAATAGACCTACCAGGTTGTTAATTTTCTGTCCTACGCTTTTTTCACTTTGCAACACCAAAACGAATCTGGTCACCGAATGTTCTTCTCCATTAGTAAAAACAAAGTTGGGTGGCAGTAGAAATTCTATAGCATGTACCGGGTAAATGGGCAAATGAATCGGAGCCGACATTAAAAGAGAATGAGTTAGAGTCACAGTTCCAACTTTATTGCCCACAAATCCAATATCCAGGGCGGGATTTATCTCAACTAGACTTGAATCACTGCTTTTCCAGGCTCCCGGAGTATTGTATTCGGATACAACTGGTGACCACAGGCAAACTGTATCGCCCATAGTTAAGTGATCCTAATTAGTTCCCGCAGAAATATTAGTTTTAAGCATTGGATTGGTATTTCTAACAACTTACTAAGACAGGTTTCACCGATTGCTCTACGTGAATTTTTACGTAATCGGATGTCTTTTGAATGCCGTCAGCCCAAACTTTTAACATCGTATGCCCTTCTTTTTTAGTGCTCACCCAAAGCGTCCCATTTTCAGGAAACGATATAATTTTTATTAAGTCGCATCTGCAACCAAAACATTTTCAGTGACTTAAATTTTCCATAAGCCATTCCATTTTACCTGCTGGTTCTGACTTTCAAATCCGTCGGCCCCGCATGAAAGACATTCCCTATGTTATCATGGTAGGAAGCAACCAATAGAAAATCGGTTCCCAAAGGAACTATAGCAATGGGATTGTTAAAGCTTATACGCCAATGAGCCTGAATATTGAGGCTCATGTACTGAATAGGCTTCACCTAGAATTTTGTATTGTGAAATTATTTCGAAGCTCTTCGGTCTATGCGTTCACTTGCCTCAACCACTATGTTCAGTCGTTGTTTTAAGCCATTTGCGTCTGTGGAAATAATTATAAGCAAGGCATGCCCCAGAATGCCAAAAGACTGCAATAGTCCAGTAGATGAAAGGGTGACAATGCGGTCAGCGGAACTGTAAACTGCCTTGTCTGCTAATAGTTCGGTAGATGGAATTTGCTCACCAGGCAAACTGCAACGTTTATTACTTAAGCAAACCAATTCTTTATTGGGAATTTTTAATACTTACGTATAAATAACTTCATTGACCAAATCCATGTTAGTTTCTAATTGAACATGGGAGAATGGGGCCATTAATAGCGAACTTCCAGGAACATGGCTGGGTTTTGTTAGAACGAATTGATCGACAATTTCGATATCGACATAAGCCGAGTACATCAGGGTGTGAACATTTGGTTTATTGGCAACGATTCCGGGAATTGTTACGTTTACAATTACACGAGTTGTTCCCGCTTGCAACCCTGTCAGTTTCAAAACAATTCGATCTGGTCGCCCAATATTAATTCCTGCAAAACATTTAATGCATTAACAACTTTTCTGGCACTCCAAACAATTTCAAAGTCTCACCTAACGGATGATAAACGCCGGTTAAATCTGCGAGCAGTTTATCATCAACTAACCATCTGAACTGAATTGGAGGATCAATGACTGTTCCCAATACAACAGGCGAAACGTCGGGCAATCCAAAACACCAAAAGGGAACTGTGGCTCCTACTCGGAATCTTGTTAATGGGGCTCCGATTTTCACACCTGTTAGTGCTATTACTGTCACTTCTACAAAGTCCTGAAAGTTTTTGAAAGGTGGATAAAGGCGAACTTAAGATTCTTGTCAACAAACATCCCACCTCTGTATACACCATCGATTGTCCAGTAGTAGGATGTACCCCTATAGCTTGCGCAGTAATTCGCGTTTTTCCCATTGCCAGGCCAGTGATTATGCCTTTATCTGATACCTCTATAATTGGGAGGAGAATTACTTTGGTTTCTGGATTTTGACAATTTATTTAGAGCTTGATTAAAGTTTAAAACAACCCGCAAAATACATTTTTTTAAACAGAAAAGACAAATCTTGCATATCAGTAGGTGGATTTAGGAGCTTTGAACTTTTATTTTTTATTATTTATTAACTTAAAGCAGTGGAAGATATTGAGAATCTGAAAATATTGCGATGGATTTTTCCAAGTTTACAAGGTCTTCAGAAAAAAACTCCTGAGTTGACTACGAAGCTTTCGAAAACTGTAATTCCCTCTTCTATCAGGCTAAGAGTCCTGAAGATAAAAAATGAATTTTACGAAATCTCCGTAATCAACTCATTTTTTTTCTGAAGACCACCACACATCGATTCGTCCCAATATTTTCCACTTATCAACGTTTCCCAAGATTTAGGCCAAGAATTTCTTTTCTTGCGGTCCTTTATTCGGTCCCATATTTATAAAACTCATAATATCTTCAAAATCGCACGTTAACACCAAAACCCATTAGCATATCAAATTAAATACTGTTCTGTGTTTTCCAGTGTCACTTACTTGCTGTTTTATTTTCTAAAACAGTAAATATAATTTCAGTATCGGGCTGTGGGCCTCCTTTTACAACCAATTGTATCGAAGCTCCGACCAACACTGTTCCATTCCGAGGGTGTAACTTTAGCGGTTGAAAAACCTGCAGATTCATAGGAGCGCTGGTTACATCCTCATCATTACTTGCAGCGGTAAATACAATTTTCGTAGTCCCTAAGTCGACACCTGAAAGATATTTTTTAGTCAGTTTAGTAATGTGAATACACGGAAATGAACAATCATCTTTACTACAGTTTAAAAGTGGTGGCACATATATATATTTTTTTTAAGTTTACTGGTGAACCGAAGGAAATCGTCGCAGAATCATAGTAAAAAATAAACGCACCCGAAATTTACAGAGTGAAGTTACAGGATGCTTAACGATAAAATGCATTTTATTCGCACCTGCAAAGGATTAAAGAAAAATCAAGTTGTCAATCAATCACATTAGCTTCATTTGAGTTTTTCGGCTAAAGCATTGGTTCGATTTCAATGCCTACAATTAGGATTCTAGTCTAGGCCAAATTTTAGGCCTATGTGCTAAATTTCAACACAAATCTTGCTAGGCAGTTGGCTTCTGCCTGCTTAGCGCATTAAAGTAAATATTAAATACTCCCTTCTACCAACGACGATTCGCTACACTTCGGTGTTTTTCAATTTACTTATATTACACTTACCTGTAATAATATAGCGAATTTCCCCAACACCCCACGGATGTTTGGGATCTTGTTCGGCCCGCTGAATATTTGCAATATTATCCTCGAATTCTGGCCTCAAATCAACCATGTTCAATTCTGGAATATCCATCAAATTGTCATTTTCATCATACAGTCTCACGTTGCAGGGGATGCACTTGGTGATTTCCACTTTGTCTGGCATTTCGACCCGAATAATGCCTACCGACACCACAGTTACTCGCAACGAGGCTGGTTTAGACATTAGACACAAATCCAAAAGTTGTATTGTGACTTCGCCGGATTTAAGTGGAGCTATTTCAAGCTGCTTGTCGTTTTCCATGTAAGTAACGTCCACAATATCGTCGGCGCTTAATGCAATTTCGAAAAATCCCGACCCTTGAAGAACATTGACAATCTTCTTATTCCCTGGATGGTTGAAAAGAGTCAGAGAAGACTCGCCTAGAGCAGTGTCTTCTACCAAGTACAAAGCCAAAGTTGCTTTTATTTCGATTTCGTCGATTTTATCTTCGGGGCCTAAGAAGGCAGGAAACTCTGGCTTGATCGAATGCTTACCCAATATGGCAGAATTGTAATTCATCACGGTAACGTTAATTTCAATCGGACCGATATCAATATGCGGCATGAATGATTGGTAACTTTTATCGGCTACGGCCACCGTGCCTAAGGAGATGTTTTTTGGAAAAACTCCGTCTTTATTGACTAGAATGCCCGCCTCAAAGGGAGAAACTCTCCAGTGCAAGTTGAGACTGGAGAAGTTCAAAAATCTGTTTCCGCAATCATCCCAAACCACAACATCGATATCTATAACGCCGGTACTTTGCACCACAACGTTCCCGGAACTGAGATCCATTGGGCAGTTGGAAGTATCGGCAATTTGTAACTCCGGTTGGAGTGTTATTCTTCTCGGTTTGCCACACACCACTCTTGTTGTAACGCTGCTTGTTTGCCCTTGGCAGTTGGACGCAGTCGGATTGTTAGAGATCATTAGCTTAATGTCGGTTTCTCCTAATTTTCGGCATAGCACCTGAACTACCGTGAAGTCTTCTCCTTGGATCGAATGGAGTGATGTAACATCTTGCCCTTGCGCTACGCTGTTATTTGCACTCACCACTAGTTTTTGGTGATCACCGGCCCTGCCTAACATAGGGCGCGGCCCCCCGGTAAACACTAGGTTAATTGTGGAACCAACTGCTAGTACAATGTCCTTTTTTGGCTGCAACAACTGGAGTGGTCTAAATGCGCTAACAGTAACTGCATCCTCCAACGCCTTGCCATCTTGGAAGTAAGTTACGGTGACTTTAGTTGTACCAACATTTAAGCCCACCATCGCGATATTACCGCATGAAATCCCGACTGGAGGCAACAGGGACGTTTTGTTTTGCTTGAATTTCACATCAGACTGTTTCACTTGGAATGGGAGTTCTTGGCATCTAGTGAATGGAACTAAAGTAGTTGAACGGTCCGATCTTGCGTCTTCTGCATAGAGAGCGATATGCAAATAAACCGGCGATCCTACCTCAGCTTCCATAACAAACTCCACTATTTCCAACTTGGATGGTGGCAGAATAATAAACTTTGCCGATTGGCGATTGTCGTGGTTGCTCATCATCACTGCGGACACTTCAAAGAAGCCATTGGAATGTGTTCGCACATGGCCTGATTGACTAACCACGCCTATAGAGTTGTCGCTGCTGGACCAGAACAATCGCCCATCGCCTCCTTTGGCAATGAGATCAATGTCGTAGGTAGGCCTAGTAACTGGATCCCACGGTAAAATAATCTCTGAAGGTTCTATTGTGATTGCTGGATAAATTATTAATTCGGCTTTCGCTGCTATTGGCGTTTTAAGCCGAGTTTTTCCATCCGCTGTTGTTGTTAATGTAGCCTGTACTGTGGCAATGCCTTGCTTCATGCCGTAACCGGTTAGCCAACTGCCGTTTATAGTTTGCGAAGACGTATAAAACTCTGGAGTGACTTCTAAGAACATTTGTACTGATTCACCCAGGAATAGCTTATGGTTGGAACTATCATATACTTCTGCTGTGAGATCGTGATGTTGCCCAACTAGAATAGCCCAATTCTTATGCGGCATGACATTCAATTGTATATAATCTGGTTCGACCACATGCAGCGTGGCAGCCGGTAGCTTTAACAGAGGATCATCTTTATCCACATTTCGATCTCTTAGAACGATCCTGGTTTTGCCTTGTATTAAGGCAGTAACATTTCCCGACTGCTTGTAAGATGATGCAATTGTTGAATCTTCCGCCTCTATGTAGTACTGGTTATTTGGCATCGAAATTTCTTCCATCCTTCCATTGTTAATCTGCAGAAAATCAAGCTATGTGGAAAAATGGGGATTTATTGAAAATGCCACTTACGTAAAATATTTTGAAAGGCACAATTTCCCCGGCCATCACATACACTTCACCGGGAGTCAGCAGCAAATTAGCGACAATCATCAGCTGAACTTCATGAGTTGGTACCTGCTTGTATTCACTATAAGGAAGTCTAACAGTTACCTAGTGGAATAAACGTGCGGATAATTTTTCAAATTCAAGTGAATCAATCTCTATCATACCTTCGCAGATCCGCTTTTTACACCTTCCAGCAAAATGGAATATCCTTTTTTGTTGCTGTCCTCCAATGATTGTATACCTGGCGGTACTTCATACGGTGAATCGCGATATGAAATGTACCTGATCACAGTCTCTTTATTAGGCCGCAATGGAATTATATTCCAGTCAAATTCCACTAATTCCAACGTGGAAAACTCATTGCCTGTAAATTAAAGAGTTACTTAAATATAGAATTTTTTACAAAACAGAAGGTGCACTGAAAGCAGCTTCTGAAGATGCAAGCCACGCGCGCTTGCGAAACATTAAGAAGAAATTTTTATCCTCAACGGCCGAACAGTCGGACAAATTTACCAATTTTTAAATATATTTTCCATCATATTATGTATACAGGGTTAACCGAGTTACACGAGCACGAAAGATTAGACAAAATTTAACTGAGATTATGATTTTTCTATATTGCGTTGTAAATAACTAGTGAAGTACCAAACTAACCAAAGCTATTTTTTTTCTTTTCAGTTTAAACGAGTTCGATCAAACTGGGTTGTGCAAACTGGGAAACATTGGTAAGTCGATTTGCACATTTCAACTAAAACATTTTCTCGATTCCGCGTATTCCGGATCTTGACTATAACTTTCTAATTTTAAGTCAACCCCCGGAATATTAGTGTATGCGCTGATTTGCTTTTGTTGTTCGAAGGATTTTTTTTTTAATACAGTAAAACAGCGCTTCTTTAAATTTATATGGGCATATAAATCTGGTAATTTTATACAGGGTCCAGAAAAGCACTGGAACTATATCATATACAGAAACAGTAAACCTGAAATATTTGCGGCCAAAAATAAGCTTTGATGTGTGTTTTTCGAGTTCAATTGAAAGCTAAGAAATTTAAAAAAATTATCTAAGCTCTCTAATATTTGCATGGTGGTTAATACTTATTACCGCATATAACGTGTTTAGTAGAGAATAGAGCAGATATTGTGGGTGAAAGGTCGCAACTGCTCACAAACACTAAAAAATTGACAATGATTTGCTTATATTGCAGAGCAAAAGCAGTCTAACATACAGTCTAAAATACAGATAAGTTAAGGCCTTTTAAACAAATTGTTTTTTTTTTGCAAAAAATTGTAAACAGTTTTTTTCACCAAAAACAAACTATTCAGATGTGTGTTTTTTGAGGTTGAGAAATGGATAATTGGCATTATAAACATTCTAAATTGCTTGGGTCTATAATAAGGAAGATATTGTCGGTTAAAGAACACTCCAAAACGCTTGAGAATTTGCCAAAAATGTGGAATATTTTGAAAAAAAATGAAAACGCTCAAATAAATCATGAATTTTTTATAATTCGGATCTAACATGTCTTTAATGGGCCGGTTGCATTCCTCGTTTCCTCGCTATGAAAATGATATAGGAATTGATGTATTCTGAGCGATTTGTGGTTTTTTAAAATAGGAAAATCGGTAAACGTTGGTATTTTCGGTTCAATTGATGCTTTCAACCTAAAAATCGTGGATAATCTACATTCAAATAATAGGGCAGATATCTTCGATTAAAAATTGAAAACTGAAATAGAATTTAAGGCATTTTTCAAGACTTGGACAACTTTTGCAGTGTCCAAAACCTCAAAACAGGTTTTAAGTAGAATGCCTCATGAATGAGGGATTCTGAAAGACCATCTTTAGTTAGATTTATACCTTGGTCATCAAAAGCCTTGACTTCAAAGTCTTCTGGGGCTTCTTCCATGAAAAGCTCCTTGGTAGTGGTGGTGATAGCCAAAGAATGAATAACATCGACGATCACATCGCATCTGAGGTTTTGCTTAGTGTGAACCTCTTCAGCTAGAACCACTGCTATATTCCGAGCTGCCTCTTTGGTCGCCGTACTGACCACAACCTTTGCGGAACAGTGAAACTCCTGGTTTTCCTCAATTAGCGACAGTTGAATAATGTCAGATCTCGTCGTTATCCTGAATGATTGTATGAGCATGTAGGGCACATTAAATCAGCTAGGAACTATTTACCATTTGTAGCAGCCACCTTCTGTAGCTTCCAAAACAAATTTCGATTGGAAATCGTTGAAAATGGGCAACAAAACCCTGGGAACATTTAATTTGGATGCACTGACTACGTTAAATAATACTATCAGCATAGCTGATACACGCAACCACTTCGCCTTCATAATTATTCACTGGAATTAAAAATTGTTCTCAAAATTTGCTTGATCACATTATTTTTAATCAGTTCACCGCAGAATAAATTTAGGTTAAGTTTGAAATCTGTGGTTAGAAAATGAAATAAAACCGGTAAAGTGCGCGGTAAGTATAAAAATAAAGTGGTAGGTATTGATAGGTAACGTTCAACGTTGTCGGATCTGTAACGGTTTTCTAAGGTCTAGATATTTATCTTGGAGTGAATATTTCGTTTGATCGTTTGAATACTTATTCTAAATTTTTGTCGTTTTTCATTAAAGAACACGTTATATTAAAGAGAGAATGATGTTGAATTTGAGGCATTTTGAGTGCCATTGTGCCAGTTGATCCAAGAGTGCACTCATGAAATTTTTGCCTAAAATTTAAAATTTTACATGCGTGATTTTAAAGCTCGATTGGTTATATTTGATATAAGAAGCTTTACAAATATACATATTAAAAGTATCTGAATTTAAAATAAGGTAGATATTGTCGGTTAGAGATCGTCAAGACTCAAATATAAATGAACCAAACATCGCGATTTCGTATGTTGAAACTGAAAATTTTAACGGTTTTCGAAAAGTTTGTTGCATTTTTCGCTCCCTTGTAATGAAAATGATCGGCCTCCACTGGACGAGTTTTCCACTGACAACATTTCACAGTGTATTTTTTGAGCGCATTGAATTGCTCCTGGCGTAATAAGCGTCCGAACAAGCATGCAAAAAGTGTTTGGATCCATAATAAAGTAGGTATAATCGGTTAAAGATCATGAACGCTCGAAAACCACCTAAAATTTATTTATTAATGAACCGACAATGACGGACAAATTAATTAATGTGGCACTGAAGATTCTAATGTGTTTTCTACATTTTTGATGTTGCTCTGTGCCTCAATGCGTAATAATACCTCGCGTCTTACGGCACAACACCTTGAATAACACTAAAATTTACACTAATTCAAAATCTCAACTTTCGGATTAGACATGAATAATACTGTATTGTCTGGCACTTTTGCTGTGTGGCGCTTTTGTATTGATGCCGCTCTGTGTCTCAGTGCGTAATAACACCTCGCGTCGTACGGCGCAGCACCTTGAATAACACTAAAATTTACACTAATTCTAAATCGCAACCTTCGGATTAGACATAGATAGAAAACACTATATTGTCTGACACTTTTGCGTTGATAAGTTCGCTACATTTTTCCCTTCCTTGAGATCAAAATGTTTTAGAAAATTGATATTTTTGGAAAAAATCGACCCCACTCTTTTTGGAATGCATATAAAATAAGATGCGAAAAAATAGCAATTTGAAAACATAAAATTGACAGTATTTCGAAAATGAAACACTTTTGGAGTAAACAACATTACATAAACTTGCCCTTATTTTGAATACTGAATAAGATAAAATTATTAAAAATTAGAATTTCCATTGGAAAAAAAATATTTTGGGCCGTTTTCTCAACTTTATTTTGAAACTTATATTTTTTAACAGTCCTTTCCAACAAGAAATGCGACTCAAATTAAGTAGCACATATTCCCTTAATAAAATAAATAAACTAGAAAAT
This sequence comes from Dendroctonus ponderosae, assembly GCF_020466585.1. Classification (NCBI taxonomy): domain Eukaryota; kingdom Metazoa; phylum Arthropoda; class Insecta; order Coleoptera; family Curculionidae; genus Dendroctonus; species Dendroctonus ponderosae. The sequence goes on from NW_026018814.1 coordinate 7,673,923, forward strand.
GAGCGACATTTTTCGTATAAAGCTCTTTTTATGCAGATTTAATTTTAAGTTTTGCAGCAATTTTGTTCGTCGTCTTATTATACATGTTCTTTGACCTGTATGTGTTTGCAATATAATTCGATCTTAGCTCGTTAAGTAACTCTACTACTAAGCTACTACTCACATCGCAAAATGATATTCCCAGAATATACCTGGAACATTCATGTGATGTACATGCATATTCCTGGGACATACAGGAGTTCCATTATGAACATTCCATGTATGTCCCAGGAATCTGTCAGAGTTAATACACTGAATGTTCATGGTATGTTCTGGGAATGTACATGTGCATGTTCTGGGAATGTACATGGTATGTTCAGTGAATATACATGTATTTTCTGGGAATGTACATGGTATATTCAGTGAATGTACATGTGTATGTTCAGTGAATGTATATGGTATGTTCAGGGAATATACATACATATATGTAACGAAAGAAAAACGATCTTTTATTTCATCTTATTAGTTTATTCACATATTTAAGTATTTACTGTTGTTGTAATTTTTCAACAAGAAGAGTTACTTACAACTAAACTAAAACTAATTAAATGGATAATAAATAAATTAAAATATTACTTATAACTTCGGACTAAAATCAAAATTTACATTTTCAGCATTTTTGCCGTTGTCGCAATGATGTGTGACTGTGAGCTAAAACACAAACCTTTATCTAAAAAACTGCAACTTATTATTTTATATTGCTTACATGTTCCCGTTCTGTGGCTTTTGCCCTTTCATTTTGTTCTCGATTCATCATTAACAATTTTTAATCCTAATTAAAGTGTCTAGCAATATGCTCTTAACAAAAATTCTGTAAGCAATTACAAATTTTAATATTGGTCGCAACAACAAAATACAGTTACTAGTTTTACATTAATAGCCTATTCTATTGTGTAGAAATACAGTTAGGTAGAGCAATTTGCATTGATACATTACTTTCATTTTACTTTTGTTGCTTTCCTTCCAATCCAAGAAAACATGCTTATCGCAAAATAGGAATCAATCAAAATCAAACTGGCAAAAATTAAAAAACACATATAATAGTTTTACATTAATAGAAGAGTAATTAGGTTCAGACAACCTTACTTGCCTCTTATGCTAACATTTTTCGTGTGTGGTTGTCTCACGTGATTCCTAGCGTCTTCAAGTTCAGAACAGCATCACCTGTAGGTATAGAACACGAAATAATAAAACAATCAAATGTATTTCATTTAAATACAAACATACCTTTACATTTTTGCCGTATCTTATGCGAACATTTTTTGTGTGGTTTTCTTTCTCACGTGATCCCTAGCTTCTTCAATGCAATCAAATAAACCAGGCTCAACGAAAAACACCAAAACCACCTAAACCCAAAACTGCAAAAACGCCGAGCATAACAAAAGAGTATGGTTTTTTCTATCTTAAAGTAGGAACATACTTAATCAAACACAAATCGGTTCTTTTCAGAACCACAATTTTTTTCAAAATAAATAACTAGTATAAAAAGAAACAATGCAAATAATTCGAAAGCACGTACTATTTTTGAATTTAAGTCTAAACATAAATAAAATGGTATTTTATGTATCTAAGGCAAGAAATAAGCTGTAATATAGCGAGTACACATAAATATATAGCGAGCGAGGTATTTAATAGGCTTCTGTACCGAAGTAGTTAAACTCAGAGACCGGAAAAACTAAAATAATATAAATCTAAAACATTTTTCATTATTTACCTAAGTATTTTTCTATCATTAGTATTGACCTAGACAGAGAAATGTGAATTATCAATAAGGAAAAGCATTTACTCATTAAATCGTTTACTTGTACACGCAAAATTTATTTTTGACAAATTTTATTAGTCTGGTTCAATAAACACCATATTTTCAGTATTTCATAAGGGTCTCAACGTTTTAGTAGTAAAACGATTTACTTTTACATGCCCTTACTTTTCTGCTGCGTACACGCAAAATTTATATTCAACCAATTTGGAATAAACCGTGGATATACATACATTCATGTATATTACCGGAATATTTGTTTTGAACATACTAGGTATATTCACCTGCACATAAACACATTATGTACATATCTGGCATGTTCGTCTGCACATATACACAATTTGTACATATATGTAGATACCTAGGATATACCTATGTATATTCCACGAACATTCAAGTTAGGAATGTTCACCCATGTATATTTCCAGGGTATTCCCGCAATGTTCTGTATATTTTTTGAACATTCTGGGATGTTCATAGAATATCAAATGCTATCTGGGTACTAATGGTAATAATGTTTGAAAATAAGTACAAAAGCACATAATCGGTTTGAACAGTTTGCAGATGATCATGCTCAAAAAAGTGACTCGAGTAACTTCCACAGCAAACAAGAGAAAGCTTTCGGCATTTGCTCAAGAAATACCGTTGTTAAATTGGACTTTATTTTCCTGTTCGACTCTTGAAGTTTTTGAAAAACCAAGAACAAGCAAATTACGTTAAAAAAATAAAGAATAAAATAGAGAAGGTTAAAGAGAACTTAAAAAAATCCTAAAAATATATACTTACCATTAATCAAACAGAACAAGGTCCGGTCTTATGGTAATTAAAGAAAAATAATTATTAACTGAAAATATTGAAAAAACCTGACACCATATGACAAGAAACACGTCATAAATAATCTGTAAATCGAATGGTTGCAAATTTTCTCAATGTTGGTACAAGTGGCAGATTTTTGGCGGTTTTTTGATATCCGAAAAGCAGGCGTTAAAACAACATCGCACGCGGTAACTAACGTAAACGTTTACCATAGTTTTGGTATTTGTTTCATAAAAATTAGATAAAATAAGATCAAAATGCGAGAAATAGTGCACATACAAGCTGGACAATGCGGTAACCAAATTGGCGCAAAAGTAAGTAGATAAATTCAAATGTGCGATCATATTCTGAACAGTTTGATTTGTATCATAAAGATTATAATTTTATTGGCACTAGTAAATGAGTGATTATTTGAAAGGACAATTAGAGTAATTTTTCTTTCGTTAACTTTTAAATAATAAAAAATTCAATAATAATATTATATTTTTTTAAATAAATTGACAAATGAGTGGTGAAATTGAATTTATTTCAGTTCTGGGAAGTTATTTCCGATGAGCACGGCATTGATCCCACTGGAACCTATCACGGGGATTCGGACTTACAGCTAGAAAGAATAAACGTTTATTATAATGAAGCTACCGGTGGGAAGTATGTGCCCCGAGCCGTGCTCGTTGATCTCGAGCCTGGCACCATGGACTCCGTCCGTTCTGGTCCATTCGGACAAATTTTCCGGCCAGACAACTTTGTCTTTGGACAAAGCGGAGCAGGAAATAACTGGGCCAAAGGCCACTACACAGAAGGCGCCGAACTAGTCGATTCAGTATTAGATGTGGTTAGGAAAGAAGCTGAAGGATGTGATTGCATGCAGGGCTTCCAGCTAACGCACTCGCTAGGCGGTGGGACTGGATCGGGATTAGGTACTCTGCTAATTTCGAAAATCCGTGAAGAATATCCGGATAGGATTATGAACACGTTCTCGGTAGTACCGTCCCCGAAAGTATCAGATACTGTGGTCGAGCCCTACAACGCAACACTGTCCGTTCACCAACTGGTGGAAAACACCGACGAAACCTACTGTATCGATAATGAGGCTTTGTATGATATTTGCTTTAGAACCCTGAAACTAACCACTCCAACGTACGGCGACTTGAACCATTTAGTTTCGGCCACAATGTCCGGCGTAACCACTTGTCTAAGATTTCCCGGTCAACTCAACTCAGACCTACGAAAACTTGCTGTAAACATGGTTCCATTTCCTCGCCTGCACTTCTTTATGCCTGGCTTTGCACCTTTAACATCCAGAGGTAGTCAACAGTATCGCGCCCTCACAGTTCCCGAACTGGTTCTTCAGATGTTCGACGCCAAAAACATGATGGCAGCTTGCGATCCCCGTCACGGACGATATTTAACCGTTGCTGCCATATTTAGAGGGCGAATGTCCATGAAAGAAGTCGATGAACAAATGCTGAACATCCAGAACAAGAACAGCAGCTATTTCGTAGAATGGATCCCCAATAATGTGAAAACTGCTGTGTGTGATATCCCTCCAAGAGGCCTCAAGATGTCCTCAACTTTCATCGGTAACTCCACTTGTATTCAAGAACTTTTCAAGAGGATCTCAGAGCAGTTCACAGCCATGTTTAGGAGGAAGGCATTTTTGCACTGGTACACAGGCGAGGGAATGGACGAAATGGAATTTACTGAAGCCGAAAGCAACATGAATGACTTAGTTTCTGAATATCAGCAATACCAAGACGCGACTGCTGAGGAGGAAGGCGAGTTCGATGAGGAAGAGGAGGCCGATGAGGGAGAAAATTAGAAGTAACACACTTCGCTTTTATACTTAAGACTCGCTGTTGATTAAATCTTCAAGTATACGTTTGTATTCTGCCTGACATATTTAAACATTGCAACATGTCAAGCACCTGCCCAAGTTTTCGATGTATTAAATACTTTACTGTATTAATGTGATGTGTCTCATTTTTTGAGTGCATGTTTATTGTGGGGTTACCTCAAAATTAACATGTAACTCCTTCAAAGTGTTTCCTTCCTGAACTAATTAAAAATTACGCTATTTAGTATTGGAAAAAAGTTGCTGTTACACATTCGCTTCTAGTAACTATCAACATTCAACCACGGTTAGCAGATTAAAAACAATATAAAAAAGCATTTCGTAATATTTCTTTAATTCTATACCCCCTCGAGGCATTCTTCTACAGAAGGGGCTAATTTCGTAACGCTTCGGCGTACAGGACATGAATATCACACTTGCTTTAAAATAATTGATGATCTGCGACTTATCAGAGGCTGTCTCCTTAAGGTGTCGATTGCTGAACGTTAATTAAAATGGTGTGTCTTGTTGCCTTATGAAAATAGGTGTGGCTGATGGATCGGCTCAATCGAGACTCTAAAAGAGCAGCCTTACTATAACTACTTGATCATGAATAACTCACAGGTTATTAACTAATAACATTTAGCTCGTAGCATAACTAACAACGATATATTAAAAACAACACTTTAGAAATTTTTAAATTGCTCATTACATAGTACCTAATTAAATATATTCGACAATGAATAGGCTATTTAAAGTCTCTAGTTAGGGGAAAATAAAGCAATCATAATATTCGTTCCACAACTGAAACGTTAAAGTTAGTTTCTCATCAGTAACAGTAATAGGTAATCAGTCATAGTGGCATGTAGTAATTCTAAAATCTTACCATTTTTCCATACAAGCTGAAGACGACGACTTGCCGTAATAAGGAAACATTATTTGGAACTACGATTTCTAAGAGAACTAATCGCCTAGTTAAGGTTGTTGATTACTTGTACTTGGCTTATATCTATGCAGTTTCAACGAAACTTTACCCATCGCAGTCTTTAATATGGCCCCTGCTTCTCCGCTCGTCACATTCTCCACATTTTGCCCATTGACGGCTATTAAAATGTCGCCTTTTGCTATTCTACCATCTAGTTCTGCTGGCGTTCCGGGTACCTGCGCAAACAGTTAGTTTTTACTAACTTTACTAACTAACTAAATTATTGCGTTTTTGATAAATCCCGAAACAGGGTTTCTCAAAGTAAAGTTTTCTGCAAACTGGCGCAATTACTTACAATATCAGCAATGTAGACACCTTTCCCCGATTTCTTTCCATTAATACTTAATCCGAGTCCTTTTCCAGGTTTCTTAACTAACTCCACTTCCATCGGAGAATATTCTACATTGGTTGGTCGAAATACAATGATTTTCATCTGGAACATCAGGAAATTTTACTTTATTATCGACAGTGTCTTGAATAGTCAATTAAAACTTGAAACATCTTAAAACGTACTACCTTTGGCAGTGTTTGTCTCAAAGCTTGAGATGCAGTTGTGTTTGTACTTTCCCTAAGAGAAGTTCCATTGACTTCAACAATTTGGTCGCCCTCTTGCAGCCGGCCATCCTTATCTGCGGCCCCGCCTTGATAAATTTCCGTCAGAATAATGGCATTCTATAATGTGATAAAACAAGTTTAGATCATTAAAATATTGCGAGCAGAATAAAACCTGAAGTTGGTATGTTCGGATAGCGGGTTTTGGGAGTGAACTTGAAACCCCCTCTTATTCTCTAAGACAGGTTCTTGAAAAATTCTAGCAGAGAAACGTTTGAAAAATGTACAGGGTGATCCTTTCCTAAGACACACTTTTAGAGAAAATCGACATATTTTTCCCAGAAATATACCAATATTTTTCCCCATCTAGGTATTTAAAAAAAATTCTCTACCTATTTTGGCTTAATTGGATAGTTTTTTGATAATAATTGGATAATATATTTGGCTTCATTGGAATACTAAGAAGCCTTTAAATTGGAAAAAAATGACGTGTCCAATAAATCACACAAACAGGATTTAAATAAAGTCTTTCATTGAACAAGAATTGACAATCATGGAACCCATAACTAAATGTGGAATGTAATTTAATTTGCAAATATAATTGGAAAAAATTATGCAATAAAACAAAAAAAGAATAAGTGAGAGAAATAGAACTCCTTCAGCAAGTGTAGATCACTACTTACTTTTCAAATTATTTTTAATCCGGACTTATTCTTTTTTTTATTACATAATTTTTTCCAATGATATTTGCAAATTAAATTACATTTCACAATTAGATATGGGTTTTATAATTGTCACTTTTTTTAATGAAATACTTGATTTAAAACCTGTTTGTGTGATTTATTAGACTCGTCATTTTTTTCCAATTTGAAGGCTTATTAGCATTCCAATTAAGCCAAAATTATTATGCAATTATTACAAAAAAATATCCACTTAAGCCAAAATAGGTAGACAATTTTTTTAGAAATAAAAATTAATTGAAATTCTACGGGCTACCTAGGTGTGAAAAAATATTGGTATGTCTCTGGGAAGAAGTTTTCGATGACGTTATTAACGGCATTTTTTAATTTATTAAATTTTTTTGTTTTCGCTGAAACTCTACCTTAGAGCGTCACATTTGAGACCCTAGATTTGGAATTTAATTATCAGTTTTCGTTTTGGCACAGTAGACCTTGGGCGTCAAGTGTGAATCACCCTGTACACAAAAACTGAATAATCTTGACTAGACCACTCTTAATCTCCTAGACGGTAAATGACACATTTTTTACCCTTTGGACTTTGCCAAGGGACCTACAGTTCCTCCCAATTGTTTGAAACTTTGAACACTTACATTTATAACGGTGTCTTTTCCCCCAATGAACGAAATACCAAGGGCCTCATCGTTGGTATTTATTTCAATCACAGTATCTCTCCCTGGGACTATCGAACAGGATAAGGGATCCGCTGGAGGTTCTAAATAGAGAATTATTTCGCTTTAATTTACAATAGAATAATCGATTTTCAACGTTTTACTTGTACCTTACGCATATTTGCCAAATCATAATCAAGAGTAAGTCCTAACTTACCAGGTACAGGTGTAGTAGGCCTAGAAGGCGTTGTAGGAGTTTTCAAAGTGGCCTTTCCCACGTCTTCAGCATTTGGTTGCGATGGAGGCGTGGGGGTGACGGCTCGAGCTTGGTCTTTTTTGCCAGGCTTTGAGACGACTAATGTCACGAGCCCTTCGGTTCTTTTAAGCAAGTTTGCAGCCTGGAAACAAACAGGAAATTTAAACATTTTCTTTGCAAATGCGCTTTGAATAGAAAAGGAGGAAAACAGCCACTATTCGGGAAAAATACACGCTCGTCCAGTTACAGTACCATTAGGACACATCTTGGTTGGTCGACACGCAATCGAAATGCTACAAAATCCAACAGGTTAAGCTCCCGCACGTCTACAGCTTCCCGAGAGCAACAAATTTGATCGTTGCGCGCATTCATTTAATTATTCTGCTTATCTCTTTATCTCTAGATTTCGTTTAACACTAATAAATTAATGATGAAGGGGGTTCGCTTATTGGTTTACACATTAAAGCGGGGCGATTCGTGAAATCATCTATTCACTGACTCTCAATGAGTAAAGAGAAGTTTACAGGGCCTCATTAGGCATTTAAGCGGTGTAACCCGCTTAATTAATCAGCATAAGAAAAAGGCCAAAAAGCTAAAAATCGATAATGTTTCTCGTTATTTTTCTGTTTGGAAAGTCATCAAGTTTTCATCTAGTTTGGGATAGCTAGTTGTTATTGCAACTTTTCCTGAATTTTTATGCGACTTTTTACTGTTAGAGAATTTCTTGAATGCTATTAAACATATGGGTATAACACAAATAACAATTTAGATAAATATATTAAGGGGAATTTATCGGAAGAAAAATAGATATGAAGACACTACTCTCAAAAACTCATACAGTGTTCAAAAGGAATATTGTTAGCTGGCTTTACAATATTTGCAAAAGTAACAAAACTTACCGTATCATAGCTGGAGCCCACTAGAGAGTCTTTATTGACCGCCAGGATCATTTCTCCAATTTCAAGGCCAGCCTTCAAAACAAAGAACACATTGAGGCAAACAAAAATAAAACCATTACAAAACAACTACAACTAGAACTAAAGCTACTATGCTACTGGCATGCCATGTACCTCTGTCCAACAAGAGACGTTTTGCTACTGTGCATTTGTACTTGATAAAACCGGGTTTCCCATCAAACATGCAAGAAGAATCAACAAATAAACTTTTAAAAATAATTTGGTTGCTACAATATGGTGCACATAACTAAATTATAAATTTCCCAGCTAATAAGATAAGGCGGAAACTCGTAACGTTCAAGCGGGGTGCTTTAATGATCCAGCTCATATGGATGGTTTAAATTGGATTTTGAATGGATGATTGTCGGCTTTGCACTAAAATATCGCATACCTCTTCTGCAGCGCTGCCTCGTTGAATATCTGATATGAATATGCCTTGTCCAACTTCGGCATGTTTGCCTTCTATTATCATAATACCCAAACTCGGACTTGTCTGCTCCACAAATAATACAATAATTAACCAAAAAGAAAAAATTACTGCTAAATAATAAACACAATTAGAATTTGCGTTAAATTCTATGTTAAAACATCTGCAAGTTTGAATAACAACGCTTGCCAACTTTTAAATATTATGTAAAAACAAAACTGTTCATTACAAGTAAAATAACTAAAATCCGTACTTAGACAATGTACGAATTTGCAAACACCCACCTTTTTAATAGCCAATGTTCGGACATTTGGATAGGTGGCACTGAAATGTTCTTCTGATATCTGAAAAAAATGATAGAAACACCATTATAACTCAACTTAATTGAGTAAGCATTGAAATGACAGAAATAAATTCGACTTTGAATGCATCATTATCAAGTAACTATAGACATAATTTGGTTCAAGCGAAGGTTTTTGTCGGCAATTCATCAGGTATTGCCATAAGAACTATGACATCAGTTATATAATTCGCCAAATTATAATGTTCTGACTTGAAATAAATGGGTTTTATTGTTTAAACTTTTAAGGCTGATCCAGATAAAAGATAATTTACTGTAAATTTATGCAATTTTGCATCTGGGGATATAAAGTCGAGTTTTAGTAGTTAGCGAGCTTGGGGGAGACGGGACTTGCATAAAAATCAAATATAATGCATTAAATCCAAAAGTCTTAATAGAAAATTTGATATGGTAGTTAATGGGTTCTACATCCGATATGATTTATTTATTGAAAGTATTTCCATAATAAAAATTATAAAAAGATGAACTTGCCTTCAATTGTGCCTGTCTCGTTCGTTTCGACAGTAGAAATATCTCCAGTATTCTTTTAACCCGAACAATGTAATATAATTTTGACATCATTTCTTATATTGGACCATTAATAACTTTTTAAGCAACCTTAAAAACAAATACACATTTAAACAAGCAAAGGTGGCCTGCATGGCCATTGGCAGGGACTTAGGAGAGCATTCGAAACATTTTGCCAGCGGAAAATTGATTAGTTTTTCACACATTATTGCTTGTCTAGTGCATTCAGCTAAACCATCACTCAGACACTTAAATCATCGCCAAATCATATTGCCAGACGTCTAACACTATGTGATACACAAGAGCGAATATTGGGGTGTTCACATGGAACCTCACGAAAGTGGAAGGTAGAACTAATAAAGCCAACGTAAAACGTGTACTATTTAAATTACTTAACAGGTACGCAATTTAAAACTATACTGTAAGCAATTTTGAAACACATACGACAAGCCAATAAAATACTTTCAGAACATAATTAACAGTTGATTGTAAACATGGAAAAGCTCACATGAGAAAACCACACTAGCACCAATATAATAAACAAGTTGAGGATTTCCCGCGAGAAATTTCAAAAATTCGTACCGACGAAAAGTTTAACAGAAGTAGTTTGCACTACTCGCTCGTCGACCTTCATTACATTATTTGTAATTATCCAATCTAGGTAGATAAGGAAACGAGACTACAGGATGAACACGTTCGATTCGACCCGGCGGACTCTTAAAAGAAAGGACCCAATAACAATATTCTATCTATTATTGGTTATTAGTACCATATGAATAAGTGATTCAACTTCGTACTTATTCCCCTACTACTTCACAATTTACCTAAACTGGTAGAAGCCGAGTGGAAGGGTATAATTAACAATCGATAAGCAGAATTTCCGTCACTAAAAGGTCATCAAATCACCATTTATTTACTACTATTACACGACGCTTCAATTTGTTGTCAATGCTAGAGGGTTTTGTCTCGCTGGCATGGTGCTTAAAATTTCCATAACACCACACTAAGTCATCCATAAGTTCCTTATCTCAATCATTAAATATAATTAATACAAATGAGTTTCTTTTGTCTGTTCCAAAAGTGAACTGATATATTCGCCAGTTCCTTATGTTATGGCAAATTACTTAAATAATCGCATTTGCACTGTGCATTTGCGGTTTTAATCTGCCGATTTCCTTTATTTTCGATAAGTTCTTCACGAATGGCTTTAAATAAATCAAAGTGATTCAAAATTTTTCTACGTTTCTTGATCTCGCCACTCGTTTGCCTGTCGCAAGCCGGCATCAATATAACGTTCAATATTTTCTTTTCCCAAACATCCCATCATAGCAAAATATTAATAATTTCATTCATTCATATCCTCCTTCCCGATTTAGTTTTATCAACCGGATATAGCAAGCCTGCCGAAAGGAAAAATCCGAGCAATGGATCCGGAAAGCTTATATATTTTTGTCAGTTTTGCTGTGTTAAAAGCCCGAAGATTTAAATTGGCCTGCTTGGTTATTCTAATCCGGCTTGAGCGATTTAGGAACGTAACAAGCCGTTAATTCTGTTTATATTATTGAATGCTGTGTAAATAAATTGAGGGTGTGATTAAAATTGTGTTGTTTGCGCGGATGCACATTGAAAAAAAATACCGTGCATGTGTTCTTGAACCTATTGAAACATACCAGGCGGCAATATAAATGTGAAATACTATAAATAAATAGCAATAGTTACTATGTGGTCTCGAACAAACGTGTTTTAAAAAAAACGACTTTATTGAAGCGAGTACAGGATGAGAATGACTATAATCTTGGGCTTGCATGTTAAGGAAAACAATCTTAAACAATAGACACTAAGATGCTGAATTGCGTCTGGCTGAAATGCAGTCTTAGTGATAAGGCGATTGTAACTCAATATAGCCAACAAAAAAATTGAAACTCTACTGGCCGAAAAGAACTAATTTCCTGGCTTTTCGTCAGCACGAACGGCATCCTTAGAGGCGTTTTGCTCGAAATCTTACTCTGGAAATTTTCTTCCTGACGTTTCGCAAGCACAAGTGATTTGCATCTTCAGAGGTGGTGGCTATGAACAGCGTAAGATTTCGAGCAAAATAACCCTGAGGATGTAAGTCACTCGTGCTTACAAACGTCAGGAAAAAAAATCTAATCGACACATTTGCTAGTTACATGTATTGTTGGAGATGTAAAATTTGGCAAACAGTTACAACCGCTTGAGTTTGACTTAATGCACTATAAAGGAAACCTTCATGGTAATTTGTCGTTCTTTATAGACACGGGATTGTATTTTAATATGATGTGTATGTGTGTTTTACATTTTACAGTATGTTCAACAAATTAGCATTATCACGGGTATTCCGTGTTTTATCGAGTGTGTTTATTCGAATGCTTAGAAGTATAAATAGGGTTTTAATGAAACAAAGATATGTTGTAAAAGGTGTTTATTAACTTTTTTAGCAAGAAGTGGATACCGCGTGATTTGCCGTAGATAAACTGGTACTAGATTTGAGTGTTAGAGATGTGAGATAAAGTTGAATAAGAGTGTTGATATTCTGCAATTGAGAGTTTATTCCCATTTTTTTTAAGCTTGAAAGTTAGTAACAGAATAAACTGAAACACACGCGATTTTTAGCAGCAACTTTACGTAAAAAACCAAACAAAATCACTAGTTCTAATGCAGAAGCAAGCAGAGCAGCTGAACATTTCAATCGGACCAAAACATGCAATGTATTACTTTAAAAGCAAGAAAAAGCGTTCAATCCGAAAGTAAGAAAAATGTGCGATTTTCGAAATAATTGGATCAAAAGTGTTTCATGAAAAATACAGTAATTAATATTTTTCTATAATTCTGTGAAAGAAAATTGTGGAGGTATGCCAAAAGCTCGTATTGTGACGATTATACGCAGAACATTTGACTTAGTTTGGAAGAAAACTTCCATCAGACAAGCAACGAGCAAGGAAAACTTTATTTGGAACATTTCCCGCCAGCCGTTTGAGATCCAAAAAGTTTTATACAAATTAAAATTACCGCTGCAAAAGCTCTAAGAACATTATTTCCGTGGGTGCTTCGAAGTTTGTGAAGCGAAATGAAGCTTTGCTCATCTTACGTAAAATTGCAACATATCACACAAAAGAACCATTAAGAACGAATAAATAATATAAAAATAGACGAATTAATAAATAACTTAACATTTTCAAGCAGGGAATGAGAAACAAATTCTACTAGACATAATTATCGAAAATGAAGCTTGGATTCGTACTGCGTTGAACTAGGTGAGGAGCTTTAGCAAGCAAGAAGTTGAGAGTCAATTTTAAACATTTTCATATTTTCAACGTCAATACAAAACTCGGAAAAATAAAAGAATACAGAAGTATACCAATTCAATGGCAAAAGAACCAATGTCTTTATTTCGGTGTAAAAATTAATCACAAGGTATTTAGTTTGCAAGCGATTTAAAAACAGAGGAAACTATGAATGCAGCGAAAAAAACACGAAAATCTGAAAGCAATGAAAAACTGTTCTGAAAAAACAGTAAGAAATTTCGAGCGCACTTCAAACAAGGATCACTTTAAAGCGGCGTCTCTGGATTTTCTTTCTCAATTTTCGGAAAAATTAAATTGAAAACATTTTTACCGAATTCCTACTTTCGCTACATTGAACAAATTCAGGATAAACCATTTCCTATTCTTCTTTTAATATACTCATAATGATAACGACAGTCATAAGAAGTTTTAATTATATAAAAATATATATTTTATATAAGTTTTCAATCACAAAATGAACCAATCACCAACCATTCAAAAGCGAAAACGAATGTTTTATTAATTTTCATTTTATAAATATATTACTCATACACACAGCTGTGTATTTGGGAAAACAGTTGAACCTTTATGGTTCAACTGTTGAAATTCGATCTTCAACTGTTAATATCTTCTAGAAATTTTCGAAAAAAAAATTTCAATATTTTTCTGGTACTTCCCAAGGTAGTCTCCTTATCCCCCCTTAAAAGGAATGACGCCAATTTTGAATCACCCTGTATAAGGAGCAAACTTCACATATGGAGTCGGTATCTTAAAATATCCATAAAACCTGAGAATTTTGGTTTTAAAGTACACATTGCTAAAGCAGAGTGCCAGGATTTTGCCAAACGGAAAAGGAAAAATAAACCAGCCAAATTAACTTCCTAAAGCAAATAAGTCCAAAGAATAAGACTTAAAAGTAAATAGAAAACTTTATGGAATTGGCCCGAAGATCCCTCAACCGTCGTATGGACATGGATTGATATTTGTGGCAAAATAATGAGTATAAGTCGAAGAAAAATCCTCTAATCCTCTAAAGGAAGACATAAAAATCAGATTTCTCCGAAAATTTTGAAATTCAACTACCAACATCGTGGCGTGTAGCAACAAATTGACAAAAAACAACTTACCTCTTCTGCAAGTGAAACTGGAAACTGAGTGATTGGTTTAACGGCAATATCATCGACGGCAGCTTTTCGCCTAAAAAACAAAAACTAAAATAGAACAGGAAATCAAAGAAAAAAGCTGAAAACTAGTACCGAAATGCAAACAATTGGCGACGACAAACAAGGGTGAGCATTGATTAACCCACAGAAGCAACTAACATCATTACGAATAATACCAGGTAATTGTTATCAATTATATTAACTGGATGGGGAAAAAACCTGCCGCACAAAACCAACGACACACTAGAGTAACACGACTACTCGTTCTCAAAAAAAGAAATGTATATTATGTTAAAATATTTGAACTTTGACTGTGCTGAGGTTCCCGGATCTTTCACAGACCTCTAATTGCAATGAAAAATCGCGCAAAATTCAGTCAAATAAACGCGACACTTGAGCGCAAACCCTCCAAATTGAAATTCAAATATAAAGGAAAATACTACAGAAAACAGCGTTTTAAAAAAACATGCATCAAAGTCGGAAATAAAACATAAAAAGTAAACAAACCCATCTGGTTAATCAAATGACCGATGACAATTTTCAGCGTTGCCAGTTCAATCATAGAAGAAGAAGAAATAAATTGATAGAGAAAGAAGATACATAATTAAGAATTTACAAAGAAATTGAAAATATTTTTTATTAAGGTTGGAAGGGATTAACAAAAAACAGAAAAAATATTTTAATAACCGGTGAAAACAATTTGAAAATGGTTTTAGACTCCTGTAAGAGCAAATTTCTATCTATTCTAGTAGGCGTTTGATTAATATGCGTTCATTTTTCTATTCATTATTATTTCATGTTTTCATTCTTCTGCATATTGCTTACTTATACTTGAAGTTTTTCGACTAGTTGTTATTGCCTACTAGACTTTTTTGGTGGTTTATTTGTTTTTGTGTAAAGGATTTTCAGTTGAGTACTTTTATATAAAAGTTGTATATTAAGTATAAAAAGATTTGAGATTTTGCAAAAAGCGAATATTTTTCGAAGGGCGTGCTGTAAATCCACCGATTGTTAAATTCAATTAAAAAATCGCCCACTTATTTGAGGAACACCTTGTATAAATATGGAGATTTTCGTAATTTTCTTGCTAAGTAAGTCTGGGCACGTTTTCATAAAATCTCCACGGGTTTTAATTATCTGGTGTTTACTGCATTAGAGATTATCTCCGGATTATCTTAGGATCATTTCAGACTGATTAAAGTTATGTTGTGGCGCAATCATTGTTTGTAGCGATTGCTTGAAAATGAGTGATTTCTGAGGTTTCTGCTTTCATATATGGCAGCTTTGGAAAAACAATAAGAAAAGCAAACACAGCATTAAAATGACGAGATCAGTTTACGGTCTAATTTATAAAAGTCTTGAAATTAAAAAGTGAATTTTTGCTTGAGAACAATTAAGGCCCTAAAATGTATTCATATTCAAGACTTCTAACGTTTAGTATTCTTACTAAAGTATGATTACTTGGTTTTTTACAATCTGGTCTAGTGAGTATGAATAGTGCTACAAATTTGCGAATTTTCGAATTTCTTGACGTGCACAATTAATTCTGGGCTAATCAATTGATCAAAAGGGCGTATCTGGAAGAAGAATAATAAGAAACAATTACCAATCCAGGCAATGAAATAAGGACTGGAAAAATAACCAAAAACAAAAATTTCCAAACATTTAAAGGGTTGGGTTACAGCACCTCACCTTAGTAATTGGTCTCTCCTGAGGGTGACACATTTATTAAAAGAAAAATTAATTATTATTGCAGCTCGCCGCTCTATTAAAATTTTAAGGCCAAATTTAAGGTTTATGAGAATTTCAAAGAGTTTATAAAAGAAAAATAGACTTTAAATTGAAAATAAACTCAAGTTGGAGTTGGAAAAGTTTCATTTTATGCTTAATTAATGTTATTGGATGTTAATAGAAAAAGTAGAAAGTTAGAGGAGATCTTAATGAGATTATATAACGAAAAATTGGAGTGTAAAGCTTATTTAATTAAATAAAATTGGGTGAGAACAATATTAAAAAATAATTTTTAACAAAGATTTGGCAGAATGTGTAGCCGATAACGTATATTTTAATGTTGTTTTTTTTAAAATAAAATATTATTCTTTTTCTAACAATTTTCTTGTTATTGAAAAGTCGGAATTGCTTTCACAAAATTAGTTCTTGAAAATAAATATTAAAAATAAGTAGAAAGCTTCAGAATAAAGTCAAATAAAACCAGGAACCAAGAATTCTTAACGAGTTCACTTACATCCAACCTTCCAGGAAATTTTACATCAACTCCTGGGAATAGCAGTGTTAAAACCTGACGGAACTTGGTACTGGATTAAGGGGTTGCATTTCAGAATTCATCTAAATACTTTTCTTTTTCTAATGAGTTCAGTAGTTTTTTGAAAGGCGCGTTGGCAAGCGAAACTAACTTATTATTTTTGCTTACTTCACAAGTGAATATCAGATGTAGAAGTGGACTACTATCAGGATTTATCGACTAATCCTGATAATTAAATTCTAATAAATTTGATAGGAAAATATTGATCTTTACGTGGCGTCCTAATCAAGTTTAGTTCTAGCAGTTGAAGCTGGAATATTTACAGAATTTCGATCAAATACGCACCATGTTATTAATAGATAAAACCAGCAAGGCAATATAAAGTCTACTAGCGAAAAATTGGTACGTTACCTTAAAATAATGACTTTAAAAACAGGTCCTGTTAGACCTTTAATAATCGCAGAAGCGTTCAGATGACATCGACCGTGTAGCACAACACCATTGACCTAGAAATCAAGAATAAATGATACTAACCTTTCTTTGACACAACTGAGAAGAAAATTCATAAATTTCAAGTCATATTTTGCACACTTCGAGCGAACATCTCAGGTGAAAAAGCCAACCAACTAAAGGTGTCCCGTTCGCGCGATACTGTTTCGAAACATTATAAATCGCTTCGTCGCATACGGAAATAATAAGTAAATAAAAACATTCAATTATCAGCTGCGCGACTTGGAGTTTGAGTAACAATTATAAAATTACAACCTAATCAGTCGGATTTCACTTTTAAAAGCTGTGGATTTGGAGTTGCGGAATCAGTTTTCGCCCGTACCTTTTAGACTGGCTTTTGCGGTGCCTAAAAATAGTGTCGATTCTTTAGTTTGGTTTATCTTCCCACGCTCAATCGCTAATTTATCTTGGGAAACTCTTAAATATTTCAGAAATTTTTATTTATGCTCTTATAAACAATGATGAGCGAAAAGAGCTAATTTTGCTTTAAATCTCTCCACCTATCACTTTAATATTGGGTGCAGAAAAGCAAAATGTTTAGTAAACTTGTGGTTTAAATAAGAATATTGTCTGAGTTAATTGTGAACAATTTCCAAAATTTTCTGGTTATTAAAGCAGCTGCAATCCAGGGCGAGTCTAACTTCGAATAAATTCTGTAAATCAGACAGATAATTTTATACAKAGTGTTTCAAATTCGAGGTATGGTGACATCTACTGCTGAATATTTCGGAATTCCTGATCGATCTAATGAATAATCTCTAATGTAGCCACTAGACAAATTTTTCCCATTGCAATAGCTTTCCTTACTTACTTCCAAAATTTCGTCGCCGATCTCTACAGATCCTGTTTTGAAAGCGGCTCCATTCGGGTTCAATCCGCAGACAAAAACAGCCATACAGCTTCGATCTCGGTGTCCAGCCAGACTTAGACCCAATCCTCCTGAATCGCGCTCCAATTGCACCATGAGAATGGTATGACCCAGATTTCCGTACTTTTTTTTCACTTTATCTGCAAAGAAAATACCCAGTTTATTGGAAGTATATTTTCAGTTTCACCTAATAGACGTTTTGAGCAAAACACAGAATATGGTCCTAAAGAGGTGAAAGGTTAACGAAAACTTACGGCATGTCAATATTTAAACAGTTCAAATACACCTTAAGGATTTATTGAATCAAATAATAAGTCATCCAGTTCAACCTTTTTTGAAAAGCGTTTTTTGGAACTTTACTCGCATCCTGAATATCTGAAGCCCAAAAATGTTTCTCTGAATATTGTTTGCGACAGCTTCAAAAGACCAATTTATTCAAAGGCTGTTATTGTTGCCTAAAATAAAAGTGCTATTCCTATTCTATAAAACTGCCATTTTTCATAGCGCATATGCCCAATGCAATATTAAACAGAAATTGCCCATTCAGACGAGCGCAAATTGCCATTGTTGGCTGTTATGTAAAATTAATTAAATTAATATTTTATGGATTGTGGAAAATAAATTTCAATTGCGTTGCTTACATTGATAATTCAAATATACCCACTCCCAGCCCTCGCTGCACCAGCACTAAGACTTTTTAAACTCTATTAACTTTGAAATAAATGTTAGCTTCAAAGCACTTTTGCATTTTCACATTTTGCAAAAAAATCCCCCAAAAAATAATACCGATGGTTTCCGATTTTACACGATGGTACTTCTTCTAGATGCCATGAAGTAACTTGTAAAGTCTCACTTTATCAACTCACCAAGTTCATATTCCGTCTCCTGGTCTTCTGCTATGGGTTCCATGATTCCATGGTCGCACAAGAAACATAATCGGTGGCACTACCGAGGTAACACATTGCTTTTAGGAGCGTGAGCACCCATCATCAGGTATATCGAATCGAAATTGTTCGCCAGTACTTGGCTTAGAAACGTTTTGAAATCGCCTTTGTGAATTTCAATGTTGTGCGAATAGCTCCAGCTGATCATTTTACGCATTATTATACTGTGGAAGTTTTTGCGACACGGTGTCCGAAGAAAATCTGCACGAAAATATTAAGTGCGTTTGATCCATAGAGACAACAAACGTTTTTTCGGGCCAACGTTTTTGGCCTGAAAACGATTTTGAAACGTTTGGTTTGTGTTAGCGTTATTTAGTTGATGCGACCTTATGTGTCAAGAGATTTAATAAAAGAAAAAAACCCATTTTCGAATCAAATGTGTTTGAGTTGGGGAAAAGCTTCTGAATTACGCTTTAATCTTTTGATAAGTCAATACTAAGCAATGCAAAAAAAGTGTCATTAAAAGCTAAATATGCATAGAAAAACAAAACGGTTTTCAGGCCAGATTCTCAAGGATTTTTAATTCGAATTTTTTTTTTAAATTATTAATTCCAGTGCTACTCGTATCGACTGACGCAAGCGACAACGCTGAAATTGTGTTTTTGCGGAACAAGAAGGTATCAGTTTAAGAAAATATTTCATTTATTTCTGCCACTTCAAACCAAATGTAGAAGGCCAAAATTCAATATTTAAAAATATATTTAAAACACCAAATACATGTAGGAGTAAACTCGCAACACCAGAACCTCATGACGGAATTGAAATTGCAAAAAATGTAATACCTATATTAAATTCCTTGTGAGTGTAATAAATGTTTTACTGGGAAAACTTCTACACCATTAAATAAACGAATAAAAGAACATCAATCATTTATTTAAAATAGTGAATTTCATGAATCATACATACGCCAACATGAATTTCATAATTTCCACAACATACAATGGGATGTTTTATCGGTTTTCGCAAAGAAACCATTAGCAAAATTAAATAAAAGACTTTTTAAACAATTCATTGCATGTAAATAGATCATTAGCTTCGTGTTCACTTGTTTGACTTGTAAATCTTGAGTGAACTTCAGACAAAGATAAAGACGACAAAATTTGATTTTTAAACAATGAATGCAATTCAACTTTATATTTTATTTCCTTTTAAAACTTTTTTACCTAAAAAAACAAACCTGATCATGATGACAAAAAATCTGATCTGCTGATTTGATTCTAAATAATTTCTAACAATCGAAATTTTTTACATATTGTCGATGACTGGAAAGGAAGACTGTTAGGTGTGTTCTCTCCTTATTCATCAGCCTGCTATATGAGATCCAATAATTGTTTCAAGCAACGAAAACTGACGAAAAATGTGAAATGTAGTTTCGAAGTGAACTTGGGCTGTTTTTGAGATACAATTCTAAATATAAGGAGACGATTTCGATGTTTTATCGATTTTGGCAAAGAAACCATTGGCAAAATTAAATAAAGGGGGTTTTCAGAAAATAATTGCATATAAATAGGTCAGATGCTTCTTGTTCACTTGGTTAATCTGGAATCTTGAGTAAACTCAATACACATTCATCAGATTCTATTTTCTTTTTATTTTTAAATATTTCTTCTGATGGGAAAAAACATATCTGAATTGCTGTGGAAAAGCTTATGATTTTTGTCCTATAATCCAACATATATCCAACAATTTAAAAAGTTTGTTAGAATCCAGATATTCCTGAAAATGAAGTTGTGTGTTTTTTTTTCAGCATCAGTCTGCTATACCTATAAGATTCAATAATTTCTGATGATTGAAATGAATTGAAATGAGGTTACGAATTGAACTAGGACTGTTTTGTGATAAATTGCGCGGTTTTGGGACAACATTCTAAATGTAATAAGATTGATAGATTGCATGCATTGATAGCATATATTTCCTTGCTTTGGAAACTCATTGGAAAAACTAAACTTGGAAATTCTCAATTCTCCTCTATTGATTGAAGTGAATTTATTGTCAAATATAGAAAATGTTTGTACCTAGAGTGCGAACAAAATATCTCTGTTGCTAACATGGCAGCTAAACGAAAGCATTTTTGCGACACATTCTTGAAAACTGTCCGCTGAGCGAACACAGTCTTCACGAGAAAGCACACTTGACCCATTTTCTGGTCCAGAAGGCACCATCCAGTTTTCCTTATGTTTTCTACACTTGAAGCCGCGTATTTGCTGCATCGGAGCATAAAAATGTAAAATTCTGCAAACAGAAGACCCACGTGTGCGGTTTGATTTATTCCTGACTTCCTAGAAAACATTTGTTTGAACAATAGAATAGACGTTTAAGAGTTTAGATGCAAATTTCTTGTGTTAACTAACTTTTTTATGCCTGCCTTCATTTCGGGGTGTAGCTTCGATGAAATTTTAAACCCTTTCCCGTCTTATTTGGCCGTTTTGCCCTACAAGGCTACAGAATGCCTACTAAATTATCCAAATGCCCCCAATGAGTGGCTTAATTGATGTTATACAGCAATTAAGTTAAATTAAATTTATTTCCCGCTAGCTAAAGTAAGAGGGAGCAGTCGCTAGTTTCAAATTTGGAATTATTTTTCATGAATGAGAAACTTGCAAACGAATCAGTGCAAAAGCCTTCTGAATTCTGACCTATTTTCGAAATGCTGTAGCTGAACACGGAGACTCCGAGCTGAAAGTTCCTTGTTTAAACTTTGCAGAAAATACAATCCTGATGCCTTTAGAGCGCATTATAGCATCGCAATGCTATTACGCTTTTATTAAATGCAAAGCATTCATTTAAAATTTACTTCGTCAAGACGTTTCTAGCCAATTTGCTTAACTAATTCCATAAGCCGATTAATTGTCAGATTTTCATTGTACGGTTTTCGAATTGAAAATCTTTTCATTAATTTATCTAAATACGGACGGGAAATTTTTTTAATTGTTCAATTACGCTTTGAAGACGATCCACGAATCTTTAGGGATAAATCCGAATTAGAGTGGCGCGATTTCCCTGAAATCGTGTTCATTTTGGACCAAATTTAATTTGCAAGTCATACTACTCGGTTGGGTATTTCAGCCACATTTTATGTTAGCAATACGCTAAAAGTTAATTTTAATTGTATATACTTTCCTGACTGTGTTTCAATCCCAAATCAAATTCATTTCTGGGTTTCAGTCATTTATTGTCTCCATTAACCAATCAAAATACGTTTCAGTGTATTTTGATTGATAAATAGAGACAATAAATGACTGAAACCCAGAAATAAATTTGATTTAGAGTTAATTTTAATGCATTTTCGGTTTATCATAAGCTTTCAGTTGATCACGAAAACGTATAATCTTTTTTAAAGAATGCACAGACACGAAATATCCACGAGTTAATAAAGCCAAGCAAAAAATGAAATAGATAATGGGTTTTCGGTGTATTTATTTACAGCGAAACCACATAATGTGAAAAACATCTCTGTGTTATATATAATATATCTAGGCTTTGAAAGACGCGTCGGTTTGAAAGCAGTGCATAAAAAAATGGTAAATGGCTACATTCCTGAAAAGAAAACCCGTTAATCATCCAAATAAAAAGCTTTACTTTATGGCAGATTTGAGTCGACCTATTTCAGGATAGTAAAAAAATAAACGGTTTCTCAATGAAATTGATGATGAACTACCTTTGCCAAAAACAACAGATAAAAACTGAATCTCATTCAATAGGAACACTTTGGTTTCACTCCGTGTAAAAACCGATAACAATGAAACATTGCAGAGGATAATTGCTGTCGCACCAGTATAATATGGTCGTTTAAGAGGGAGCGCATATAAATCACATGCATTCCTGCAATAGCCAGAAATTTATTCGAAAATTGAAATGACCGGATTCTGGGAGCATTGCTCGACCAATCCGCGTCACCCGGTAACCTATAACATTTGGAAAATGGGTCACAACCTTCTATCTGGCAAATTGCGCCATCAAACTGTTTATTATACGAAGAGGGTAAGAGGGAAATCTTACATTACAGTTCGAATTTCACTGTTCGGTTTACTTGGAAGTCGTATTTATTAAATCTCAAGGGCTGTTTTTAAGAAGCTGCCACTCTTGGAGCGGCACTAAAAGGGAATAAAAGAGGATACTGCGAACTCCGAGCTTTAAGCACCCGGAGTTTGTTGATGCAGATGATTCGTTTGATGGACATCTAGACTCTACTTACATAAAAGGAATATTTTTGAGCAAATTATTGGTCAGCTGGAGGAAATGCTCCATCAGTTTTCAGTTCTAGAAGTTTTCAAAGCCCCACCAGTCTAGTCAAGGTACCATCAACTATTCAGAATAAATTCATTACCAAACTGTCCAAAAAATATTTTCATGTGCGTTAAATTGGTCCCGCTGGAAGGACCAATTCTTTAACTAAAAAGCTTGTTCACTGTTCGAACGAAACCTGCATTTACTTCAAGCACGTATCAAATTTGGAGCAGCAAAAACACAAT
Source organism: Dendroctonus ponderosae (assembly GCF_020466585.1). NCBI lineage: Eukaryota > Metazoa > Arthropoda > Insecta > Coleoptera > Curculionidae > Dendroctonus > Dendroctonus ponderosae. The sequence continues at coordinate 7,697,285 of NW_026018814.1, forward strand.
TTTTTGAAAAAAAACTATTCCCTATTGGATTGATTTCGTTAAACCGAAGTCTTAAAATACCAATGATTTATCATTATTAATACATATAGAATATGATTGGAAGTCTTTCAATCGATACAAACTGCAGCCCCAATGTTTAGTATTTTGAGTGGCAAACATAATAAATTCGCAGGAACGAAAGAGCGTTCTAGTGTTGAATGAAACATTTCGATTTTGAAGATTGAACTATCAGACACGCGTCACTCGCAGAACGCAGTAAGCAAATATTAAATGCTTGCAGATATTTAAATAAAGTTTAGTTCAAGTAGTAGAAAACATCTCATCTCGCTTGATCGGTATGCTGTAAACATCAAATAAAGATGTTTTTATCTAGATTTTACTGATGTGTGAATTGGTGTTTATTGGATTTTGGCAACGAGGGTTTTAATAGTTCCGAAAAACATCACATTGCTCAAGTAAACGAAATAATAGAACAGATGGATCGAATCAACAGAATTAGATAACGGATGTTAAAAGTTCGCGAAATCCATAAAATGCTTAAATCTACAGGAAATATATTTACAAAAAGAAAAGTTTAAACTTTCGAGCAAAATATCTCTGAGGATGTAAGCCGCTCGTGCCTGGGAAACGTTAAGGCGGAAATTAAAAACAGTTTCAGAAATGGAACCGGTGAAACAAAAGAAATTTTTGGGAAAATAACAGAAGTTTCAACTAATATACCAGGCTGTCCTAAAATTGGATCAAAAATAGTCGTTCCTAGCAGATATTTGTAATTTTTGTCTGCAATTTTGATAAGAACAAATTATATTTTGTTTCTCGTCAACATAACTGGATAATGAGTCAAACTCCAAAGCTTTAACAAAACGGAAACTAATCAAAGTTTTACAACCAGAATGAGCACTTTTTCATTTTTTGAACGTATCAATATTAGGTCTTTAATATGGGCTGGAATAAGGCGTTTATTCCAAAAAAGCATCTAGTTGACGAAAGCGAGTTTGACCAAACCTGTACAGCAAAGCATTTAACAATAAAAAATAAATACGAAAAAGAAAATAGGATAATTTACAAAGCAACGACTTAACAATAATGATCAAAAGGTAATATTTTGACTGCAAATACGCAAATTACTTTGAGCAATTTATCCGCAATTTATCAGGCAAAGCTCGGTGACAATCCGAATCGTATGAGAAGTGAAGCGTTAGAATTTCATATACATGAGAAAACAGACAAACAATAGAAAACGGTACTTTGAGAGAATGCGGCGCTTTCAAGTCTACATGGGAATCCACCTTAAGTTGCTCTTATTTAAATAAAATGTATTTTTCAATATTCATAAAAATTACTTTCACACACAAACACGAATGAATTTAATCAATTTCAATTCTTTCGGTTGTAATTAGAATTACAAATTAGCCACTTTCAGGGTACATTTAGATCGATCCAATTACATAAGTATATTTTTGGATAAAATTCACTTCCCTTCCTAATTAATATTGCAGCAGATAAATTTCGCTTTTTTAGAAAATTAATAATTCCCTTCCATTTTAGACCGAGCCAAAAACATCTGTTTCCCTTGTAGGGTCGGTTTCAATTGCGTTCACTGATGTGAATTTGATGCTCGAGGCAAAATCCAGCTTAATGAATCTACATTCAGTTTGCATTATATTATGAAAAACCGTTCAAAACTCAGTTCGTTGCCATTAAATTCATGAATCCGTTGCTTTATTCAGCTTCGACCTGAAGACGCCATATACATGTTCCTGCCCCGCTTATTATTACGATTTACTATTAGGAGATTTTTCCATTTCAGAATCCTTGTCGAGCACGTAATTAGTGTCATTTCTATTCAGCGAAGAAGTTTGTTTTCTAGGTGCTTTTTATTGGACAAGCAGAAAAGCCGTTCGCAAAGCTTCGAGTATACATTGTGTATTTAAAACATCGGAAAAAATTGTCGAGGGGGATGAATAGAACAAAAGAATATTTTTCTTGGGTTTTAAGGCCATTAAGCTCGGGTGTTCGCAACGGGCATATTTGTCTTGACGTATTTGTTCCAGCAACTTATTCCTGTAGGGAATTGCATGTAGTTGCTCAATGGCAGTGATTTGAAAAAACTTTAATCCATCAACGCAAGTTTCTTGTTGAAGAACAGAAGTAAAATTGATGCAGATTTGGTTCTTCAATGCCTTTAGGACAAAACCCTGATTTTTATTCAGTCGAAGTTGGAAAATCCAGCATCCGCATTTGAGTGCAACGCTCGGGCGGTCAGAGTAACCTGCTAACCTCTAACATTTCGAATTTGGGTCATGACGATTTTGCTCATTTATGGCCGGATGCTGGACTCTTTTTGTTTCGAACATCGACTAACTAGCGCTTTAAAAGCAGCACTTTTCGTACCAGGAAATCCAATGATGAAAATTGCGCTCTAATTTGCCAAATTTTGCTATAGTGTTGGCTTCTTTGACTTTTTGGATGGGATCTTCTATAAACTCTGGTGCTGATGTTAAAGTGAAAATTGAACTAAAAAATGTGATATCACGTTCCTGTGCGAAATATTTAACAAGTTACTAAAAAGGCGCAACCAAAAATTACGCAAATATTTGCGGCAATGACCGCAAAGGACCAAATTTTATGTTTAATATTATTTCCAATTGGATAGCTGTTTTTATCGAAAAATGTATCTTATATTCTTGTCGGAGGTTCTACCAAGTAACTGTTTGCATTTACATTCTCTTTGTCGGGAATAGTTTTTCTGTACTTATTTCAATAATACTGTTGTGACTTTTTCGATATTTTTACTTTTACTTTATGATGATTTAAAATTTCAAATTTAACTTTCCTATGCTCTTGCAATTTTCTTTTAAAGCTAAAAAACGCGATGTCAGCATTTTTTCGTATTCATTTTTGACGCTGAAGCTCAGATAGTGTCCCTCTCGTAATGTACAAAATTACCTAGATCATAATTAAGCAAGAGTTAGAGAAAAATCTCTTAAATATCGATTATTTCCTTAAGGGTTACTTTTACTCTATTGGATCTAAGTGTAATTAATAACATGTTTATGCTCAGCTCTTAGCCGTATCTTTTGTAAGAAACGTGCGAAACCCGGCTATTAATAGAGCAATTACTAGCGCTTAAATTAATCCATTTTCAACAACAGAACGATCAAATACAACGCTCAAAATTGCGTTATTAAGGTTGCAATTAATAACAATCCCAGTTTACCTCTGGCATTCGTTTAGTATTAAAGTGATCTCATTAAGTCAGCTTTACAAATTACCGAAACGGTTGCCTCTGTCTTCCTCTCTCTTAAATTCACTGACAAACCGGTAAAACAATAAATTTATTTTTAGCCCCAAGCAAATAAATAGGACCGTTTTTCCGGAATTTATTTGATTTAGAAGCTATTTTGTGTTTTCCCTGTTAGAGGAAGCCGAACAGTTTTATCGACGCTAAAACGTGTTTCTCTGATACGGTTCAGCTGAAAGCGATGATTGAACCTATATCTTTACTGACAACTAGATCAATACTAGCAATTATACTATGCGTATACTACCATGTATTGAATAAGTTTTAACCGAAGAGTACGAAGAAAACAGAAAAAAAAACACTCTCGACTGGCACTCCAGTTTTATGCCAATATTTACATAAAACTAAATTAGCATATATTTGCAAACAGGTTTAATAACGTAGTAAAACTGAATCTTTATAGAGTTGAGCAAAAAATGTCATTTAAAGAAAAACGTGAAAATAAAGTTCGTATCTCTGCGAAGCACACACAGATAAGCCGTATAGGAAATAACCACGTGGGTATCGATGAAGACGCGAAAAATACGCCTATAAGGGTGTCGTAGTGCAGTCACAGTGAGGAAATCATTTTCTTTTGGGTTTATACGCCTTTCCATTACAAGCTTTTTATTTCAAATTTTGAATTTTTTCGGTTCATATGAATTAAATTGAAGTAGTTTCTTGGAAAATACACATAATATTAACTAAAAAAGATATATCTGAAACATAAAGTTCTACTTTGGGAACTTGGAAATGAAACCGTAAAATCACAACTTTACCTTAACCGAGTTTGTCGACGATTCACAAAAGCGCAAAGTTCAGGCGACAACTTGCTGATTGCAAGAAAAGTTCGATTAAAGCGAAGAAACATGACAATTCCATTAATGGAATGAATTGGTTTTGTTTTGTATTGGATGCTGAATTATTTTGGAGTCTAATTAAAATTGTTATTCTTTTTTGTGTACGTTTCTCTTGAACTTGCCCAAACATCAAGTAAAAAAACTACTGTTAAGTAAAAATAAGACAATAAAATATCATAAAGTGAGTAGGTACAATAGCGGCTGAATTAGATATTCATAAAAGCACAGTTACGTACGCACTGGACCGATTCTAAAAAGAAGTAACTACTAAATAAAATTAAAATTAGGCAACAATTCCAGGACGGGGACATAAACAAAAAATAAAAAATCGTAACTTAGTCAAGCCCCAGTATGCATATATGTACTTATATCCTGATAAATTGTTAGTAAATTGCCCTTGGGTTTAAATCAACTTTTTTTTCAGCTGTTTTAACTTATAAATTAACGGTCAAAATATACAAAACCAGTTTTAAAAGACTGCTATTCTACCTTGCGAAATGTTTACAACAATTCATAATTCATCAAGATATTTTAAATCTCAATTTGAAATGGGGCAGGTTCGGTTGCGAAAAATTAATAAAAACGTTTTGTGGCACATCTTTAGCACACGTTCCGCTTATTTAGCCGACAAGGAAAATGTCGATTTTTCCGCATTCTCCGAAAATTTCCCAGCACGTTTGCGTTTCGCCCGAACAGACGCACCCGCGTTTCAATTTACCCACGAGTTTCGCGACGAAGACTGAAAATCGGAAAGCTGGCGCTGAAAATTTCCCTGAAAAGGCACTGAAAACCTTAGCTGGTTGATGCGACTCACTTGCGCGCAATCTCGACTATTTGCCGTTTGTGTTTTTACGATTGTTTTCATCAAGTCTACCATGTCGGTACGTTAATCGAATGGAAAACAATCAATCATGTTTAATCAAAAATCAGCCAATCGACGTTACTAGTCGGTCAATATTTGCTTGGTGAAATGCATCAGTGCGGAATAAATTGGACAGTTGGAGTAAAGAAGGAAATTACAAATTATTTATGAAAACAACAATTAGAATGTTGAAAAACATCTTTTTCAAAGGATTAAATCTTGCAGTTCTCCGTTACGCTATTCAGGATCATTTATTATAGTGGTTGAGGTGATTGTGTTTGATGCTGTATTTTGCGCAATTTTTCATTCCAGCCTGAGCTGAGCTTCGTGAACCATTTTTTTAAATGTAGCTTTGCTTCAACTGAAACAACAAAAATAACTCCACTAACCATGAGCAAGCAAGAAATATTCACAAACAAGCGAAATCGCAAATTTCAAAAATAGTGTATAGTAGAATAAGTTTCTTATTTAGCTGGCGGATGATCATCAATTAGAAACGATCATAGAGCACACGTGTTTAAATATTATTTTGCCTTAAAAAGTAACATTTTATTAAAGGATGCAAAGAAAAATTGTAATAAAAAACTTTTGGAAAACGTTAATCAAGTGAAACTGTTGCCCGAGACGAAAAATCATTTTTATTTTAAAGCCGTTAGTTATTCCAATGTCTTAAAATCTGTCAATAAACGAGTTTCTAGTGTTAATAACTTCTATTGTTCAAATATAAACTTTTACCAGAAGCCACTGATTTTGAAAACAAGCCAAAAGCTTTTGAACTTGTTTGCTTCTTGTGGCAATTTTCGAAAATTTGTTCAGACATCAAACCAACTTTTTATTTATGAAAAAGTAACATTATGGTAAAAAAGACATTAGTCTTTATCAGGCCTTTTTATTCACTCATCGCAGCATTCGCTATTATCCTCTTGTCGATTTCAATCTCAGGACTGTCATCCGCAGTGATTTTGCCACCATTGTTTGGCCCCAAAAGATTCTCGTAAAAACTTTGGCTGTCTGGGTTTTCGAAAAATTCCATCCGCTTCTTTAGGTCTTTCAACGGATTCCGTTAGTTAAGAGTGAGCTTTTGAAGATTGGCCCTTTACTATTATTTTGTGTTATCAGTGTTCCCATTCTTCAATCTCGATAAATCTACTTTGCTTTTGGAGTTTAAAAGGCAGGTTTTCAGCTTTCAGGACGTATATAAATGAATGAAGAGCGATGTGCTACCATAATATTAAAATCGGTAAATTTGGACTTGTTCGATTTTCGGACTCAATTGTACATTTTTTAAAGTTAATCATAAAACTCAAAAATCAATATTTTTCCATTCATCCATTACTCGACATATTATCTTCTCACAACATTGCGCTATTAGGAGCCACCACGGAACAAACTTTTATACATATTATTTTATATTAAAAAGTAACATTTTATTAAATTGTTAGATGGCAAAATGTAAGAAAATAAAATATTTTAGCAAGTAAAACTGTTGCTATATTTTTATGTGATTTTTTTTCTTTGCAATTAATTTTAAAACTATTATAAGTCTTTTTCCATTCATCCATTTATCGAATATATTATCTTCGCACAACATAGCGCCATTTAACCTCGCCGCATCAAGAGGCCAGTTTCTAATTGAAAACGAGAAACGAAACACAACGACGCTTCCGCTCTTCTATTTCTAATGAAATTGGTTTCGAGTTAACTCATTTGTGGATTTGTCACTGGTAGAATCGATTTAATAAGTTCGTAGTTTACTGCTGCAAGCCAATTTATTGAAAGACTCGAAAACTGAATAGGAATTTTCGGCTTTTGATTATAGACAGAGATTGACACACTTTCTTCATTACACTTCTAAAATTATATGTTAAAGATCTAGACTATCCTTGGTTCTTCGAACCGGATGAAGGATTAATTGACTCAAAAAATCAAAACTCCATCATTTTTTTCGCCATTTCCATATCAAGCACTGGTTGAAAAATCGCCACTTCTCTTTAGCTACAGAAAACTTTCTTTTAGCATCAGTTCGCGATATAAGAACGAAACATTTTAAACCACGTAAACTAATGTTGTAATGTTGAACAGTTTTGAGGTAAATTCTATGTTTTGTAATAAAAATCAGGTAATGAGAGTATCCAATGGCATGCGGATTTTGAGAATAAAAACTTTGAACTCTTAAATCTGCTCAACTGATTACAGTCTAATTTTTATCAGTAGAATAATCGCGTTTTCTCTATTTGCCGTCCATGTTGATTCACCCTTTATATACAGTGTCCCGTAACTCGATGGCCTAAAGTACCAAAGGCATTTTCTACTTAAAATTGATCAAGAAATTCGCTCTTAAGCTTTGAACATCGAGTCACACCCTGTAAATGTAAGTATAATTTATCGCTTTAGATGGGGGCCATAAATTGCAAGAAACCTCATAACACGTTGTTACGCCTTAAATTTTTGCTTGAAACGAATAACAAACTGCCCGAATTTACTATGCAATAATTCAAAGTCGAAATTGACAATTTCCACTAAATCTATTTTAAATTAGTTTGTGAAAAATTACGTGCCCTCCTTGGCTTATTTAGGCTAAAATACCTGTCGGGTCATCAACTGAACGAATCGTGCAGTAAATATACGGGCCCATAAATTATTAGAGATCTCTCGATCGGATCAATAGTTGACACACTTTTTCCCAAAGTTTAATAATTCTTTGTCTGACTTCCAATTGGAAAAAAGGGGTTGGTGCCAGATTCGACAAGCGGCACGGAGAATAATAAAAGATCAGCCTAGACGCCGATGAAAGGGAATGTCGGAAATTTATGAATACCTTTAACATTGTCCTGTTGGATTATTATTTTTCATACTGCGAATTATTAAAAGTGCCTATAATAAAAACGCCATTTCCATGTCGAACTTAATAATAAATTTCAACTTTGACTAGACTTGATTGAGTTTAGCTCGTACGTGCAACTCGTTTCAATACTTCATTTCCGAGCAACTCCTTTGTTTATTCGAACCCATTTGTATTTATATATTGCCTCAGCTATGGCTTTCCTTTAATGGAAGTTTAAAAATAGCTTAATCCATCATTATTTAATCAAAGAGGAATCATTAAAAGGACTACTTTTGCAACCGATTTTCAAAGGCAATGTGAATTTTTATTTATTCACGTGTAATTTGTAATCAATCTTGATTAACATGTAATAACAGATAATAACAGTAGTTCAAAAATATAATTAGCATTCTTTAAAGCTTCAACTGTTCGAGTTTAAAGCCCTGGTGATAAACAGTCCATCCATTCGATTACTTTGCCGGAACAATTAACTAAGAGCATTTTAACTAAAGATTAATGAATTGATTAAAAGATGGATTCAAAGTGAAAGATATCTTTTTTTAATTACTTATTCCCTCAAATATCGATCGAGGTTCAATTTCCAGTGCGAAGTGCCCAAAGAGCTGCTATCGCATATATCGTAAAACCTTACAGCTAGAGTTTATTACGTTTGCACTTCGTGTGTAAGGGCGAGTTCTGCCTCCATTACTTCCTTTATAGTTGATGTATCCCTGCTGATAAATCAGCAAACGCGTAATAAAGCCCTTGCACATCAAACCGGAATAGAGCTTTTCACATAACTAGTGGGGAATAGGAGAATAACAGATAATCTGCGGTTGAAAATTGCCAAGTAGACGAAATAAGCTAAAAATAAGATATAGGATCGAGTGAGGGAGTGAGGGCAAAACTTGGTCTCAATCAGCTGCGTTGTTATGTGAAATATGTTTCTATAAAGAAAGTTAACATTTTGAGGTCATTGATTGAAGTGATAGTGGATTGAAGGGCTCGAAAGCTTTCAATGATTAGCTTATATTGAACTCAAAATAGTTGAACATAGAATGAGAATATTGCCTTTTTACCTCAAATATTGTGTCGACTCATTAATAGAATAACAATATTTGAAGCAAAAATCAAGATTGTCATGCTATATTATAATAGGACAAACATTCTGAGTTCATAAGCAGAAACAGTCCAGTGCGACCTTTCGAGCGAACGATGTCTGTTTGCGGCATATGTATAAATATGTTTCTGTTAGTGGTAGGTCGTAAAATTTTCCATCCTCATTTTAAAAATATTTTTTATCATTTTACTGAATCCAACACATAACTATTGATCCTAAACTATTGATCAATGCGACCAGTTTGTCTTAATCCAATATCAATTTGTACTAAAATATATAACTAGAATGATCAGATGTTTGCGTTTGGTCTTAGACCAGAATCCGGAATAATCCGAAGTTTCCGAAGCGTTTTTGCGGTTCCAATGATTAATGTCTGCTATGTTCAGCACAATAAAGGCTTTTTAAATGTTAATTTTTAGATGCTAAACATGTCAATTTCAAAGCGAGATTTATTTGCCTTGAAGCGAACAAAATAACTTTCTGGAAATGCTGGATTCCCTTTCATTTTCATTTCTATTGTTTTCCAGCCCCTGTAAACGTTTCGGGTCTGGAAAACGCGAATTAAAAAGCGTTTGCAGATACCCTTACTATACACATGTGACTAATTTAATTACATAATTTTCGTTGGCATTTTAGTTGTCTGCTCGTATTTCCTCCTCTTAGTCTCAAGTTCTTTGTGTTTTTTCAATTATGTTTTGGATGGCATGGTTTTGAATGTGCTAATGCTATAATGCTAATATATGAATAATCTTTATTTGCTACAGAAAAAGGCTATCGATGCTCAAAGATTTTCTCACCAAAATAGCAAGAGATAAATAAATCTGACAGCAAATACTCTACAGCCATCTTCAAAACGGCAACAAACCCGAAACTATTTCGAAGCGCCAATTGTACAAAACTGCCGAAAATAAACAAAAGGGTTGAAAGCTTTCATAGCGCCGAATTCCGCTTAAGTATTATCAAGATTAATTGTTTTTCTGAGCAATTAGCCCGAACTTTTGCCGGTTTTCGGCAAAAGCATGTCGGTCAAAATCATAAATCGTACATGTTGAAATATAGAGCGGGCTAAAGCGACTAATGACTCACCGATTAACGTAGAAACAACCGCAATTCACTTTGGAAGATGAAATCGTATTAATTTATCAAAGAACATGTAGGATTTATTGACGTTCATGCGTGTTCTAGGATTTTCACTTCTCAGTTAATAACAACAAATTTGAAAGTGCAACCACAAAATGATTGTAAACTCAAAATAATCCGAAAATATTTCCCTCAACTCAGCCGCGCCTCATTTTTTGTTCAGTATGTTTCAAGTTTCCTGAGAATTGTTGACTTTTGCAACCTACCCTATTACATTTCAGTTAAGGTAAATCGATTTGAAGCCCGCAATTAGCGCTAGATACTTCAGACAGGATATTGGATAAGTTTTAAGTCAAAACTCGATGGCGTTAATTTCGCCCACAGCTTAACTGATTAAACTTCTGTTCAGCCGCGACCGATCTGCAACTTCCAGCACCTGAAAACTGTTTTTCACGTACGCTTTTTGTGTCAGCTGGTTGAGAAGTTAATTAATATTCGTGCTAAGCTCCATGTGATTGTGCCACTTCGCCCGCTTTAAGATCTGATTGAAGTTGGCCGTAAAACTTTTATTTTCGTACATTTCACACAGGCTTCAAGACCTGGTTGATTCATGAAATATTTTTAAACTTTATTGGATTTTCTACTTAGCATTTTAAGTGAGCGGTCATAACTATGGATTTAATGCCAGTAAAGCTGGCAATTTGCCTTAGAAACTCTATAACACGTTTGCGTTTTACCGATCTCGACAAAAGTGTAGAGACAGTTCCGAAACAGGACCATTTTTAGTACAGTCGATTTATCAGGAAGATGATTTAGTAACTCAATTTGTTCGACGCAAAAAAGTATCAATCCTGGGATCCCGATAAAGGGTCAAAACGCGACAAAATCACTTCGCATTTCAGGGGAGAGTGTTCTGTATCGATCATACAGCACCGTTGTTCCAACTCGCATAATCAGGTTTTTTATATATTGAATATATTGTCTATCGAGACCATTTATCAATTTCAATGGGCACTTTGGACAATGTTTGCCCCGACAAAGGGGCTTTTAAGAAAGAAAAAACAATAAATGGAAATTACTTCGACAGCTTCTGGCGCAGAGGACTGTTATGCAAACTTAATGAAAAATGAAGACTAGAAGCAGGAATTGGCAATTTTTTCCAAATCATTTCCATTTAAGCAACTACAATAATAATAATAATCAGATTATAGACCTAGATGAAATGTTAGGGTTCAGACCTGGATGTTTTTGCAATTATCAACCCCATTTTATTTCAGTGCCAAACTCGTTTCACTCTTTGAATGTCCATTTTTCTCTCCCTTAGTCCAGATACTTTCAAAAAAGTAATAAATCCAAAAAACTGATAAATCCTGGAAAACATCACGCTTACCCGGCAAATCCAGATGGGACTTCAACAAACAATGGCAAAAAACGTCCACGAATATCTTCCATTAGGACAGGGCGAATTATGCCCTAACAAATTCCCGTAACTTCAACAGCAACATCCAGTTTTTCCGGCCGAATTGTACAAGGTTTTGATTGAATTGTTGTGGGACAAATCGCGTAAATATTGTCGGATTAATCAAATTAAATTCCGGGGCGTGTGTTTGTGGACAGATGAGATGAAAGTGGAAAATTAATGACGCAATGTCTTGTCGATGTTTATCCTTTTTGATGTGAAAAAATATTTAAACTTATCTGGTAATAATGCAAATATTGTTGTGGATAAACCAAAAAAGTCCCAGAAAAACTCATTATTCTTCTTGGGCCAGAATTTCAGTTCAAACAATAGGACAGAGAAATTCAGGAATTGATACTTACTTGTAGTGTATCCGAAGTCGTCTTCCTCCTCCTTATCTGCAGCAATTTCTTCTTTGCTTCGTTTGAAATTTGCCGCACTGGCTCGATCAATCTGAAACAGTAAAATTAACGCCATTAATTCAACGAAACCAGAAAAATTATGTAGTTTCCAAATTTCAGAATGTATCTGATACGCTTTTCAAACGAAATTTCGTACCTGATGTCCTTTAGATGAAACTGTTCTACCTTCCAGTTCAGCTGCATCTTCTTCGTCCTCCTCATCACTTCCCGAGTCAATAATCACAGACTGGTCGGCAGTAGGTTTGTTAATTTCCGATAAAGAGCTTATTTCTTCGTTGTGCTCATTGGAATCTTCTAAAAGTTTTGTTTTAATAAATTCATTTCAAACTGAGAATTTATGGAATTTACTGAACATAGTTTCAACGAAATAAAATCTCGGCTTCAAATCTACTTTCACAAACCATCTTGAACAACGCCAAGTATGCAATTTAACTCAATTGCCTGCCTGAGGGTACGAGTAAATATTGCAAAGATTTCTAATAAAAATACACACAATTTAAGGAAGGAATGACGACTGATATGACTGGCATTTGCTGCGACTGAAACGCACATTTCGTCTTTTCTACATTTCATACCTTTTGAAACACATTGATCATCTTGATGGTTAACAGGAAGTTCGGGGGCATTCCCGTTATCAGCGAAATTTACGGCAAGTCCTTTTTTCTCCTGAGTGTTTGGCGATGACAAAGGCAAACGGCAGTCGTTATCATCGGCTATATTATTGTCATGTTGCAAATTTAACTGCAAAGAGAAACGTGGGAAAAATTAATGAAAAGTGTTGCCAATCATTCAAGTGCCTTCTAAATGAATAAGGCAGATAAGGCTTTTGTAGATAGAATTTCGATATAGTCGGTGGAATGGGCGGAGAAGAAATAAGCGTAAAAAACTAAGAACAAATTTAAAATATGTAAATGCTATTAAGAACAAAAGCTCTAGAAAGGTTTAAAAATAAGGCCTCACTGTGGCCCCTTTCAGTGGGTAAAAAAAATGCACCGGAATTAAAAGATTAAAGAATTGAAATGACGAAACCATTAAGGGAATAGACAAAGGATAAACCTTTTTTGATAATCGTCGGTTTAACTGCAAAATGGTTGATAAACTTAATTAAGTACACGCAGTCAATGAAAACTATTGTTGTGAGTAGATTTTTGTTAATATTCCGGTTATTAGGTGGCCGATAGAATTTGGTCCTAACGTTTCTGTAGCACACATGGCTAGCATCTTCACAAGTTGTTCGTTTCGAGAAGTATTTGTAATTTTCTTTAGTGTATAATATTGAAAAACCCTCAAATCTAAGTGTTGATTGACTGGAAACCGCAAACTAACGATTATTAAATTGTCTTAGACTTGGCGATCTGCACCCATTAAACGCAGCTAGAAAAATATAAATAACGACCCTTCAAAGCCCCGTTACATAAAGCATTGCGTTGGCGTATCGTCATTTATCTTACCCTTGACGAAGGTATGCTTTATATCAGATTATGTAAGTGACACGTAAAAATGCTCCCATTTCTAGGACTAAATCGGGACAAAATAAGGGTGGAACGTATTTTTAATATTCACGATGGACTCCGTGCCTTGCATGGATCCGAAGGCTGGAAATGTGGAGCTTTGGATGTAAATGGAATCGATTGAGAGCGAGATTTTCTAAAGTAATAATTTCAAGTGGTAGACGATGTGGGGTAGTTTTTGATGTTCTTGAATGCTTTCAGAGATATTGGTTTGACTTAAGCCAAGCTTTTGATCTGATCAGTTATGTAAATTTAACATGTTCTTAGCAAAACCCAAAAACATTTTTCAATTCCGTAAGGCGCTTAGCTGTTTTGTGCAAGAACCTGCGTTGCATTCTTAATCGCAGATTTGCGTATTTTTGCGCCTTCGTGGTTATTTCACTAATTTGTTGAAATATGCCTATAAATCTGAAACCTGCTCGCATATATTCTCTAACAGAGGATTTGAGCCAAAATTATGGAAAAACGAAAGGTTTTACATATAAAAAATCGTCCTCACATGATGCGACCCTTGCGTGCTTCCGCGCTGAATAAAACCTTTTAATTATGTACCGTTTTCGGCGTGTACTTAAGCAAATTAAAAATAAAAATAGTTAATGCGCAAGCAATTTGAATGAGCTTGGGCATAGAAGTATCGACCTAGTCTGTATCAGATCGGGACTTTTTGCTGCATTCGAAGAAACTATTGTTCTGTTGTCCGTATCTAGTGCCCGCCCGTAGCTTAACGAACTGTAGTTTTTCGACAAAGTTTCAGTCCGCAAGAAATTCGACCCAAAAACTTTGGTGAAAAAAACGAAATTCCTTAAGGGATAAACGGAATATTTACAGAGCAGCTTAGGGGATGTCTAAATGCTTACTCAAGCCTTACACTGAACAGCGAATCTTTTCGCCGGTGAAATATTCAAGGAAAATTCTGCTTTTGCACTAGTGGCGGAAAGGTTTTCTGTCAGTCTCAGCTTATTTTCAGTTCTTCCGAGTTTTAATCGGTTTTTGTTTGTTTCGCTAAAAGCCGGAACATTGTCAAGGCGCATTAACCAGAAAAATTGAACTGTTTACCTTAATAGGGCCGATCGTTCTAATTATTACAAAATCATCGCTAGTAATTTTGGGAAATCCCTGCTATAGCTTCTAGCAAAACTCGCGAAAGAGTGCATTTGAAATATCGCTGTTGCAAATTTATTATTTTAGTTGCGATCATTCGGAAGAGGTTTGAGAAGCATGGTTTGATTATTTGGAAGTGCGGGAAGCGGCACAGCTTTTCATCTCCTTTTTCTACTTTACCTCTTTGATTTATTTCTATTATTAGGTACTGCACCGTGACCGATTCCCCCTTTTATCAGTCAAATTGCTTTTAAATTGGCCAACATTGGCAAAAAAGCCCAGTAGTAAAAAGCGTTTCTACCATGGGCATTTACCAAAGTTTGATTCATTGTACAGCCTTCCACATAACCAGCAGTAAATGATGCATGACATGCAACTTACCCAGGGAATTAGGGACTGAACGAGGAACACGACAGGATTAGGAGCACTCCTGATGGCTTCCACGGCCTTGTCATGAGTCGCCTCCCTTAAATCGATGCCACTTACTTCTAATATCCGGTCTCCCGTCTACAGAAAAAAATGTGCTAGTACGTTTTATGCATAAAATATTCGCAGGCTTCAATTTATGTACCTTGAATTGGCCCGTTTTTCCTGCTGGAGACTCGGGAGTGACATGCTTAACAAATATCCCCAACAGAGCTTCGGTTTGATGATCTGAAGATTGCACATCTACCTTTAAAAAGTATGTTAGTTTAGTTTTTGGGTGGGAAAGAAATCAATCCTAAACTGGCGTATTTTCACAATCTGAGGTAGGCGGCATTCATGTTCCCGCATAGTTTCCAACTGTTTTACCAATTCCCAGTTGGAGCATCTGAAGTTGCGGCTTGCAGGCGCAATTCCACCAATAAAGTGCTGGTATTTAATTAAATTTTAAATTTATTTTACGTCTAGCAATAAAGCAATTTTATTTCCAACCGGGACTCGATTAAATCGCAACATATTATTTATTTCGGCCTCTTGCACCAACTAGAGCGATAAATCAGGACGTACAGAATAATCCGATTTATTTTGTTGTCAGGATTTTGCTCATTGACTTTCAAATCATCCGAATGGTGTTTATGCTGGAGGCGGCCAAAGAACTAATTTGGAACTGAAACTTTCTTCCCGGTTGGTTTAATTGTTTCAGCCTCTTGAAATGTCGAGAAATCTTATTGAGAAATAATGAAAATCGATGGTTAGAGTTAAGTTAACACTCGGCAAAGTTGGATGTTAAATTATGCAACGAGTACCAGAAGGAGTAATAAGATCATCGAAAAATCAGCAACTGTTTGCCAAAAAATATTGAACCAGTCAATTTTTACTTGTAAATGTGATTTTTTTACACCAAGTTTGTTTGTAGAGGCTGGTCTAAAAATTAATTACGACCATCAACTTGTTTTTTCAAATGGAAGTACCTGATTTTTAGTTCTAGTTTAAATTATTCATTAAATTCTTAGTATGATTCAGCTAATGTGTGCTGTTCTAGACCTGATAAGGACCGATATAATTCAAGAAACTCAAAATCAAATATTCTGGCACTTTTCGACCAGTTCCGGATAGGGTACGCACTTCTTTTCGGATCTTCTCTTTCAACTACTGCAGATTGTTTGGCTTGTCAAAAAAAATCGATTTGAGGTAACCGCACAAAAATAAATCTATGCGAGTTAGATCTAGGAAATAGGAGGTCACTCAATAGATGCTTCTTCCTATCTACCGATAGGGAACGAATTGCAAAATCGGAAAATGGCAGCATAGTGTAGAGAAGGACAATTTGGAAATAAAGGCACCAGTGGTTGAATAAATTCAACTTGGAAAAATTCTAGATATTCTTGTTCAGTTAGACACTGTTAAAAAATGGTTCTATTATTCATCCGCGCACTGTTCCACACCACAACTTTATTTATTGGGGTACTGCCTATGTTTCTCCATCAGCCAATGCGGATTTTTTGCTGCTCAATATCGAAAATTTTGACGGTTTACATACGGATTCAAACAGAATGTAGCATCAGCGGAAATATTATGTTTTTTACTAAATTATTATCCAAATTGCATGCTTTCGCAAAATTCATTTCGTCTATCGACATGCTTTTCAAATAACTCTTGCACTGGAATAACTTTGTAGAGATTATTTTTGTGCTTTCGAACTGTTCGGTGAACAACAGATTTTTGCATGTGTAAATCGGCCACAAACTGCAAAAATCTAATAGATTTTCGTCCAAAAAAAAATAAGTAAGAAGTTGTTCATTAGGCAAATCTCTTACATGACCAAATTCTGTGAATGTAGCTTTTATTCTACTCACCACCTTTTGGTATATCAGAGGACGATCACAGCGGATTTCATTCAATAATTAGCTGCTTCTATTTGAGTACGTGTTTTATCGTCAAACCCAACAATGCAGAGAATTTAAATGTTTTCTCGTTCCGTTAACTTCTCTATTCGAAAACCGCAAAAGTAAAAATTTTGCATATCAGAAATAAACGATGCATGCAAACGAATGCATCTATTGCATACTTTCCGGCCTGGATGCGATTAATTTTTAAAGCATCTGGTTATTTTGGTAAATAATTTTTACTTCATAAATTATTCGAGTCCTGTTGAGTTGAGGTACAGGGAGGTGCATGAATCATGCTAAGAATTCGAAATTTTATTAAAAAATAGGTACTTCTAATTGAAAAAATACAGATGTTGACCGAAATGTATTTTTAAATCTTTTTGTGTAAATAAATTTAACATAAAACCTGCATTTAAAAAAAACTTACGAGTCCAAGCTTTTTTTCCATAATACGCACCGTTGAATTTTAAATGAATTTAGACATAACTTCTGGGACTCACGCTATACGAACTTCCATGATAAATAAAGCACAGCTTATGATTCCGAACTGAAGAAGCTAGCAGAGTCTAAAAGTTGTGGATTTCATAAACTTACCTTTCCTCCAACAATGCTGATGCCCAAACTTTTGTTCGCTTCCCTGAAGACTTTGAGTACATGAGTGGAGCCCCAATGCTTGTGCACAGCACTTTCTTTGTGGTTCTTCATGTTTCCGTAATCGGGTTCGATGTGCCGTATCACCGTCATTTCACTGAAACAACAACTCAAAATTCAAATAAATGCGGTTGGTTGAACGGGTTTGGAAAAGTACCAAACAATTTATATTAAGCAACATTCTCCCGTCACCCATCTTTCTGGATCCACCACCAAATAGTTACAGAGTTAATAAAATATGGTGCCGAATCCACAGATTTGATGTACGAAATAAATTTCGAAGCATTTCACATCAGCTGGTTAAAACTAGCATATCGGAACTAGAGCTAATATCCGAGCGCGGAAAGGATTCGAAACGCGCTACTCTACATGGTTTTCGCAACACTGGAATAGTGCCGACACTAAAATCTCTAATCTCATTAAACCGACAACGAGATTAACCTCTAAGTATTCGGAGTTGTCTCTGTTTGTTGGCGAATCCGTCGAACTTTGCATATATTCAGCGACTTCGATATGGAACTCTCCAAATTATTACGTTAATTCACATTAGCTGGGAGGAATATTTGCGCTGTTAACTTTCTCCTAACAGAGAAGGCAGTATAGGAATGTTGGCAAAACACAGAAAACCTAAAGTTTTCAATCAATATTTGCGACGAAGTTGAATATCTATAGTTTTATCAGTATAAAAACAAAATTTCAATTGAAGTAGTGCTTGTAGAACTACTGTTGTTGTTTTATAATTCAAGCGATTTATTAAGATAATGCTATCAGGAACGTATATAGTATACGTTAACAGATAAATACTCCAGTCCCTCACTTTCTTTTGCACCTGCAGACCAGAATATCGAAAATGGGTCCATTTTCGATCCTATTTCTCGCTCTGTTATCCACAACGACCAATGGGTTCGTTGTTGAAGCGGAAAACGATGGGGCTTTTGTCGAAATCAACGAGTTTGATGAAGTCACTTTGGGAAACAATCTTTTTACCGTAACTTTCAACTCTAATGCCACCGCCAAGTCGTTGCATAAAAACGGAGTGAATATTCTGGAGAATATTGCCGAGGGCATGCAAACTTGGTATCTGGACTGGAATGGAGAAAGGGCCTATTTCACACCATCATTAGTGGAAATTGTTAGAAATACACCCGAACAGGCGCACGTCCGGTTCGTTCAAGAAGCAAATTATGAGAGGGAACTGATGTACATCGAATTTCATATGGGTGAGTCAATGCCTTTGGCAGACTCTTTGGGAGTCTGTTAGTTGCATCTCTTCTTCCTATTCAAATAATCACCAAATTTTTCATCTGGATCCCCGATCTGATTCATATATATAATCACTTTGCTTGCCTGCGTCCTTTTCAATATTGTTTTCAGTTTTGTTTCGTATTTGCCGATGCCTTTTGTGAGCTACAAACAGAAATTGGTTTTAATGTTTAATTGGTAGGGAAGCGAAACCCAAGTTTTCAGCTCCTGGGCTTCAGGGCATTATATTGTTCATATTGGGGAGGCAAAAGGAAAAGGAAGTATTTGTTTTCAATAAAGAGGAAAGCAACAAAAAAGCATTAAAATTTCGAAAATTGTGTGTGCGCACAATTGGATAAGGTATATTCTGTTGTCATTGCCCAATAATAACGGCTGAAATAAAACAAACATTCAAATAAATGCACATTAATGATTTACTGCATGAAATGAATCATATTTTTGAATGAATCAATCAACTTCTATATGGATATGGATCGGTTACCAAAGCTTTTTAGACCATTATATATAAACGTACTAATACAATAGTTCAAAGAAAGTGCATTCCAAAATCAATCTCATAAAATGTATTATTTTCTTTGAATCCGCAATTTTTCAATGTTTTGCCGGTTCTAATTTCCTGTAGTCAGTTTTAGTATGATAGTCGCTGCTGGATTTCCGGGAGAAATTTATTGCTACCCCATCGACATTTTCTTGAAATATTTAAGCTGGATTTTTTTGTTAGCCGCTTGAAAGGGGCTCATCATGTGATTTTGTTGGCATATTTTTATTCAAAGATTACAACAATTGCAGCTCAGAGGTTTGAAACACTTGAAGAGACAAACAATTATGAGGTAACTAATACCTACTTATAGTAAAGTGCTACTTGCAATCAATTGTAAACAAAATATCTTACAAACACTCAAAGCTAAGTGGGAATAAAATAAATTTTCTAATCGTGTATTCATAGAATGCTTAAAGAACAATGAATATAAACAAAATTTTCGAATAAAGCGTGGCATCTGAAAGTTCAGCTATTAAAGTGCTTTCTTTGAAACGTGAAAGTGCTCAATCCAGATCGAATATACGCAATTTAGTAAACTTGGGTTTTTTTTATAAAAGCTTTCGAATTTCTGAATTGTCACCAAAGTTTGATTAATGTTGCATATCTAGAGTATAAAGTTCCTTAGGCAACTTTAAGGGTTTTGTTTACGCATCTTGGGTAAAAGTGTTTTGCTTTGCTGAATAGCGATATTATTGAAATTCTTGCAAATTAAGAACTTCGGTTCGGATATAGAATAAACATATATATACATTATGTTATTATATAGATATACATTAATATTCTTAGGTGCCAAGGCACAGAACAGCGGTTCAATCTTTTTATGAAGCTTTTTATGCCATTTTATGAAATTCAGTAAAATGTTTATAATGTAAACTGAAATGCAAAAAAAAATAAAAAATCTTGGAACATTGAGTCGCTATTTATGCCCTTATTGTGCAAATTTGCTCATTCTGAACAAGTTTGCATACAGCAGATTTGGAAAATGCAATTGCAAAAAAATATATCAAAGACAATTCATTCAGTTTTTATTTGAATGATGGACTCCCAGGACAAAGGCGTATGATGAAACCCTCTCGAATTTCACATCATCATTCCTAATATTGCTGTCTTTGAAAAATTAATATTTTCAACTTTTGTTATGTTCTTTTAATATTTTAATGGATCATTGAAACGACCCCAAATCAGACTATTAAGTTCGTTGATTCAAGTACTGCAGTTTTTATTATTGTTCAGGCAATATTTCCTGGAAACATGAGAACAGTGCATGAATTAGGAAAACTTTACTTCAATCAAGTAGGAAATTGAATCGAAAACTTTATGAGCAGCTGATAAGTGACTGCGATTTGTCTACGTTCGTCAAAAGTATCCTGGAAATTCTCAATTGCCACGGATTACTGATTATGAAATACCATTGAATATTATGAGCATTCTATGAAGCATCAGCATGACAATAAATTATTTAACATATTGCGATCAAGTAGAAGTGAGCATTTTGTTTAAAGTTTCCTACGCAGGGTTTTATATCTTCAGAATTTAAACAAAAGTTTGTATAACAGAGAATTTCATATATAATTCCAAAACTTCTCAGATAAATACAAGGACAATACTTTTAATTAGCGATAATGTATGCTGTTCACTTCTTAAATTTAATTTTCTCTAATTTTACTTACTATTAAGTCACTCTAAATGAAGCTCTAGAACTGAGAGAAATTGACTGTCGGAAATGGGTTTGCTCTGCTGAGAACATTGAAAAGATATGGAATTTTCCGTTGTATTTTGTTTTTCGCCAAATTTCATGTATGGTCAAAAGACATAATTTTTCCAAATGGAAATTTACAGCTCAATGCATAGCTTTTGACCCAATATGCACACATAGAGTGGTTGAGTCTATAATAAGGAATATATAATCGGCTAAAAATCGTGACGGCTCAAAAACGGATCAAAACTCTCGATTATTTCAAATGAGAATCTTCTAGCGTGTTTTTTACTTCTGTTTTAAATGTTTCTGACCTCCATTCCTTGTGAAATTTTCGACCAAATATTAAAATTTTACATGCAATTTTTTTGAGCTTAGTAGATATTTTCCGTCTCAAAAAGCTCGCCCAAAATCCATACTGTATTGCTCAAATAGTATATATAAAGTGTTTGGGTCTATAATAAGAAATATATATCGTCTGTTAACATCGAGGGAGTACAAAAACTGTAAACGGATAAAAATTTCGATTGTTTCGGATCTGAATATTCAACCGTGATTTTCAATTAGTTTGTCTTGCTCCCTTTGATATGAAAGTCAACTAGAATTCGGGATGTTTTGACAAAAATGTTTTTTGAAAAAGTTGAACTTTTGAAAATTTCGGACAAAAATACAAATTTTACATGCAATTTTTTTGAGCTCCGTGAATTTTTTGTCACTCAAGAAGCAATATAAAGTACTTGGGTTTATAATATCGTCTATTAAAGATCGTGGCCGCACAAGAATTGCTTAAAACGGATAAAAAATGTCGATTATTTCGGATCTGAATATTTGAACCGCGTTTGTCAATCAGTTTGCTGCATTATTTGCTTTTTTGAGATGAAAATCAACTAGAATTCGGAGCATTTTGCTATAGTTTTTTTGGAAAAAGTCGAACTTTTGAAATTTTTGGTCAAAAATAAAAATTTGACATGTAGTTTTTTTAGCTCAGTGGATTTTTTGGACTTAAAAAGAAACTTTTTGATTTTTACGGAGCTTATGCCATTATGCATATATACATTTATTGTGTCTATAATAACTAAACTGCTCAAAAACAGCTTAAAACGGATCCAAAATGTCGACTATGTTAAATATGAAGTTTTTTAGCTAGTTTTTCAATGGCATTTCGGGCGATTTTTTTTAATCGACTTCTTTTCGTTTGAGCCAAAAATCAAAATTTCATCATAAAAGGGCCAAAATTCAATGGATTTTTTGAACTGAAGCAGCTCCCAATATGCGGTTTTCATAAATTGTTGGTGTCTCTAATAAGAAAGTTAGCGGCTGTTAACTTTTCCGATTATCAATTCGATTACACTCAGCCTTCTGAAGAAGTGCGTCTTGCTACATCAAGAACAAAAAAGAAGCAATGGAAACAATCACTGGTCCTCGTGTAACGGTGTAACGTACGGAACCAATTAGAGCAAGCCAATTTTTGCAATCAAATCACTAAGAAAAATATACCAAGATTAACAAGAACGTGGTCTAAAAATACATTGCAATCATCTATCAAACTTTCCAAATGTAAATCCGTCAAAAAAACCCGAAACCAATCACAAACATCTAGGAGTTCACATTAGCAAACGTGACAAAGTCGGTTTCTTCCAGTGGTGTTACAGTACATCAAACTGTCCAACCCCACTGATCTAACGGTGGATTTTGGACACGGATCTAACGGTGGATTACATGCAATTTTTTTGAGCTCAATGAATTTTTTCGCGTCAAGATTCCTCCGAATATGCATATATAAAGGGTTTGAATCTATAATAAGGAAAATATCGTCGGTTAAAAGTCGTGACAAAAATTGCTTAAGACGAATAAAAAATGTCGATTATTTCGCATCAGAAACTTCTAGTGCATTTTTCAATGAATTCGTTGCATTATTATTCGGTTTCTCGCGATCGAAATGAACTAGAATTTGAGGCATTTGGAGCAATTTGTTCTTTTCTGGAAAAATTGATTTCCACCTCTTACTAAATTTTCGACCAAAAAGCAAAATTTCACATGCAATTTTTTTGAGCGCAATGGATTTTTCCCGGCTTAAGAAGCTGCCCAATATGCCTATATAAAGTGTTTTAATCTATAATAAAAAAAATATCGTCGGTTAAAAATCGTGATAAAAATCGCTTAAAATGAATAAAAAATGTCGATTATTTCGCATCAGAAACTTCTAGTGAGTTTTTGAATAAGTTTGTTGCATTGTTCGCTTTCGTGCGATTGAAATGAACTAGAATTTGAGGTATTTGGAGCAATTTGCTCCTTTTTTGGAAAAATCGATTATTAAATTTTCGACCCAAAAGCAAAATTTCACATGCAATTCTTTTAAACGCAATGGATTTTTTCCGGCTCAAGAAGCTGCCGAATATGTATATATAAAGCGTTTGCGTCTATAATAAGAAAAACTCGTGTAACGTGCGGAACCAATTAGAGCATGCCAATTTTTGCAATCAAATCACTAAGAAAAATATACCAAGATTAACAAGAACGTGGTCTAAAAATACTTTGCAAATCATCCATCAAACTTCCCAAATATAAATCCATCAAAAAAACCCAAAACCAATCACAAACATCTAGGAGTTCACATTAGCAAACGTGACAAAGTCGATTTCTTCCAGTGGTGTTCCCTGCTCTAAGTGGCATCTACCAGTACATCAAACTGTCCAACCCCACTGATCTAACGGTGGATTTTGCCGAATTCCGAACAGTTCACCGCTTCGACCATGCCCTCATGCCAAAAGTTAGCAATATAATTCGAAGCGAAGCCACTCCTGATGTGAGCGGCAGGCCCCTAATCCAAGACACCACTTGGCAACTAGCTGATGGCACGTATTGGTCCAAATACGATTTATGTGGCTACATCCGAGAGACACCTTGGTTTGGAGTTTATGGAGGTAGCAACTAGAAACAATCACCCTAACAGGGGATTTCTACGCTCATTTACCTCCAGGTGGCTTTGGAGGGTGGATCGTGTCGGCGAGTCGCGAGTACCACTCAGCTGGGCCTTTGAAGCAGGAACTGCTGGTTCATCAAGACTCTTTAATGCTCAACTATTTCCATAGTACGCATTTTGGTACTCCCAACCTCCTGGTGCCGCCAGGCTGGTCCAAATTCTTTGGGCCTTACCTAGTTTACATCAATACTGGGTCTGAAGAGGAAGTTCTAGCGGATGCGGCCAATCAGGCTCTAATCGAGCAATCGCAATGGCCTTACAGGTAGTCGATCAAAGCGTGAAATTTTTGAGGGGCGCAGTTTAAAATTCCTTCCTTCAGCTGGGTGGAGGATGAGGAGTACCCCTTGTCCCGCGGATCTGTGTCAGGAAGAGTAACTGGCCAAACAAAAGCCATGGTAGTCGTTTACGACGCGGTTGAGCAGCAGTTCGACCTGCAGAATCTGGGCTATTTGTTCCACGCGGAAACTAACGAAGATGGCACTTTCGCCATTGAAAATATCCGTCCGGGCTCCTATGATGTCGTAGCCTATCCATTGGCTGGGCATGGAAGCGAAAACTTAGCGAGAAAGAGCATCACGGTTGAAGCTGGAGGTAGGAAATGTGCAGTGTAAATTTCGCTTTTTACATGTTGGTGTAGCTTTTAACAGACATAGCGCGATTTCCACTGATTCAATGGACGCCAAAGCTATTCACCCACTCTTTACCTAGGCACTCATAATATTGGAGATCTAGATCTACCAGAACCAGCAAACATAATCTGGGCTATAGGCGAAACCAGCCGGCGCTCTGATAGTTACCATTGGAGCGACGAGTTGCGTAACTATTACTGGCATTTGCTTCCTCCAGCCAACTTAACATTCGAAATCGGAAAGAGTGATATTGGCAATGATTGGTACTATGCGCAAACCAAGACTCCCGGAATCTGGAAAGTGACTTATGAGGATGAGAGAAACGGCTACGGTCGCATCCTGAGGGTGGCGTTTGCAGCTGCCAGCAGATCAGCTTCAGTTACTGTGGCCATAAATGGAAACGACATCGGCCACTTTGCGTATGACAACGACGCAACTATTTACAGAGATGCGCTCCAGAACGGCAACTTCCATTCCGAAGTTATCGCGATCCCGGCCAATTATCTCGCCGACGGATCAAATACGATTTCTTTTGAACTTTTACGCGGATTGATTATGTACGACGCTATTTCCTTGGCTGTAGATGAATAAAGCTAGATATAAGTGGATTTTTGTTCGGTTCACGTGTGACTGGCTGAAAATGGAATTGTTTTCAAAACAGGTTTGCGCGACGTAGGTGACTTGGAGCTGCCAGAACCGACGGGAATTATTTGGGCGATAGGAGAAACCGACCGTAAAAGCGATGGGTTTCGGTACAGCCATGAGCTGCGCAACTTTTACTGGCATCTGGTTACGCCAAAAAAACTGCAATTTGTCGTCGGACAAAGCAACCATTCCCGGGAATGGTACTACTCGCAAAGTGAAGGTAAATTCCAATAAACCTGCCAAATGGCCAGGCACTTATTATTGTCCTCAGGAGTGTGGCAAGTGGTTTATGAGGACCAGCCGGACAATCAGGGCAGAATTTTGCGATTGGCCATTGCTGCTGCTACGGGTTCTTTGATTTTCAACGTAACAACCGCCCATCTGCAGGTTGAAGTGAACGACGTTGCTCTCGCTGACTTTGAGTTCGACAATGATAAAGCCGTCTACAGGGACGCGCTGCAAAGTGGAAATTTCTTCTGGGAAAAAATTACTGTGCCTGCTGAAACGGTGATTGATGGAGAAAACGTGCTGTCTTTAAGGGTTACGCGCGGATCTATTATGTATGATGCCATCAGTTTAGCCAGGGAGGCAGCCTAGTTTATTTGAAAATTTTGGCAATCACGACTTTGAAGAAATATTGATCTTTGAAAAAAATCCGAGTGAAGTTTCAGTTTATAGTGTTTCAATTATATAGTTAATGTTGCATCCGAAGTGATCAGGAAGGGTTCAGCAAACTACTCACTGCAAACGTCATATTCTTTATGAATTAATGAATGTTTTCTGAGTCACCTCACCTTAAAGGAATCAATCATGAAATTAACTTTCATGTGCCATATTTTACCACAAGCGAACAATTTCTGCGGAAATTTCCAACTTAAACTGTACTTGATGAAGGTAGGTCGGTATACCTGGATTGATAAGAGTGGGCAAAGTTATTATATATTATATTTAAAATGCCGTACCTTTTAAGCCAAACATTCGATTTGGGTAATTTTTTGCTTGGTTGGAAGTGAAGTATAAGTACTTTTCACTGTCGTTTCAAGTACAACCGCAACATGTCTAACTGCTTTTCCAGAGGGTGCACTTCGTGCCAATAACAATATTTTGGTTTAAGCTCAAAAATTTAAATTGGACTGTATAATTCTGGCATAACAGGTGAAAAGTAAATAAAATTTACTTAAAAAAATTGTTTTTTTACTGTTTCAAAGTTATCATGTCGAGA
This sequence comes from Dendroctonus ponderosae, assembly GCF_020466585.1. Lineage (NCBI taxonomy): Eukaryota > Metazoa > Arthropoda > Insecta > Coleoptera > Curculionidae > Dendroctonus > Dendroctonus ponderosae. The sequence goes on from NW_026018814.1 coordinate 7,723,749, forward strand.
TTTACTGTATACGATAGTGAAACACACTAACATTTCTCCTCCAAAAGGCTTAAAGTTGCCAAAATCGAAACAGTCGTTTAGAAGTTACAGCGATTTAAATAAATACAAGAATTACAAAAACACCATTCATACATAAAAACCAAAGAATTTCTTTGCTTATTTGCATCTCTGAGTTCAAACTGAACTATAATTTGAGGCATTTGGAGAGATTTGTTCTAAAAAAAAAAGATTTACACCCCTTATGAAATTTTCGGACAAAAATAAAAATTTTACATGCAATTTTTTTGAGCTCAATGATTTTTTTCCGCGTTAAGATTCCTCCCAATATGCATATATAAAGGGTTTGAATCTATAATAAGAAAAATATCGTCGGTTAAAAGTCGTGACAAAAATTGCTTAAAACAAATAAAGAATGTCGATTATTTCGCATCAGAAATTTCTAGTGCATTTTTCAATGAATTCGTTGCATTATTCGCTTTCTCGCGATCGAAATGAATTAGAATTTGAGGCATTTCGAGCAATTTGTTCTTTTTTTGGAAAAATGGATTTCCACCTTATTAAATTTTCGACCCAAAAGCAAAATTTCACATGCAATTCTTTTGAACGCAATGGATTTTTTTCCGGCTAAAGAAGTTGCCCAATATGCATATATAAAGTGTTTTAATCTATAATAAGGAAATGGTCGTCGGTTAAAAATCGTGACCAAAATTGCTTAAAACGAATAAAAAAATTTCGATTATTTCGCATCAGAAACTTCTAGTGTGTTCTTCAATAAGTTCGTTGCATTATTTGCGTCCTTGCGATTGAAATGAACTAGAATTTGAGGTATTTGGAGCAATTTGTTCTTTTTTTCGAAAAATCGATTTCCACCTCTTATTAAATTTTCGTCCCAAAAGCAAAATTTTACATGCAATTCTTTTGAACGCAATGGATTTTTTCCAGCTCAAGAAGCTGCCCAATATGTATATATAAAGCGTTTGCGTCTATGATAAGAAAAACATCGTCGGTTAAAAATCGTTCCAAAAATTGCTTAAAACAAATAAAAAATGTCGATTATTTCGCATCAGAAACTTCCATTGCGTTTTTGAATGAGTTCGTTGCATTCTTCGCTCCCTTGATGTGAAAATTAACTAGAATTCGAGGGATTTTGAAAGATTTGTTTTTTTCTAAAAAAGCGACCTTTTCTTCAGATCACTTTTTCGTACAAAAATCAAGATTTTGCATTCAATTTTTTTGAGATCAGTGGATTTTTTTCGTTTGAAGAAGCTGCCCCAATGTGCATAGGTATATAAAGTTTTTTAAACTGTAATACGAAAGATGTCGTCGGTTAAATATCTTGACAGCTCAAAACTGCTTAAAGCGAATAAAAAATGTCGATTATTTCGCATCAGAAGCTTCTAGCGTGTTTTTTAGTGAGTTCGTCGCATTATTCGCTTCCTTGAGATAAAAATGAACTAGAATGTGAGGCACTTTGAGACATCCGTTTTTTTTTAATCGACCATTTCCATGGTCAAATTCAACTAGTAAACTGTAATATCAAAAACTAAAAAAAAAAATGAAAAAATACTGAACCTTTAGAAACAAAAAATTCTAGTCAAAATAGGTTCATGGAGCTTAATAGAAATCAACGATTTGGGGAACCAAAGCGTTACGGATGGCGCAATTTGCGTTAAGAAGCGACGAAACTTCCCATAGAAACGCTCTGGAAAGTGGAAGCTTCTAATCCATAATAATCTTGATTAAATCGACTGACACTCCCGAGCAAAACACGGCTGATGGTTAAAAATGCGCGTGAAAAGCGTCTGTTTCTCATTATCTTTCAGTAAATGTATTTTTTGAATATTGTCCTAAATGAAGCCAGGCAAAGCTTAGCAGTCGCCGAGAAACAGTAATAAAAAAAATAATCCCTAGAGTCGTGACCTGAAATATAAACCGCATTCCCTACTCGAAAAAGTAACCCAATCTTTCCTATGAAAATGGCACGAATTCCTGTATTTTAATTTGCAAAAACACATTAAATAGAGTGAAACTGAATCCTTACAAACGGACTGGCAAACTAATCCCATTAGTTATTTCTATTTAGGACGAAATAATGAGATCACTTGAAAAGTTCCAGTAAATGTCGGGAACAAAATATGCGGTCACTAAAACCAATTAGGTAGTTTTGAGACTGGGCAATTTCAGTACTTGTTGTTTCTTATCGACAAGAATACTTCCGATTTGAGAAAAGTCGAACCACGTTAGAATTATCTTGGAAAATCAACATATGGAGAAACCAAGGACGCATTGAAATAAATACAATTAATGAGTCAAATTTGAAACGTTTCCAATTCATAGAAAAAACCTCGCCCTATGAAATGTATGAAAAGATGATTCCTCAACTTTTCTGGATATTCAGAAAATAAATAGCAAACTTTGAACCGCAGAACCTTAGAAATAACCTGATGATAAATCCAAATCAAAACTTTTTCTCCCCATATAGAACGCACTTTGCTCTATACAATTCAGCGGGGAAAGTGAATGTGCAACTTTACTGGCTTCAGAGAAAATGATTGACAAACTTAGGCGTGCATAAACGATCACAAAATGTCGCAAATTCAAAAAATCTTGAAAATAGCTTGAAGATGTCAATATCAAAACTTTTTTTTCACATCTAGAACGCACGTTTCCCCACAAAATACGCCCGAAAGTGAATATCGAACTTTACTGGTTTCTGAGAAAGTAAGTGCCAATCTGAGGCCTGCCTAGACAAACACAAAATTCCATCGTAAAATTTAAGAAATTTTGAAAACAGCCAATGTTATAGTCATAACATGAAAATGGAAATTTCTATACTAAACAGGTTCTTCTCAACAAAATACATACAGAAGTTACTCTCAAAATTAACTTCTTTCTGAAGAAATAACGCTCAAACTCCGAACTGCGACCGCGTGCGGTTTTCAAATATTCTTGAATTTGCATTGCAATTGAAAAGCAATTTTGAAAAATTGATAAAGATCATCGTGAAGATGATTGAAAAATCAAAAATATAAAATGAAAGCAAATTTCATTTTCTCACTTCGCAAGGAAAAAACGAAATAAATACTAAACTCCAACGTGAAAAAAACCACCTCAAAAACCAGGCCGACTGAATCGAAACACTTTCCACTTATGGTAACATCAAAGTCCAAGAGTTGAAAGTTTCTTTACAATTAAATGAAGATGACATAATATCAATTTTTTTAAAGAAATAATCACCTTTTCACCAATGCCGCTTTACTTTTACCAGCGAGAAAATTAAGTTGCTTCGCTATCATATTTAACTTTTTGTATAAACTCTATATGAAGTGCCAATTGGCCAATTTAATTTTTAACAATTTTAACAAACTTTTGGATGCATGCCAAAGCATATAATAAGACAATATTCAACATTCAATTTCACAAAATTCCCAAATTCATCATACCTTGATGAGTTAGTTTGTAAGGAAATTTGTCTAAATAAAATGCAAAACTTACCATTCATTAATCGGATAGCCTGCAACGAAAGCAGATTTTCTTCGACCCGAATCAGGTCCAGGATCATAAGTGAGTGTAACAAAAGACCTGTCCATAACATTGGGTGCTGATCGGCTTTTGAACGGTAAAAAAATCTCGTTGAAAATCTGCGAATCGCTCATTTCCCAGCTGATTTTCTCGAAAATCGTTGCTTCCTTGTACGCATCCAGACAATTTTCATAGTCATTGTAATACTCGCGAAGTTTATAGGTAAGTTTGCTATTGGCGGAAAGATCGGAATTGTCTTGAACGTTGGGCACACTGACACTTTTACACACCACTTGTTTCGATGGTTCCGAAGGGTATTGGACTAGAAAAAACTCGTCGCCTTCACAAACGTCCTGATTATCATACGACTTCAAATCGTCCAGTTTCGTTTCAAGGCAAATGGATTTGGAGTTGGGAAAGGGTTCCGTAGGCAAACATGGTTCGGATGAACTTGGCACTTGATTCGTGGCACTGGTTTTAAAGAAGCTGGTAGTATAAAAGTGACTAGAGTTGCTTAAATCTACTTTAGAATTTGTGGGGGTTGTATCGTCCATTCCGAAGAAAGTTTCAACGTTGACGTTATCGTCGAGGATTTGTACTTGAGGTTTTTCCACTTTGGTATTGTTCTCCGACAAGGAGTCGCTCATGCACGTTTCATAGTCATCCTTGTCGGACAACGAGGGTTTTTCGCTCTGCGTCAAGCTGTCGGTTTTCTCAAAACACGTCCGTTTCTGACTCTTCATTATCAATTGAATATTATCACAACCGCCATTTCTTCCGCTGTGGTCCAAACAGTTATCGTTCGTACTTTTGAAACTAATATCGATATCACTGTCACCGATACTATCCCTAGCTAACTCTTTGATATTCAGATAGTTATTTTCTAAAATGTCTGCGTTCGAAACGTGGTTGTGACGATGGAAGTTTTTTTGCCCGAAATCCTCCACTTGCGATGTACACGGCGAATGGTTGAACGAGTGTTCATCTTCGATGAAAATCGGCACGCTCACCAGATCTTCCTGGAATTCTTCGATGCATTCTTGGAAGTCCTCGAGACAGGTCTGATCTTCTTCAGTTTCCTGCAAACAACAGCACGTTTTTATTTGCATAGTTTTAGCCAAAAATGGTAAGGATCTTGGAAGTGGATATTTACAACATGTTGGCTCAGTCTCACTTTATTCAAAGTCTTGATGGTACAACATTATTTTTATGCTGTTGCAATCCTATTGGTAACATGTGAAACATTATCTGCGAAAACCCTTACAAACAACCTGAAAATCTATTGCTAATAAGTCGTCTTTTGGAATTTGTCAAATGGTTTTGTGGCAGAATTAAATTTTACCAAAATGATGTGATTAAATATAAAAAAACGGTTAAACAACACAATTATTACAAGTATTAAGTAAACATCACAGCTTAGAGGGAGAATTCCATCTTTATAGAATTTCCTTTGGAGTAGGTCGTTTTCTTGTCCAGAAACATTTTAAGCGAAAAATTACACATTTTTAACAAGACAGCTTTTCTCTGCTTGTCGCATTTAATTAAAAGAGCATTTGGACAACTTTTTAAGACTGTTCTCTTTCACAGTTTGCTTCTAATTTCCTTTTCTGACAATAGAATAAGATTCTCGAAACTCGAATTAAAAAATTCTATTATCAATGATTCTATAAAGAATATTAAAATATGCAAACGAAATCGAATCCAGAAGAAAACTTAAGAACTGTAAACATTTTATAAACGGTAGTTAATAATTTTATAAAATGTTCCTTGAAAATGTGTATTTTTTAAAGATATTTTCTTCATGTTAAACGTTTTGAAGATTCCGGTTTAGGAATCTAAATTTGTTATTTTATTCAATATCTTCGAATCAGGGAATTTCAAGATTAATATTTTCATTTTTGTCTGAACAGCATTTCAGAAATGTCACAGTTTGGTTCTAATTATCTCTTATAAAACATACAGTTTTATGAAATATTCCTCAAAAGCGAATACTTTTAGGATATTGTCTTCATGCAAAATGTTTTGAAATAAACTCTTGTATAAGCGATTTGGAAAAATTCGGTTTAAGAATCTCATTTTGCAAATGTATGCAATATTTTCGAATCAGACAATTCTAAGATTTTTATTCTCATTTTTATTTGAACAGCATTTCAGAACTGCCACAGTTTGGTTGATTTTATGAAATTGAAACAAGATGTATAATTAAGATACTGTTTTCATCCAAAACGCAATTTTACGCAATATTTTCGAATCAGAGAATACCAAGACGAGCATTAATACAAGTTTATAATTTTTCCTCGAAAATGATGCTTTGCGTGAAGAAAACTCAGGAGATCTTTTTTGTTTAGAACGAGCAAGGAACGGGAAAATTATTTTTTTGGCAAATCAGAAACGTGCAATTTATACCCACAACAATATCGAATGTCAGGTCAGTGTGAAGTGGACAAAAAATATATTTCATTCACTCGATAGCTATTGATGCACACAACTTTCTTAAAATTTGTCAAGCGGTTTCGGATAAATTTAAAAATGTTTTTAGCAAAAAACTAAAAATAACCATACAAACAGTGTCCTTAAGGACACCTCAAGTAAGCACCCCCTAAAGTTGCGGAAGGTTACTTTAAATCACCTTGTACATTGCAATTTTTAATTAACTTAAAGTAATGTGTGTGTATTTTATAGTGAAATTTTCAATTTTTGGCTAGATTCAGTCAATTTTTTCACTTTTACACAATTCTTAATGCGATATAATTCCAGATGTTTGGTAAGACTATTGTTTGTCTATACTTTTGCTAGATTTAACGCTGAATTTCGTTTTTTTTTGTTTAGTTGATATGTATGTCGATACATTCATTCTCTTCTCGTTATATAAAAGCTAAAACTTTTGGTCTAAAATAAAAACCAGATTTTTCTAAAAATGTTAAAAGTTAACTCTCTTAACATATTAAAAACTATCTATTTATCTTGAACAAGGCTACACCTTTCTTGTTCTCTGCAA